>NC_143395.1:272964491-273267521 GCF_052110815.1 Crocodylus siamensis | reverse complement strand
GTACACAAGAGATTTTCTTATTTCTTTTTCATTCCTAGGTCCATAGATCTGCCACACTGAGATTTTAATAGCAGCATACCTCCAAAGGCATGAAATAAAATCATCCTTTAAATGCAGACTTCCAAAACAATTCGGACTAATATATAAAAGCTTTTCTCCATCTTCATTTGGACACTAAGGGATGGAGAAGACTTTTGCTAAAAGAAAAAAACTGCATTGACTAGGACTGGATGGTCAACATGGAAAATTTGGAGAGCTAATGGCATTCCAACAAACTGTGATAAGAGAGATGATATCACTCAAAGTTCTAAGAGTCTTAATATTCTTAGGAATAAGCTACTTAACTGAAGGATAAAAGTCGTGAATAATTCTTGTGAGGACTGTCTGAATTCAAAGTACGATGCTGGGCTCATTAAAGAAAGCTTTGCATTCCAAGTGAAAAATCCAACTGGGGATATGAGCCATTAGGAGGCCCATTGCAATGGGCAAGAGGTATAATGTCTGGTCCTCAGGACGTGTTCAATGTGAAGAGTGCTATAAGGAGCAGAATGAGCTTCCACAGTAGTGCTTGATGATCGTGAGGGACATCCAATGTGAATTACTCTCGAAGATCATAGACAGACAAGGTTCTTTGGGTGAATCTGATCATTATGATCTTGAAGATCACAAGTCTTCAGTCAGAAAAGCATAAAACGGTACTGTGGCCATTCTTTTATTTCCAGCTTTTATACCAACTGGGGATCAGGGGAAAAGGTGGGAAGACATACGAGCTTTCCAAGATGCCTTTCACCATCTTATATCCTAGGTCTGGCCCACAGAGAAGTTGCAGGACACTTATTATTTCCAGATGCAAAATATCAATTACTAGCAAGCCAATCTTCTTACAAGGAATAAGGTATTTGTAGCTATACGAGTTAACCCAAGAGACAAGAGAAATTAGTTTCTGGGGCACTTTTTTATTGTTTACCCCATTCATTAAGAAAACCCAGTCTCGCACATACTGCCATGACCAGAACAGGTCTGCTACCTGTAGGAGAAGCAAGGGTTGGAGACCTCAATCCATTTATTGATTCCATGTAGTAAATGTTGTCTTCTCTCTATATGGTACTCTTACTCTGAAATGATCCAGGAAACCTTCTCTGTCTTTCATTTGACTTCTTAAACTGCATTCACCAGTTGGCATGCAACTGGAACTAGATTTCTGTCAAAGGACCACATTAGGCAAGAAATGGAGGTCCACAAAAGATAATTGAATCCCTGCTTGTTTAGAGGATCAGACTTCCTACTGGGTTTCAAATGTAAGTTTCTGTTCTATCACTTGTTTACCATTATGATTATCATGATCATCTTCCTCTTCTGCTAGCAGTCTTCTGTGACAAGACCTTCTATACCTAATAGCATTCATCTTCAGTCCAGGCCCATGACTGACTTCCCTGGTACCAAGGAGCTGTTTATCCAGGATCTTGGAGAGCTCCTCTTGGGAGCACATATAATATATAATATAATATGAATTACAGCTATGAAGAGAAAAGAGTTAGAATTCAGAACTATCCATCTGCAAATCCTAACAATTGTCCGAGGATAGTAAGTTGCAAATACCGGGAAGAAGTAGAATTTATCTAGCTGTTTCAGACAAGGCCCTACTCTGCTTGTCACCAATTTTCTGAGGCTATACCGTAAGACAGGAAGCAAGCAGTGCTCTGGCTCAGAGATGATGGATGGTTTTGCTCATGTTATGGCCTTTTTGTGAGTTTCTGGAACAGAGTTGTTTCTAAAATGATTGCACTCCTCCTTTGCTGGTGACCTTATTTCAGTAAAGTTTTAAGTAGCCCTTTTAGCCCCTGAACTGATAGCCTGGTACCAGTGAGTGGGCTCAGACCACAGTAGGCTGGTTGGAAGACCTACAGAGGCAGGAGATGACAACTATTTCTTCTGTACTTAATCAGTCTACCACTTGAAAAAAAACTATTTTCTCCATTTGCATTTCAAGGATGGCTTCCGATTGGTATATGTATATTCCTTTCTACAGAGTCTGACAGGAACCAGGATTGCAAATCAACTTTACTAATGACTCTGAACAGCTTAAAACTTCCAAGAAAGCATGTTTACTGTATTACTTAGCTAGGTGGGAACCATTTCATCTGTGCATCTCAACCCCAAGGACCAATGAAATCTGTAAATTATGAAGGACCATATCATATCACTGTGCACTCAAGTTAACAATCTTTGTGACATGGCATAGAAGTACTCAGTGCCAGATTAGGCACCGAGTACAATCCCCATTCCACACTATTTGAATCTCTGAAAAGCCATTAATACTAAACAAGTCCTCCTTTTCCTTGCCACTTTTTGTAGCTTAGTCGTAAGGCTAAGATGAAGTAGAAAGTCCATTACAAAATTAAGTTTTCAGAGACTTAAGCAGCATGGCATGAGACTGCACTTAGACACTTATTATATGGACAAACAGATTTGACACTTAACGGGAGGGCTCACTGCAATGAAGCTGATGTATGATAACATGTGCTTGATGTATCATGTGCCTGCCATTACCCTGGGCAACAGGACTAAGGTGACCCACTTACCACAGGGTGAGAGCAGGCATACAAACAATTACTGCAGGTCAGTTGCTTTGTGGTAATAGATGCCTTGCTAACATTTTAATTTGCTGTCCATAACTTAGGGTCAGGTGATGGTTCAATGTTTTTTATTTGTCTTGGATTGAAAGTTGATCCACCCTGAAATACTGGCAGAATTCATGAGGTATCCAGTGTCCTCCACATGTGATCCAGGGATAACTGGAAGGGGAAGGGGTGTCAGAGCTCAGTGTGGGGGGTGAGAGAGCTTATGTGACATCTTCCATGGAACATGTGGTCTTTCTGGCTTCATTCCCCACCTGGAGATGGCACAAGATAGTTTGCTTGGCTAAGAGCCTGCCCTATTTTAATCCTGCCCATGTCCCTTCCTACTGGATGAGACATGGAGGCCAAGGTCTACTATTAGCCAGGGATGCATGTTTTGCCCAGTGGAGCTGGCCTGTTTGGCTGCTTCCCAGCTCAAGACCAGGAATAAGGTAATCTTTCTGCTCAGGGATGCCCTCTTATGAGACACTCAATAATAGGGTTGCCAGAGACACAAGCCTTTCCTTTAACCTCCATTTTTTCCTCAGCCTAGCTCTGTCCCTGAAGCCTCAAAGGGGCACCAACCATTGTAATCACCTCAGAAAGATAACAAAGATGGGGGGGGCAGTCTCCCTCAAAAGCAAATAAAATCCAGGAATGTAGCCAGGAATTAGACAGAGCCATTACTGAGCCGTATTATTAATCTAAGAAATTGAAATAAGGTTTGAGAGTTTCCCCAAGAAAACCTCTGCAGCAGGAAAGTCCGGCTTAGCTGCTAGCTGCTTTGGGAACATTAAATGCTGGAGGGCTCTTTGCAAGGCAGAATATTCCCCTGTTGCTAGTGACTGATGGGTCTGGTTCTGCACCCCAGCTGCAAGCAGGCTGAAGTATTTGAAAAAGATCTGTGAACTCTGTACAAGAAGAAGAAAAAGGCATTCCCTTTATAACACCTTGTAGCAAAATGTAATTTCCTTAAGCGCTGATCAAATTCACAAGCATGCACATGCTTATAGTCTATGGCAGAATATCAAGTATTTTTGAGTGCAACGTAGAATAAAAGCTATACTAGTCACTTTTCATTTTTATAGCAAGTTTCCAAGAGCATGGGAAGACAAAATGCATTTAAATGGTTCACAAGCTACAGATGCAGCACAAACTTTGATCTCACTAACCTGACTGCTGTCATGCCAGTCCAAACTACTCAAGTGTGAAACATGTTTTCAGACCTCCATACTGCCTCAAAGCAGATCACTCTGTTACTGTATGGCATCTAAAATGTGTTCAAGTGTTCTCCTTTTGGGCTTTATGAGCATAACAACCTTGTTAGTTTACCCAGATCAATTTCTCCCAACTCATCTGCAGCACCAAATGTTCAGAGCTCAAAGCTGCACGTTACACAGGCTGTTATATCAACCTGTCAAAGCCAAGAGCACGCCAACTGCAAGAAATTAAAATCCCTCAAACTGATTTTCGCATGCTAGATATCTGTTCACAACCAGATATGGGACCAGTGATGCAATGTGAAATAGCATAAACATGTCCACAACACTTTTATTACTCCTACTGTTCCATTTTCATCCTAATTGCGTTATAATGAGAAAATAAGAGTTTGATCTCAATTTATAAGAGGCAGCTTGCATCAATTTCTTCCTCATGTGGCTAGAGCCTCCTCATGGCTTTTCAAAATCTGGTGTATAGCACTCATTTTTCACATTCAAGGTGTCTCTGGAGAAAATACTTTCAATTGTGTCAAAAAGTGGTGGGTTTGGTTATTAGCATAAATATATATCAGAAAGAGATGAGATCATTAGACTTAATTCACTAACAAGCAATGTTCCCAGAGGTGTGCCGGCATCTTTCCAAGATACTGGAAGATGAAGTTATCCAGGCACGATAACAGGTACTGTAAATGAAAGTTGCTAATTTGACCACAGTTTTTTTTGTTCCATCTCCATTCAAAATAGGAGAAAATAAGTGTTTCTAAATGTAGAAAGATAGCAAAAAAGGGGGAAAGAAGGAAAACACCTTAAATCGATGCTTTAAAGACAATTCTATCTTATTAAGCTATTTAGAGATTTCATATTTAGTCTTTCTTCTGTGTTGTTTCTCTCTTTAGATACAGTGTGGTTCTGGGCAAATTCCTCAAATGGCACTGTGGGAGAGTACCTGCTAAGGAAGGTCCCCCCTGAGGCACCCACTAAGCACTTACCACACCAGGCCTACTGAATGGTATAAAGGTCAGCTGTTCAGAGGCACACACCTGAAATAGCACAGAGATTCTCTTTATTTGGTTGGTAGGCGAGGGAATGCCCTCAGTAGTTTTTAATAGGACAAGAGGAAGGCATTATAAATGGAGTTTGTTTTGTGTGTTTTCCTTTTTAAGAAAGGAGGGAGAAGGGAAATGTAGTCTTACGCTCTATTACCAGTCCATGGTACAGAATTTGGATTCCTGGCAGATAAGCTTGCATGACAGGGAGATGAAAGATCACTGTAGTGAGAACTTCTACCCTTATCTCAGGGAGTGACGGACAGAGGTCCAAGAAAAGAAGATGCATGCACCCACACACACAGAATTTCTGGATCTGTTTTCCACGAATGCCCTATTGCTCCTTCATATTATACCTACTATACCCTTCATGACATTAGAAAGGAAAAGAACAGCTCAAGTGTTTTTAAGTATTAGTTCAGAGAAGTGTTATCGGACTCATGAATACATATTTTGAAAAAATAAATCACATAAATTATAATCAGAACAATATCAGTAATTAATAACCACTCTCCTGCAATATACAATACACGCAAGTTGGAAATTCAGACTAACCTCTGCATTACTCATTCATTTGTTTATTATTCCCAGATATTTTCCTTGAGGAGATGTAATTTTATAGTCCAAACATTTTGTCATTTCCATTCAGCATGTTCATTTTCCATAGCACAATGATTCTTGCTTTGTGACAAACAGCCCCAAGTTCTTTATGCCTGTGCAGGAAATCATGCAAGGGAAAGGGGAGTGGTCTCCTGCACCACAAAGCAGCGTGCATTAGCAATGCAGTATGAGCACACACAGAACCCTCTTTAGCATGAATGCAGAGCCATCAAGATGGAAGCTGGTGACCTTTTCCCCCATTTCCACATAAATCATAAGAAAACTGTTATAACACTTCATTTCAAACTGGTTTTAGGATGTTTCTACCTGCTGCCTTCTCAATTTCTCAGTAGTTGTCATCGCTCTTATTCTGAGTGAATGCAGGAAAACATTGCTTATTTTACACAAAAGGACTGACAATAACCACAGATGATAATATTCCTTTCCTGGTATCCATGGAAAAAATTTCTATTAGGAGTCTAATAAATCATTTTCTGATAGTAAGTGTCTGAATATTTGGAAGGATTAACTGCATTTTTCCTCCCTTCACCATATTATTTTGCTTCCTCCATCTGTACATTTGTTTTCCAGGCAGCAGTTCTCAGTACGCTAATTTTCAATCAGAAAAACTGTCCCTCATGCATTTTTAGCACTGTCCTCCCAAAAAATGTTGCCTTGCATTGTGGCATCTCTGTGTTAGTTATACAGTCTCCTTAGTAAGTAAATACTGTGGACAAGTTAACAGAAGTTGGAGCTGCAAAACTTAAACCTTCTTATGAACTGAGTTTTTTAAAACTGTATGCACTAACGATGCTCCTATCACAAGCCACTTCAGAAGTATCCATATTATAAATAGGAACATGAATCTTATTTTGATTTCCTTGAACTCCGAATAGTAAATGGTAAGTATTACAGAATATCTTTAAAACAAAATTTACCAATAATTCTGTTTGTAACAGCACTGTCTTCTCTTATCACACCCAACAGCTGCTATTACTGACAGAATTATTACTCCACCAGCTACAAAGAAGGCAAAATACCTATGAATCAAGGCATCATACATATACTAACCCATCCATTTTCTTCTGCTATAGCATTTTCAAAGGAAAAGAAATGGGGAAGGAAAAGAAAGAGGAATTAATAAAATACTGTGGACCATTCTCTAAGGGGGCACAGGAGGGACAGATGATGGTAGAAGAAAGGAACTGTGATAAATAAAATTATTGGTAATTTCCCTTAATCATATGTCCTCCTTCACCCATCATACCCAGAAGCGGAAGTTAGTTGACAGAAGATTAGCAGGTACCACACCAAAGGAGCTAGGGCTACTACACTGTGAACTTGGCACACCTGATAGGCGCAGCATAATGCCAGAAGATAAGGACATTGCTGTGTTAATTGTGAGGAGACAAGTCTCATAACTTTCAGTGATGGGTACTTCAGTCCTTGGTGCTCAGGCAACCTCTATTCCCCAAGTTAAATAGCACTTAGCACTGACCAGGTTATTTAGCCTAACCATAAGCTATCAGAAAACAAATTATAATCCACCACAAGAAGGTTATTTTAGTGTTGTTCTTTCCTTTACTGAAATTTTCAAAACAGCTGCTTTACCGTTCATAAAACCTTGAATATATATTTAAAACTCCTAAACTTACTTGCAATTAGTTACATCTGATGAAAAAGTAGGGGATCAAGACACCGTTAAAAAAGAGCAATGACTTAATATAAAACTGTGAACTAACTTATTGGGTTTAAACTCAGGAAGCTGTCAACAAACTGTCCACTTTTCAGATAAGGCAGCATTAAAAGAAGAAAAATAACTCAATGTCTTCATTTTGAGTTGACATGACTTCAGATAAAAAAAGACTTTCTTAACTGAAGACCATTCTACTTAGTCATGTCTCCTAAGCTTTGAAACTCCTAAGCTTTGAAGAGCAAGTGAGGAACCAAAGCATACTTTTCTAACTTAAGTGCCCTCAAAGCCTTAATAGGACTGCTCTTGAATGAAGAAAGCAAAAGTTACTATGGAAGGAAAGGTCTTACTGGTGAGATGAACTGCTGACAGAAATAGCAGGAAGAAAAATGAAGACCTCTTTGTGGGAGCCAGGTTAGAAGACAGTATCTCTGAAAGCAATGGAAATCATATTCTTACCTTGTCTAAAACCTCCCAAAAAATGGCCTCTTTATATGCACCATGTGGCACCTCTCTCAGCATTTCAGTGTCAAACTGCGAACAGCCAGTTTTAAAAAGGTTGTAGATCTGGCTGTAAATTTGGCTTTATCAAACACAATGTCCCAGAGATACTGTGTGCATTTTAAATGTATATAGTGACTATTAGATCTGTCTAAAACCAAATGATGACAGGCAGGTGGGTAAGACAGTGTGCCCAAAGACCGAGTGGACTGAGACACTGCTTGAAACCCTAAGCAGAAAGGAGGATTCCCAGGATACACAGACTCCCTCTAAAGTCTAAGCAAACAACCCATGATCCAGCTGCTGACAGGACAGCACCCTCTTGTGGGAGAAGAATGCCAACAGCTGCACTGATCCAGAAAGATCAGCCAGTCTCTGAAAAGTAAACCCATGGCAGCAGGGAACAGGATTACTTCCTCAACAGTAACACTTGGATCAAAGGTTCCAGGAGACCAGGGCATCCTCTTCCCCAAAACCCTGGTGGAGAAGAGGGAGGGGGAAGAGTAAGGCATGGGGAAAAACGAAGACTAAGCAGCATTGTTATCAATGCAGAGAGCTGATAGGAGAGAAGAATGCAGAACGCCTTGGGCCTGGCAAGGACAGGATTGGTCACCTGGCACTTGATCCTCTAAAGTGACAAAGTGATAAAAGAGAGGCAGTTGGCAAGGCAGAGGTACATCATACAGGCTAATTGAATCAGAGATTATGCATCTCTGATTTGTTACTTTATAGAGTGATGAAAGGTAAACTGAGGGGGTTGCAGCAGTGAGGCTGGATCTCTGGCTGTTAGAGATCTGGATGAGAGAGCAAGGTGAGAAACAGAGGAATTCTCTGTCTTTCTTTCCTAGTCTTTCTTTCCTACTCTTCTCTGCTAATATTTGTCTCTGACTTTCTCCTTCATTTTTTCTTTTCTTTTTCCAAGAGCTACAGCCACAGTGGGAGAGAAAAAAGAGGAGGAGGATCAGGAAAGTATGTGGAAGGAGGTGCATATTCCATGCTTCCAGAACGCAAAAGATAATGGAAACTAACCTCAACATCAAAGAACTAGACTGCTCCTTAGAAAACACACATCATGTCTTTCATCTCCCTCCCCATTGGGTGGTGGAGACATAATGCCCTCAGTAATTCCCATCAGGTGCAGGATGAGAGGAGAGGAGTATACACAGATGTAATGTACCTCACCTTCAATGAAAGCATGGCTTCCTTTTCCTGATGCCTTTATACTTTAAGAAAAAAAAGTTTATTTTTTGTTTAACATCAATTGCGTGCATTTTGTTTTTAAACAAAAGCAAGAAAGTAATTCAGAGGGTAGCTGATCCAATAACCTGAACAACTTGGATGACTGAAATCATGAAACCAAGGCTTGGCATTCCTCTTCATACCCAAGACTTAAATCCCAAGTAATTCACAGCTTTTGCACTTACATACATTGTGTAGACATACACACGCACACACATGCACAGAGAGAATGAAAATACATTCTCATTACACTAAGGTTATGCAACTGATCAGCAGCAAAAAAGAGGGACTTTTGCTCACAGACATATACGCACGCAGAGTAGCCATAAGTGGATAATGGTGGCACACTTTACAAGCGTAGTAAGATCAAACATGTACAGAGGATCAAGACTTTCTCCTTAAAATTGCCTGTTGATTTTTTAATACACTCACTGTTATAGCGTCTGTAGCTGTCAATCTTTGCCGGTGCCCCTCTGTACAGAACTGTCCCCTCAAAGGCAGATTTTCCTGACAGCAAATGAGAGGAAAGGAAGACAGAAAAAACAAAACAGGGAAATGGAGATATCGATGATAGTAAAGAAAAGGAAGAGGAAGAGTTTTTTATCTGCACTTTCAATGACTAACTTTTAAAAAGCAAAATTACAAGACTAAAAACTACAGCATCTGATTGCACATTTGCTTAAAAATATTCTCCCTTCATGCACATCAGATAGAAAAAAATCTTATGGTTTTCCAAATTATCATTAAATCCGGTTAGAATATATTGTTTCGAACAATACTGGACAAAAAACAGTATTTGGCTCAAAATTTTTAGACCTGTGAATGCACATCAACAACATTAAAACGGGGTTCACATCCTGTTTTGTCTCTTTATAACACATAAAGCAAGTATGAAAAAAACTTACCTATACAATTTCTTTTCTATTTGGTTTTTGCCTTAGGCACTATTGATTTTAGTGAAATTTGTGCTAGTATCACTGAGCTCACATTGATGCCTCTGATGTTGGCACACTTTGCTAGCTCAGGGCATGTACCTTACAGAAACACAGGTCACCAAAACAGTGGAATTCCTTTAATGCAGATGTCCTAGAAAAGCCTTTGATTTGTTGGAGGCTTAGGGTTGGTTTCAAGTGTAGATTAAAAGCTTTAACACATTTTGTATTAAACAGATGGAATGGTGAATCTCAGTAAGTTTTTGACCCAATGGCTTAGCCAGGCTTTTTGCCTGAATAAAACTAACAAAAAGCAAAACTAAAAAGAAGTTTCAGTACAGTTATAGATTTTGCTGTAGCCACCGTGATCCAGAGAATATAAGAACCAAGTTTGTTTGGTAACAACTTTAATTGGCCCAACTACATTGCTGGAAGAAATATTAGGTTTTAGGGCACAAAATGCCCTTCCTTAGGTCTGGGAAAGAAGATGATGAATCCTAAGTTAAATGCCAGGTAAACAATGACTTTTATTTAACTTTATAGCAGAGGAAGGACATATAAAGCCTGAAAGCTCTTCTAACATACTGTCTAAGTATGGAGTAGATCCAACAGAAATCCAAAACAAACCTTTTTCATCACAAAAAAAATTTAAACAGTCTTACACCTTTTTGATACCGAAAACATAGCCTAGGTTTCACTATATGTCATTCAATTATAGTTGACAGAAATAGGGCTATATAAATCTATACACATTGGCAGGGGAAAAAAGCCATGAAAAGCTCCCATTCCTACCTTATACATGATAAGGAAACAAAACAACTACAAACCGCTTTTCTCCTTTGCAAGTCACCTTAATATAATAATACATTTCATTTAAAGTCAGGAGTTAAGAAATTAAAGGTACCTATGGTTAGCTACAGGACAATGAAGAGACAGCAAGAAAGATGGAAAAGGACAGCTAAAGTTTAGAGAAGTTAAAATATAGTGTATTGCCTAACTACAGCATTAGCAGCAAAATTTATCGTCAATCCTGGATCCTGCACTTTTCTTAGGCAGCTAACACTCTGAGGTTTAAAACATATCCAGTATATTTAATCAGGCCTAATCATACCTTAATTTACAAACATGCAGGAGAGATACAAGATAAAACCACTCATCTGTAAATGTTGTGACATGTCTATGAAATCACCACTTTCAAATAAGACTTGAATTTTTTAGGTTATAATATTCATTTTGTTACAGGGGTCAACTGTCCCACCTTTTGATAAACTGTAAGTAGAACACATGGTATTTAGGGGTCTTCCAATATAGAAGATAATTATATAGTGAGAAGATAAGACATCCAAGAAATCTAGAAAATAAATGGAGACCCATATATCCAATCAAAGATAAAATTATAATACAAATATTTCATGGATAGTTTTTAACAGTCTGGTATTATCAAAGCAGTGCATTTTTTATATCAGTTGGACCATGGAAGAACAGGTGGCTAGTATGAGTAAAGGTATCTGAACTGGGCTCTATGTAAGCTCTGAAATGACTGGTCATTTTACAGACTGATAAAATATTTTAAAATCTTGAAGTAGCGTCCAGACGTCTGAAAAATGCCAAATGCCTTCAATCCAGCAGGGAGTAGAGATTCCCAGTTCTGAAAAATCAGGTCAAGTGAGTCCCAAATTCAGCTCCTGCGACTAAACACTGCTTTTGAATATATTGTTCTGAGGCCATAAATAGATGTTGCATTTCTATCACAAGAAAGTGTTTTGTCCCCAGACCCTACCGATGTGAAAATCCACTGTTTCACTTCAAGTCTCACTGAAGTACGTGCTATTAGTTTGTCCCAGGACACTGCAGTGTGCCTCTGTAACATTACTGTGACAGGCTGATCAGAATGTGTACTCTTCCTGGCCACCTACTGGCTGATGAGCAGCAACGCAACTTGAGAGGACAGTGCAAGTTGCCGTGCTGTGCCTGTTTTGATTCAGGTCAAATTTTGGAAACAATCAGGTCCACATCAAATACAGCATCTATTTACCACCTAGGAGACTTGTCCAATGTCAACCTGTGGCAGAACTGAGAAGAAAACATAGGATTTCTCATACCAAGTCACATATGAAGAGTCACTATGAAACGCTCATTTGTCCTAATAAAGAGGAAACAGTTCAAATTCCAAACGCTCCTATTTTTTTTTTTTTTTGTGCACAGAGGAGAGGATATTTTCTCTGACTGGCTTTAAGCAAGCACCAAGGACAAATACTGTTATTCTCTTGTGTACTTCCTTGACTCTAGTCACTGAAGTTTCCTTCTAACCAACACATTCCAAGAGACAGTCAGTAAGAATGATTAAAAACGAAATCATGGCAATATTTGACTTTCTACCCTTTCAGAAAAGGATCCCAAATTGTATTATAAGTCTTGATTAATTAGGCCACACAACAAACCCATAGAAGTATCACTGTATGCATTTTGCAGGTAAAGCTGAATTTAAAGCTACTGCCCAAGATTACAATGCAGTTTCGCAGTCCTGAAATCCTGTCTTCAAAGGCAGATCTGAAGATGTACTGGGGCCTGCAAGGGGCTCTGCATGGGTGCCCAGTCCAGCCAGGCTGACTGTACAAAGGGAATACAAAATAGTAACACAGAATTCATATCCAAGATTTCTCTAGAATAAGCACATATAATTTCTAACTAAGAGCTGCAGTCTTCCACAAGGTGACTCAAGCCTAACAAGGAGTATTTTAAGTCTAAACAGAGGTGCCTTGAGCCTAAAAACCTTGAGA
The DNA here is from genome assembly GCF_052110815.1 of Crocodylus siamensis. Lineage (NCBI taxonomy): Eukaryota > Metazoa > Chordata > Crocodylia > Crocodylidae > Crocodylus > Crocodylus siamensis. The sequence goes on along the minus strand of NC_143395.1, from coordinate 273,254,892 downwards.
ATCACTGTTCTAGATATACTCTGCTTCAAGCAATGATACTCCTCAACACGCCAGAGAAGTTGTAATATATAACAAGGGTATACCACTCTTAGGAAAGTGAGATACTATAGCTCTACATTAGCTTATCACCCACAGGTATGACTTGCAGGCCATACCCAGTCCCAAAGTGACTGGATCCGACTCACAGCATCAGCAGCATGCAGGTTGGCCCAGTGCATCCCCTTCCCTGCCCTGTGCTGTGCTGCCATGCCACTGATTACGTCCGCTGCCTAGCTGGAGGTAAGCTTTTCTGTTTACGCTGAAAGAAAATGATAATGGCAAGTAGTGATTACAGAGCAGTCTACTGAAACATGCATGCAAATTCAGCATTACTCTTGGAATCGTTCTCTTTCTTGCACCCTTCCCTAAATTCCTAGATGTTTGTGGAACATTTTAATTCCAAGATGAAGACCATTCCAAATGAAGATCTTATCAACTCCAAACACAGGAAGTAGGTTGCCAATACCTCCATAAAATCCAGGCGCTCTACACAAGAAATAGCAAAAAACCTCTCTTTCAAACACTGCAATGATTTTCCTCAAATGAAAAAAAAAATCTCACAGGAATTGGGATTTTCAACTCATCAGTAAGTGAATTAACAACTGTTCAACATTAGTACTGTATTTACTTGATTCTGAAATGAGGGTGTCCCCCCTCATTTAAAATGGAGATAAAAGCCCCTTGTCTTGAGGGTGGTGCGAGAACAAACAGCTGCTGTTGCTGGGGCTCTAGCCCCTACCTGGGATCGGGGTGTAGCTGAAGCAGCCACCCCTACTCCTCTCCACCCCCACCTCTGCACCCTCACCTCTCCCCATGCAGCCTCTCTTTCTCTGCCTGCCCTTCTCTCTCCCCTTATCAGAAAGGGAGCAGATGCAGAGGGGGAGGAAGGGCTTAAAGGCTGATGGGGGGGAAGGGCAGGCACAAGCAGGAGGCAAATTGTTTGACCTTCCCACAACACCTACCTCTTCGCTGCCTGCCTCCTGCAGCAATGGAAGAGATGAATTAAAGATAATCCACTAATAATTAGATTCTAGACACTGAAAATTATAACAAATTTATACATTTTCTGTGTATAGAATCTAATTATTGGGGGGGTCATCTTAAATTCAAGTGAATACAATAATACTGAGATTCTGGCATCAGCCTACAAAAGACTGTACACCTCGTTCATTTCTGCCTAACTATAACACACAACTCAGCTTGATTTAAGCATTTAAAGTGCTGCAAAGAGCAAAACAGCTTATAAAGGGACAGTTTAGCAGATAAGCTTGCCATTATGCTGAAATACGTAAATGCAGTTGGAAAGCTTTTTTTATGCATGGTATATGTAATGCAGGACCTGATAACCACACAATTTGGAGATAGCACAGAGAAACTTTATTTAAAAAACAAACAAACAGTAAAACAAACAATTATCCACTTCACACTGAAATAAATTTATGGTTAAGGTTATTCTCTTTATATCAAGGAAAATTATACACCAGGAAAATCCATCAGCACCCTCATAGAACTACCAGTTGAGACACCAAGTATAAAGCAGTACTAGAAATTCAGGTGAGTGTGTGGCACTATCTAAGGAGAAGGAAGCCTTGCTCCCAGCTCTGGCTTTCTGCTCCTTTGGTTTCAGGGGCTTAGAGTGATAGGTGTGGTAGATGCATGCTCAGCATTATGAAGGAGAAAGTGGCCCACATCCCCAGTGGCATATCTAGGGTGGGGTGACTGGGTCAGTGGCCCCCAGGACAGCTGCTAAAGGTGTGTGTGTGGGGGGGGTACAGCTGCCACTGACAGACGTGATCATACCGATGGTGTGGAGGCAACCAGAAGTTGCAGCTGCCCAACACCCTGGGCACCTGGCTATGTCACTATGATGCTGTATGTCCTTAAACCCACAGGAGGACTCATGGTAAAATAAATTTACTTATTGTTCATGCTAAAATACATTTTTAAAAAATCCACCATGTAGATGCAAATTTGCTTAGTTATTGTAATCAAAGACAAAATGGCCACACATTTCATTCTGACATAGAACTCCTAAACAGATACAAGGCAACACTGCTTAGTCTGTAGGCTAATAATAGATGGAGAAAAAAGTTTTAATGAAAAGGACAATACCTAAAGTGACAGCATTCATGGCCTTATACAGTACAACCAGCGAAAAGACTTATTCATGGCAGCAGATTTTTGAAGAGGAATTCAGACTCCACATAAGAGGTAAAAAGACATGGCCATTCTAGCAAGTTAAGCAATAAACAAAAAAACACAGATTGGGAAAGGAGGAGGGGGATTCCAAACATTGATAAGGCTTTGTTCCTTACTTGGCTTAGTTATTTGTTCCTCCTGTGCAATTCCAGCATCGTCTGAATCAGAAAGCTCCTTTATGAAGTTGGAGGGAAACATGCCAGTCTTTCCATTAAGTATTCCTTCCCACCAGCCCTCTTCCACCTGCACCAAGACACAAGCAGAGCAAAAATGTAGTTAACACCTACACCGCTTTTCACTTACACAGCCTGGGATACAAATCTATAAGTTCCTATAAATATTAAAATGATGATCTTGAGCTGCTTGCATGAGTTTTTCACAAGGGTTGGGAGCACAGTGTATAACATAGCAAACTTTTCATACCCACAGGATGCATGCATAGTATCTCCCAATTCATTTGCATCTGCAGGATTCACAACCTGCTTAATTCGCAGCCAGTTGCCAAGCACAGGATAAGTCAGGCAAGCTGCTTGCTAGGCTCTGACTTCAAAGGGAGCTGTTTCTCCACTCAGCTGGAGCTCATCAGCAGTCCTGCACAGCTGATGGGAGCAGCAGCACCCTTTAAATTTCAAGCTCCAGGAAACAGATGGAGCATCTCAGCAGTCCCACACAGTTGTGTGCTGCAGTTCTGGATACTCCACTATCCTTCCCAAGCCTTCATCTTTGCTTAAGGGTAAGGAATTTCAAAGTCCTGAACTGTTTCTGTACATTTTCTGTTCATGTTTACATTATTTTTACTTGTTCAATTACTACATAGACAAGTCATAAATAAAATGAATGAACAGTGCTTTACAATGATAGAGCAATACATATTCCTGCACTTCACTTTAAATAAATTGATTCAACCACCAATATATCAGGTACTTTTTGTTGTTGAAACATGACTCCCATGCTCCTACTCATGACAAGATGTGAATATGAACACAGTATCTACATGAGAAATACCATATCTTTATCAGCAGCTTCTTAACATTTCCACTTCATTACATGATAACAAGCATCACATAAAACAGAAGAAATCTGGAAAGAGAGAAAGAGAGAATAGGAAGGAAAGCATTCATGTGCATCAGATTCCAGAACAGATAATAGGACCTACTGGTTCAGAGATCATAGATTTTATTAGACCAACCAAGAAATCACAAAAAAAAAATCTTTTTCTGCAACCTTTGTCAGGCTCAGGGCAAATTAAAGATGGTAAAAAGTCCCCATAGGTAGAAAATAAACTTCATTCTTGCACAGAAGGTGGAAGTCTGCTCCTCTGGGTCCATGAGAATGTCTTTGTGAGTTGCTCTCTGACCAATAGGGCTACCAAATACATCCCTGAAACATGGAAGATGCCAAATTTTAGCCGATTTTGGATTTAAACTTAATTGCTGAATAACAAGAAAGATTTCTATACCTCCCAGCCTTTCTGCCATCTGACACCACCAGGGAAGGAATCCTGCCTTCTCTGCACATCAAAGAGCAGCTCACAAAGACATATTTTCATGGACCCAGAGGAGCAGGCTTCCTCCCTGAGCTTCCTCTGTGCAAGAATGAAGTTTATTTTCTGCCTATGGGGACTTTTTGTCGTCTTTAATTTTCCCTGAGCCTGAGGAAGGACATGTGAGCCCAAAAGCTTGGGAAAAAAAAAAAAACCAATTTTTTTGCGATTCCTTAGTTGGTCTAATAAAAAGTATCATCTCTGAATCAAGAGTTCCAGAGTTTTGCATTTCTTTTTGTCTCAGACCATCACGTCTACCACATACATCCCTAATAGGGTCTACTGAAATAAATGATGTGGCCAAAATGAGCACGGTCATTTCATAATCACAGGACAAAATAAATATATCAATTAAAAGAATTAATTCCCCCATGTTTAATCCATCCAGTATGGAACAGCAGCATCATGCTAAGAAATGACAGCCCCTAAATATCCAGTCCCTTTAGGATACAATAGGCCAGCAGGGAATGACTTATTCTTTGCATCAACTAAGCATATTCTTGACAGATTAATATTTTCCATCCATCAGGGAATGTCTGTGCACCAAAAAAACCGACAGGACAGGACAGCTTCAATCTGTGAAATATCAGCTTGGCGTGTCCCTTTCCTGGCAAAAAAAAGTTTATGAAAACCAGACTCCACTTGTTCTGCAAGTTGTTAGATGTTTACACTGTCTTAATTGTATTTTTCCAAAACAATTGTTGAGCAGTATTTAAACAGTTTCAGTTATTTTTTAACTCTGTTTCACATTAAATATTTTTGAGAATTTCAAGTTCTCATACTCGCTATCATTTATTAAGAACCTAATAGTATCCTAATAACTCACTAACAACTAACAGCAATTCTTTTTTCCAACCTGTAGGGGGAGGTGATTAAGCGCTTAAACAGTTGCACATTGTAACATAAGCCTATACACACTTCCTTTCGATACTATTTATCTACTCTGCTACACTATAAATATAATGTCTTATCAACACTGAAGTCCCTCTTCTAACCCTATGATTCTACTTCAGGAGATTTTTTCCCCTGTGACTTAGCTTTCAGTTAATTTCTTGGCCTCTGTTGATTTCTGCCTTTAATTTTGAATGAAGCTCAGATCAGCATGACTGTTTTCATTTACCAGCTTCCGTAGTACCTTTCCATGACAAAACACTTTGTTTATGCATCAGTAAAAGCAGCAAGTTCAAGAATAACTTTGGAGGAAAGAGGCTGTTAGCCAACTACTGCAGAAGAACCACAAGGCATCCACGGACTTGAATAAGGGTGGGATTTCACCTGTTGATCTCATTATTTCTTAATGCATGTATTAGTTCTTAGGTTCACTTGTAGCACTACAAAATGTAACACTATTGCCCCTTGTAGACCTCACACTTAAAAAGTGATTAACCAGCTTCAAATGCTGTTTGTTTCATTTTTTGTAGTGCTATAATGGCCTAATTAGGGATGCAAATGTGGCTTGCCCACAAAGACAGAAGGGCAATACTTGCTTTTGGCATCTCTGGTCAAACTAAAATGGTCAGGGACTAGCACAGAGAAGAAAATGGGATTTTCAACAGCCAAAGGATTTTTCACATCAATTTTTAAAGAGGAAAATGAGAGGGTTAAACACTTTAAAATGCTTCTGATATAAAATACATCCAGTTTTAATAGCACATTACTCATTTTAGACATCACTGATAAGAACTGAACATTAACCCATATAACACTGATTCAAATTCAAGTCTGAAGTACTGACTGACTAACAAGTGGACAAATACAACAGACCTTTCACAAACCTTTGTAAGATTGGGTTGTAAAGTGCTGAGAACACTTAATCCCTTAATGAAGTGGAGCTCAACCTTTTACAGCAGAGGGTGCCTTTGACCTGGCTGCACCAGGGGCCACTATTCCCCTTTGTTAAGGACAGCAGGGGGAGGGAAGTGGCTGTCAATGTCAGAAAGAGGGGAAGGAGAGAGGAAGACAATTTACCTCTGGTAAACAATCACAGGGGAGGAGAGAAGGAGAAAGGAAGGGAGAGAGTAAGTAGCCTCTGCTATAGGGAAAGGGAGCTGCAGAGGGGATTAGCAGCATGGCACAAGGCAGGGAAGGGGATACGCCAAGCTGAACTGCTTGTTACCAATGCCCTAACCAAGAACCAGATCCAGTCACTGCAGATTGAGCATCTCTGCCTTAATATCAGGCATACCAATATTCCTGTGCAAGCAACTTGCTTCTGCATATTTCCTATTGATTAACTTCCTTAAAATGAGCATGAATACTAAATATATGGTGTGTGCACACAAACACATATACACACAGATTCTGAACTTGTGATTATTCACTTTTGCATCAGCCAACAGGCTTATGTTTGAGTACTGCATGATACTTCCAGACCCCACCTGATAAGCAAGAAAGTAAAGCAAAAAGATCAAAGCCTTCCCAAAAGAAAATGCAGCAATGTCAGTAAGACACCTAGACTTACCATGGTTTAAAAATATATATATTTCTACAACACACATATCTGTGTGTTTTTATTACACACATTGGTTTAACGATATTCTACACAGCAAACAATACATAAAGCTGTCTGCAGGATTTAGCAGTCCCAAATTGGGACAATCCAATGCCATGTGTTTTGGAATGATGTGCTAATTTTTAGCCAATAAAAGCTTACAAATGGAAATGCATAATTCATGAGAGCAACCTAACTGGAAGTACAAGCACTTAGTAAAATCTGTTACTATACTAATATAACTAAGTGCTTTCAGGATTTATGTTCATGGCTCCTAATTCTTAAGCTGCCAGCATTCATTCATGCATTATAAAATCAACCTCTTTTCATTTGAACCATGGGTCAAAAGCAAGTATTCCTATAGCAGAGGTAAGTTAATTATAAAGAAAGTACCGTACATGCCATTTGTGGTTCAGACTGAATATGTCTGAAACATTTTTTAAAAATCTGGCCAATAAGAATCTGCAGTGAGAGATATTTTAAAAGATGCATTTTTTCAATGTGTTATATCTGCTGACTGCCTTCTGGAAAGACAATGTGCTTCTTCATCTTGCCGAGCCCCTTAGGCTGTCCACACTCCTGTCATGCCACATTTTAAGAACAGCAACATACATGAGGATGACTGGAGATATTTAATTAGTCCACAATACATACTTTTCTTTTTGTGGGGTGAGGGAGAGGGTAGCCCCTTCAAGCCAAATACATAGAGCACATCTCTTGTATTGCATCGGGGCCGACAGTACTTTTACTAAGAGTTTAGAGTACAAATAGTATAGATGCTTTGGATAAAGATGATCCTCCCTCAGGCAAGGGGATGGACTAGATGACCTCCGGAGGTCCCTTCCAGCCCTGCTTCTCCATGATTTTTCTGATAAATAAAGACTCTATGTGTTACGGGTATTGGTCCAATAAGGCTGGCCATCAGTGGAATAAAGCTCTTTGATGTGAACAAGGGTGCCTGGTCCAGTGGGAAGAGGGTTTTGGAGAAATACATGCCAGACAAAGAAGCCAAAAATACAATGTTACTGCTATTATAACAACAGAAACTGCCAAAAGTCCCACAGAAGATGAAACAGGGAGGAAGGACACCAGCATAAAAGAACAAATAAGATTGGAAAGATAGTAAGTAAATGAGAAATTGTAGTTATTTCTACTTTCAAATGCTTGGGGGAGGTGTTGCTCAAATAATACATTAGGAAGCTGGACAGAGATACTGGGTCTAATTCAAGATGTAACCAAGAGATTAGACAGGGAGTCACAGGATACCCAAATCTGCAGTATTCATTTGGGAAGGATACTGTTAACATATACACACATGCACCCTCATGCTCCAAAGGGGACTAGCTAATCACGTTCAATCTTGATCAACAGCTATGTTCATTTGCATCACACATGTTTGAGTAACATTTTTTTAAAAATGTGTATTGGTTTTTAAAATACAATACAAAAATCAGGAAAAACATGCATCAACTGGGGCAGGGGACTGGACTCGATGATCTTCCAAGGTCCCTTCCAGCCCTAACGTCTATGAAATCTATGAACTATACATGTAAAACAAACCTGTATCAGTACAATAAGCAAAAACAGAAAAAAGGGGGGAGGGAAGAGGGAAGGACAGAAGAAGAGAAGAATACAGCGAGCAACAATCTAGCTACTAAGATATTCCAAGAAGTCCTTCCATATTGCACCAAACTTTTCAAAGTAGTTAAGGCTGTTGAACATGACCTACTCTATAGATACCAGCTGTGCCATCTTATTGTACCAGATTTTGGTCTTTGGAGATGTCTTACTTTTCCAAGGCAGCAACATAAGCCTGAGTGCTACTAATAAGGCCTGCTGTTAAGAGCCCAGTTTGGAAAGGATTCAGTTTTAATTCTTTAGGGATACCCTCAAGAACACACATTTGCCAAAGCTATCAGTGCTGCGCTCAAAACCATGTCTAAGATGAAGTCTCAGATCCACTGTTGATATCTGAATGTTGGGAACTGCTGATCTCTTCTTGGATTCTGTCATCTGTATACCTTGCTCTCCAATCTATTTCCGGCTTAAATAGTCTGTAGTCAGGTTTGTTATGCGATATTACATATTCATTGAGTGGGAACACAGAATGGGAAGAGGAGCAGATTTCAAGGTGAAAAATAAAGTATCTGGAATATTTGCCATACCATAAGCCTCAGATCCAGACTGATTATTTATACCTGATACAACCACATAAATCCCCATTCAACTATTTTCAAAAGGTTAAATTCAGAATATAACTCCAAAGCAAATGTAATATGATTTCCTACTAGAAACTTTTTACATGCACAATATCCTTATCTATCAACTTTCACCACAGCAGTTTGTGGGACCCAGTATGTAACGTGCTCAGTAAAAAACAGAGGTAGTTAGCTGTATGAATCTCTAGCCTAGTGGAAAGCAGGGTAGAAATGCACCTTATAGACCAACTAAACCAGAGATACATAAGCTTTCTTGAGCCTCAGTTCACTTCATCAGACCAGAGGCTCTACAAAGACATGCACAGAGCAGTCTATCAGAGACAGTGATCTGATCAATTGTAGTCCATTTCATTCAGCTGAGCGTGGTGCAATCCAGGAGCAGAAAGCAGTTGTTCAGTATATGTTTTGTGTTTTAGTAGTCTGCATAATCAACAAATCATCAGTTTGTTTATTAACATGTTAATGCAGCAGTTGGCAACATTTTTCAGTGGTAGGCCCCATGACTCTGTTGGCTCCATCCAGCCTAAGGGTTGTGCCTGGTCTAACATATTTGACTAGCTATCACTCAGTCCCTGTGTTAAGAAGCTTTCCATCCAAAAAATGCCCAAATACCTTTCCAAAGGTACATACATCAAAGAGAACACCTAAATTTGTCAGACTGATTTCTATCTGGGGAAATGGAAAAAATATGAATATTTCTATCCTCCTTGACTAGAATAAACAACAGGATGAGGAAGATATAACTACAGAATTAGGCAGAAGGAGAGAAGTAACCTTGAGTCAAGGGAAAGAAGGAACTTGGGAAAAGAGGTTGGAGTCAGCTAAGAAGCTATCAAGATTTCTTGCTGCTGGTAATATAAGAAACAGAAGGAAAATGCATCAGGTTAAAAGGTCATTAGGGAGGCCTTTCTAATTTAGTTTTTGTATGTCTACCAAATCTAACAATCCTTTTGCTTATCTTTTTCCCAGTTTATGTAATAAGCCTAATCTGGCTTTCCACCTTCATTTTACTGGAGGATCTGGAAGTAAGAGTGATTTCAGGGTGGCTGATAGTAACATTCTGCCATTTTATTTTTCAATTCCAGGATACCTCCAGGACTCAAAAGTTTCTCCTCCTCTAAGATGCCAAGTCTGGCCAGCATACTGGTTACACTAAGAGTGAAAGGGGACTCACAAATGCAAGTCAAGCCCCAAGGTATTGAGCTCTGGGGTCACCCCGGGCAGGGACCAAGGGATTGTCACATAGGGCCTCATATTAAAAATCAAAACAGATATCCTAAAATCAGCTAGCGTACATAAAGTATGCAAAATGGAACAATATCATGACAGTAGCTCAAACCTGCAGGCAAACACCACTAGGATAACCAGTGGTGGGCGAGGGGGCCATGAGCTCCAGGCACTGATTGAGGGGATGCTGGAATGGACACAGGGGGGCACCAGAATAGACACACCTATGCTACACTTCTGGTACCTACCAGTTCTGGCTGCATGGAGTGGGAGATGGAGCTAGAGGCAAAAGCAGGGTGCCATCCCCCACCATCAAATTAAGGGCTTTATATCTTTTCTCAGTATGGCATTCAGCAGTACCTATAGGGAGGCAGGTGAGGCACTTAACTTCTTGGCCAGAGTCACCTTCCCCTGTAGCTGCTGTGACACTAGATCCCCATTGCCTCCATCTCCTGGGTCCTGGACACCAGCTAGAGTCTGTAGATGCCCAGGGTGCCCCACCCCTCTATGCCCAGGGCGCCGAAGGAGCTTGATAATGCTGTGGCAAAATATACTAAGCTGTTGCAATCTTAAGTACTATTACTAAAAGGAAACTATAGCAAACAAACTGCACGGGCAGAAACCTTTGTGAAGTGCATAAGAATGAATTCTAACTAAATGAAAGAACTGGGCAGAAGCACAAAATTAGCTCCAATGCATGATTTTCTGCCATAAGAGACTGGCTGGAACTGACAGCAGGATTCTTAACCTGTCTTACTTCCTGAAACACATTTCTCAACAATGCATGGGGACGGAAACAGGAAGACAGCCCCCTCACTGCTTTGTTTCTCTGGGTTAAAAAGACGGCAGCTCTGGCCAGTAATATAACTTAGGAGAGCCTGGGAACTGCTTTTGGGTAAGCGGGAGGAAAGAGAAGAAGGGCAAAAATAATGCTGTAGCTACCCTGGTATGCCTTTGGTTTCACTTTCATACTATCAGATGGGAATAGTTTTGTCCAAGTACTCCTCCAGGGTAGAAGAAAAATATAAAGAACACTTGAAAAAGAAAGAGAGACAGTGACAATACATACTCATGATGTTCTATCCCAGATTTAGAAATATTGTCAAAAAAGCATTTCTATATATATAAATTCTAATGACATCGGAATTAGATTAAAACCTGGTGCACCTCAGTCACCTCAGGGATGAGATTTTTGTCTGTCTGCTGGCACATCTTGGATTCTGTCTTCAAGGTACAAAAGAAACCACTGGAGAATAATTCCAGACAAAAGCTGCAAGTAAGAGTCACAGATACACCTATCTATAGCAGCAGTACTGAAAACTACTGAAAGATCCAGTGTAACCAAAATAGCTATGAAACCAGATCTAATATCATCAAGAGTGTCGTAAATGGCTCTGATGTATTTAGACTCATCTCCACAGGAAGAATGAAACCCAGCCTGAGACCCACCTACGGCCTCATTCATGTTTAAATACATATAAACCCTCCTAATAATTTAATTTAAAATGGTAAGATTTGAGCAATAGTGTACCAGCCACACAGCATCAAGAGTTTCATAGTTGGTAGGGTTGGAAGGGACCTGAGGACATCATCAAGTCCGACCCCCTGCCATGGCAGGAAAGAGTACTGGGGTCAAACGACCCCAGCAAGGTGATTGTCAAGCCATGTCTTAAAGACCCCCAAGGTAGGAGCCAGCACCACTTCGCTTGGAAGTTGGTTCCAGATCCTAGCCGCCCGGACAGTGAAGTAGCACCTCCTGATGTCTAATCTGAATTTACCCTCCAGCTGTGGCCTGACCAGTGTCACATAGAGGGGGAGTATCACCTCCTTGACCCTGCCTGAGATGCATCTGTGGATGCATGGCAAGGTGCGGTTGGCCTTCCTGACTGCATTCCCACACTGCCGGCCCATGTTCATCTTGGCATCAATGGTGACTCCAAGATCCTTTTCTGCCTCTGCACTGGCGAGAAGGGAGTTCCCCAGCCTGTAGGTATGGTGCTGGTTCTTCCTCCCCAGGTGTAGCACCTTGCACTTGTCAGTGTTGAAACCCATCCTATTCTCGTCCACCCACCCCTGTAACCTGTGGGTCCAATTGTAGCATATTCCTTCCCTCTAGTGTGCCCACATCCCACCACATCTCAGTGCCATCAGCAAATTTGAACAGGGTGCTTTTTACCCCCTTGTCCAAGTCACTGATGAAGATGTTGAACAGTGCGGGCCCGAGTGCTGGGGGACCCCCCTGCCCACATCCCTCCAGGTCAAAAATGACCCATCCACCACCACTCTCTGGGTGCGGCCCTCCAGCCGGTTGGCGACTCATTTGACTGTAGGTGTCAACACCACAGTCCCCCAGTTTCTTAATGAGAGTGGGGTGAGAGACAGCGTCAAAGGCCTTCCGAAAGTCCAGAAAGACTACGGCCACTGCTACCCGTGTATCTAAGGCTTTGGTGACTTAGTCGTAGAAGGCCACCAGGTTGGTCTGATAGGACCTGCCTCTAATGAACCCGTGTTGGTTGCCCCTAAGCATAATCTCCCCTGCTGGCCCCTCGTGGACATGTGCCAGAATAACCCTCTCAAAAAGCTTGCCCAGGATTGAGGTAAGACTAACTGGCTTATAGTTCCCTGGGTCCTCCTTCCTCCCCTTTTTGAAGATGGGAACCACACTGGCCCTCTTCCAGTCCTCTGGCACCACACCAGAGCACCACGAGTGCTCGTAAAGCACTCATGCAGCAGCAAACTTTCTTAACTAGGCAAAAACAGCATGTTGTTATTTTGTGGTAGCTAACCTGCGGTAAAATCCTACAGAAACAAAAAAGCAGTTTACAGTTTTCACATGAATTAGATCAAATTAAAATTCCCTTCTAACTCATGTGAAAACTACAAACTGCCCTGTTTACACAGGATTTTACCTCAAGTTAATTTGCTCCGGTTAAGAACATTTGTGCTTTGGTGAAGGTAAAACATGAATGTTTAAAAACTGTGTCATTAAAAAGGTTTACTGAATAGTTTTTGAAGTAAAAAAAAAAAAGGTTCCTCTTCTATTCTACAGAATCTGGAAAACCAGATTTCTCAGAAAAAGTTAATGTCCAACAGGGTAACCAAGGGGTGAATACAATATACATAAGCCCTTCTATAACCTTGCATATTGGTCTGTTGTTAGTCAACAACAGTTCAATAAAATCAGTCACAGTCATGAAAGGGCAAAAGAAAGAAAAACTGCAAGAGATTTGTGCTGCAAAGACTTTCACACAAGCTGCATGTTATATACCACTTTGAGCATGCCTGAAGTTTTGATGATTCTGTCTTGACAGTACATCAACAAACAAAGCAGAACACACACACACACAAAGCCCTTATCTGTGCAGAACATTAAGTTTGCAAAATCAAACTTTCAAAAGTTGAGAAATGCCAATACTTAGTTCCCATGTGAAAAATTAATTTGCCCTCCTTGTACAATAACACTATGATAGTATCTTTAACTGTATTACCACATATCGTTTTTCCCCACCAGAGGAAATATAGCCTTATTTAAACGAATGAATAGATGGTCTTTTTAACCTTCTCGTAATGACCTTGTCTTTTCGTTTACAGCAGGGTGGCCCAGAACCAGTCAACACTCTCCCAAGGCACATCCTGTTTAAGAATAGATGTTTCAGGGCAACTGGGTCAAGTATCAGAGTAAAATGAATATATCCTGAGCATTATATATAGAGGACAGCTTTTAGGTCAAAGAGTCATGAAGGACTGGGTATAAGAGGAGGTCCGTGGGGAATACCTTGTCTCAGGGGGGATGGAACTGAAACCAAAGTCACTCCTTAGAAAGACTAAGGAAAAAGACTATCTGGAGATGCCAAGTCTGAAGCAGGGCCAAGAGAAACTCCATGCTTAGGGGAAAGTGGCTACCCAGGAGAGAGGAGGAGCCTAAAGACCTAAAAAAGAAAGGCTTTTTGGTACCTGAGAAAAGAAGGGCCAGAGCCTAAAAGGACCAAAGTGGGAACTGTTTTGTCAAGAGTGGAATAAAGCACTGCTTTGATGTAGAAAGTGTTTGGAAAGCGCTGGGGACATGTTCCTGGCACAAGTGCTGGAGCAGCCAACTAGGGGCCACTCTCTTCTTGACCTGTTGCTCACAAACAGGGATGAATTGGTGAGGAACACAGCAGTGGATGGCAACCTGGGCAGCAGTGATCACAGCATGATTGAGTTCAGGATCCTGAGAAAAGGAAGGATGGAAAGCAGCACAGTAAGGATCCTGGACTTCAGAAAAGCAGGTTTTGACTCACTCGGGGAACCTCTCAGCAGTATTACCGGGAAGCCAGTCTGAGGGAGAGAAGAATCCAGGATAGCTGGCTATACTTTAAAGAAGCCTTACTGAGAATGCAGGAACAAAGCGTCCCGATGCGCACGAAGACTAGCAAGTACAGCAGATCAGCTTGGCTTAGCAGGGAACTCTTCAGTAAATTAAGTCACAAAAAGGAAGTTACAAGAAGTCCAAACTTGGGCAAATAAATAGAAAGGAGCATAAGAGCATTGCTCAGTCATGCAAGCAGGAAGTCAGGAAGGCCAGAGTGCAATTGGAGTTGCAGCTTGCAAGGGATGTGAAGGGTAATAAGAATGATTTCTAGAAGTATGTCAGTAGCAAGAAGAGGATCAGGGAAACTGTGGGTCCCTTATTGAATGGGAGAGACAACCTTGTGGCAGAGGATGCAGGAAAGGCTAAAGTGCTCAATGCCTTCTTCACCTCAGTCTTCAGAGGCAAGATCAGCTCCCAGACGAATGCACCTGGCAGCAAAGTTTGGGCAGAAGCATCCAACAGTGGCAAAAGAACAGTTTAGGGACTGTTTAGAAAAGCTGGACATTCAGAAGTCCATGGGGCCAGACAGGATGCACCAGAGGGTGCTAAGGGAGTTGGCTGATGAGATTACAGAGCCACTGGCCATCATCCTTGAAAACTCATGGCAATCAGGAGAAGTCCCGGATGTTTGGAAAAGGGGAAATATAGTGCCTATATTTAAGAAAGGGAAAAAGGAGGATCCAGGAAGTACTAACTAATCAGCCTCACCTTAGTCCCTGGAAAAATCATGAAGCAGATCCTCGAGGAAACCATTTCTAAGCACTTGGAGATGAAGAAGGTGGTTAGGAACAGTCACATGGACTCACCAAGGGCAAGTCATGCCTGACCAAACTGATTGCCTTCTATGACAACATGACTGGCTCTGTGGATGCAGGGAGTCTGGTGGATGTGATATACCTTGGTTTTTAGCAAGGCTTCTGATACAGTCTCCCATGACATTCTTGCAAGCTAACTAAGTATGGGCTGGATGAATGGACTGTAAAACGGACAGAAAACTGGCTGGAGTATCAGGCTCAGAGGATAGTAATCAATGGCTCAATATCTAGCTGGCAGCTGGTATCAAGTGGAGTACCTCAGGGTCAGTTCTGGGGCCAGTTTTGTTCAATGTCTTCATCAATGACTTGGAAGATGGCAGAGTGCACCCTCAGCAAGTCTGCAGATGACACCAAGCTGGGAGGAGTAGTAGATATGCTGGAGGGCGGGGCTCAGATTCAGTGTCCTAGACAAATTGGATGATTGAGCAAAAAGCAAACTCATCAGGTTCAACAAGGACAAGCAACGTCCTGCACTTAGGATAGAACAATCCTATTCATCAATATAGCTTGGGGGCTGACTGGCTGGGCGGAAAAAGGACCTGGAGTGGACAATAAACTGAACATGAGCCAACAGTGAGCCCTTGTTGCAAAGGAGGCTAACGCCATACTGGGCTGAATCGGTAGGAGTGTTGCCAGCAGGTCAAAGGAAGTGATTATTCCCCTCTATTCAGCACTGGTGAAGCCACATCTGGAGTACTGTGTTCAGTTTTGGGCCCCTTCACTACAAAAAGGATGTGGACAAACTGGAGAGGGTCCAGGAGGGACCAACAAAAATGGTGAGGGGGCTGGGGGACATGACTTATAAAGGAAAGAGTGAGGGAACTGGGCTTATTTAGTTTAGAGAAGAGGAGAGTGAAAGGGGATTTAATAGTAGCTTTCAACTACCTGAAATGGGGTTGGAAAGAGGATGGAGCTAGGCTGTTTTCAGTGGCAGCAGATGACAAAACAAGGAGCAATGATCTCAAGTTGCAGCAAGGGAATTTAGGTTAGATACGAGAAAGAATTTTCTTGTCAGGAGGGTAGTAAAACATTGGAGCAGGTTACCCAGAGAGGTGGTGGAATCTTCATCCTTGGAGGTTTTTAAGAGCTGGCCTGGGATGATCTACTTATGAATGCTCTTGCTTTGAGCAGGAGATTGGACTAGATGCCCTCCTGAGGTCCCTTTCAACCCTAATTTTCTATGATTCTATGATTATTTTGGAGAGCAAAAAGGTAAGGAAAATGAGCCCTTTGCCATCAAGTGACATACTCTGAGTGCATCATGCAACACTCCTCATTTAGTGTGTGGCCACAGACAAGATACAATATTGAGAATGTGTGACATTAAGTAACTTACGACTATGTAATACTTCACTTTTACAGAGGTTAGAAATTGTACAAGTATCCTTAACGATGACATTTCCTAACTTTTGAGTGATTACATTTTGCAACTTTAATGTTCTCTTACTGAATAGGTCTGCCCCCTCCCCTTTCTTCTTTTCATTTTTAGGTCTAATTTCAAAATGAAAAAGACAAAAATCTCATCATTTGGAATTGTACTGAACCCCAGCTTCGGTCATCAGAATGGTCTGGATCTTTGGATCCACAGCAGACACATCTACCATGAAAATAACAGATAGCCACTGTAGGCCATTATCTTCTCTATGGACCAGCCATTAAAGAAGCATGAGACAAACACTGCCTTATCTCTGGACAGTGGAACCACCTTCACTGCAGTAATATATTGCAATACTGCAAAGACTTATTCATGTACTATGAGAAGCCCAACAGATTACTTAAAAGCACAGTCAATCTTTAAAATATATTGCAATATAAGGATAAAATAAAATCATGATTAATGGATTCCCAAAACTGCCAAATGATGTGCCAGATGCTCTTAAGCAAGACTTTTTTCATGTTATATAAAGGAGTTATAACAAAATATAATTGGCATTTGAGTATTTCAATTTAGTAAGAGAATTAGCTACAGTCATATTTTAGGAAAACTGTAATTAGAGTCATATCTAATGAGCCTAGAAGATGAACTACACAGAAAGAGCTATCAATCACATACATTAAAAATGTTAAAATAAACAAGGCTGAAAATGGTCTCATCTCGTGTTAGTTTTAAAATATATTTCTAATTTAATTTTGTTAATTAATTCTGTATTGGCATTTCAGTTTTTGTGTAGTTATGGGAATCTATGGTTCCACAATAAATATTTGTATCTATTGTTCTGAATGTCTGATCTTATAATGGATTTATATTCCACTTAGAACAAACAGAAAACAAATTTAAATTACTAGCATATCATGTCATCAAGGGATTCTGGTGACATTATAAACCACAGCACCACAGTTCATAAGTTTGCTTAGCAACTCACATGCTCTGATATAATCTAATAACTCAAACTTTAACTATTTACATAAAGCACAAACCTAGCATCCCAAAAACTTATTTGCTACTCTTCCACCTGAGCCCACAATACTATCTGCTACTTGAGGCTTCCTATTGTATCTATTAGTAACTATTACAGGTGCTATAGAAAAACTTAATCTATGGAGGTGCAACGCAGCGAAATCCCAAGCTAACTCTGCCCCTGCAAGGTTTGCAGCTGCACTGTCAAGTCAGCAGTGCCATATATGAACTAATAACCAGGGCTAAACACTGCTGCCTTGTGCATCTTTAGTCATTTACTCCAAGAGACATCTTTGCTTCTCTAGCAGCCATAGATTTAAATTCCTCAATTGATATTTTAAAACCTAACCAATAGTAGTACAATAGAGCTTGCTTTTATCTGCCACAGGTAAAGGTTAAGGTTTTGTCTACTACAAACGTGTTTTAAAATTAATTTAGCTTAATTGACATACAATACTGTGGAGATCTTCTAAACCAGTATAAACCAGGCTTATTTTGTTTTATCTCAAGTCAGTCAGGAATCTTTCAGGATAAACTGAAGTAAGCCACTCAATCCAAATTAAACGTATCCATGAGATTTCCACTGGTTTAATTAAGTCTGTCTAAAACTAATTAAACTAAATTGGTGCATCCTTTTTTTTTGCAAAAGTAATGCCTAACATTCAGAGGCAAATTAAAAGATTTAATATGCAGAGCAGGGGCAACTAGAAATGAGAGGGGATGGCTATATATAATGCAACCTCACAAAGTTCTACTTGCCCACTCAACTCACACAGTGGAAATCTTTTTTAATAAGCAAATAATCTGTGATTCAGTTTTTCATCTTTCGTCATGATGTTCATATTTGAACAAGCACACTTTGGTGATGGTGCCAGTAAATATTAACATTCTACAAGCACGATCCATGTATGAACCATGATACACTGCTTTTCTGAAAATCTTTATATTTCTGGCTTTCATGACTGAGGCCTAACTTCTTATGAAAACCTAATTTTTGTAATTATTACCTTCAAGACCATTTATTTGACATAAAGCAATGTTTAAGGATATCAGTGCTGTAGTTCTATGACACTTCATAGAGCAGCACCTCTAAGCAATGAAATTCATGCAGTTACTGCTACAACTTTCCACATCAAATCAAGTCCCAGTAAATCAGTGAAGTTTGCTGTATTTTTTTAGCTGTATTTTGTATTAAGCTGACAAGCACAGGAGAGAATAAATGACACTCCATTCTGTACCACCACTCCAAAGGCAAACTATAGTTATAAGAAGTGCTGCGTCACTACATTCACTGTGATTTGAAGAGTTCTGTTTGTTCTTCCATCAATCCAATCTGATACTACTTAGGACAGTGGATGGCTACCACTGCAAGACATGGACAGGAATATCCTGGTTCAGGCCCAACATGGCAGTGCGCCAAGATGCACCATGGCAGGGCAGATGGAACCTGTTAGTGTTGCTGCTTCCCCTACACCACCTCCCACCTCTTGGCTGCAGTGCAGGCACAGCTGGGGCCACACTTCCTAGCCCCAGTGCAGCTTCTCACCCACTGAAAGCTGAACCCACACTGCAGCCATGGCAGCAGGGAGGCAGAGGGGGAAGAGGTCTAGGGAAAAATAGCAGCAGTAGTGTAGGCACAGCTTCCAGCTGTCTGGTCTCGGCGCAGGTCCTCACTGACCTGCCCCAGAGGAGGCACAAACAAAATCTTCTGGCTACACAGGCTAAATCAGGCCTGCAGGCATATGTTGCCAATCTCTGACGGACGAGGTTAAGATATTGCTCTGTATTGTACTACTGCAGCTGGAAGTCCATAAGGAAGAACTCACATAGCTGATATTGTCAGTTACCTATATCTCCCTAGAACATAAATGAATACTGGAAAGGAGTACAAACCCATCTCCTGTCACTTGCCCATGATCCTGCCTACATGTTAGCCACAAGCAAACCTTTCCAATGCCACAGCAATCCTGGCAGTGCACTACCCAGGTCCATGCCAGATGTGCATATTGCTAATTTAAAAAGTGTTTGTATAATATTTAAAACAACTATTTATGAAAAATATACCATTATCTGCATGTGTGAAGGGGGAAGACAGGGAAAGTTATTCCTCAAGGCCAGCCTACTTGGATTGAGTAAGAAATTATTTTGATTCTTTGCCCTTCAAAAAAGTACTTATCAGTGTTTTAAGTGGGGCAATTCAAGGAAGATTTTTCTGTATTCATGCAAGGTCAAAGATGCTTCAAAACTGCAGTGACAACAATTCTCATGCTGCCTTGGAATTCATTAAAATGTTGGGTTAACTGTGTCTTTCAAATGTCCTCTCTAATATCTCATAATCTTGACATTCCCTATTACCATTCTGCTCACAGACAGAGTGAGGGTGACATGAGATGTCTGGTTCTGGGAAGAACAAAATGTGCAGCACTAGTGTATGCAGTCATGTTAAGGAGACAGCGATTACTAAAGCCCCTTACATTTTGCTATGGTAAGTAGAGTCTGCTAGATCTGACTGTAGGTTGCAGTAGACTTTACAAAAAAAAACAAAAAAAAATAAAACTAATCACATTTCTATCAGGGCTGGTTTATGAACTGTTCACTCACTGTTAAAAAAAAGCATCACACAACTTACGAAATAAATTATGCAAACCTAAAATTGAACCTTTTACTGGACTTCTTATCAGACTAAGTTCTTAGGTACTTTTAATGTTAAGTAAATACAAATTAAATGAGTTTGAAGAAATCCTGACTCATTCTAGAGATTTTATGTTAGTATTTCGGAACTTAAGCTTGATACTACTTGAGTCAATGGGCTAACTTCCAGCAGAGTAAGTGGAGCAAGATCCACCTCTTCAGTGTGCTGCCTGAATGCCGTGGTATCAATTTTATGAGCAGATGCACTCATTCAGAACCATTTCAAAAGGTCAGCATCTAAGCCTTCATAACTAACCCCTACTACAGCAAACTGATTTCCATTAAGTTTTATGACTCAACGTCCATACATAATATACATTATTTTTAGCCTCAACTTGGAAATCATTACAGAAAAAAGGAAGCTATTACAAAATTAGTTAGTAAAAGAAACATGAGATGAATTTCCTAGCTGAACTTTAAATGGCTCCAGTAAAATCTGTTAGCTATGCATGTCACTACGTGGAGATCATTCTTCCTTATAGACGATTTACCTGGAACATATGGGGAAGGGCTTTTTCTATTACCTTAGGTATGCATGCATGGTATGGACTATGAGCCACTTCCTGCAGGTAGAGTTCTGAAACAGCTGATGTCAACATATAATTGCAGAAACACAAGGGCCAAAAAGAACCCTAAAGCAACTTAAACATATGTATAAGAACAGTGTATAACACTTGTTTTTAATTTTGTTTTTAAAGCATATTACCATCAGAATGATTAATATATACAAAACATACCAGAATTGTATACATGTACAGTACACGGTAAAAGTTACTCACTTCTCCCACCACTTCAATGATGTCACCAACTTTTAACTCCAGCTCATCTTCATTCTGAGGCATGTAACTGAAAGCTACCTGACATCTTCTTCGTCTGTTTCTCTCTCCTAGTTAAAAGTAAAAGATGAAAGGGAAAAAGTTCGATTAAAATGTAACTATATTAAGACTCCCTGAACAAGTAAAAAAAAAGCTACCTAAAACCCTGAACAAAACCCAGCTGCACTGCCTCCTAACCATAGTCCATGGGAAACAGCTGACGATACAGCAGCATCCTACTCTGAACACCGATAAACATTTTGAAGATGTGCAATGCTTATTAAATGAACTTCAGGTCAATCTACAGGAAAAGACTGACATTCAGAAATGAAACATATTAGCATATAATTCCCTCCAACCATTTTTGTCTTAGATGCAAATTACCATGCAAAAATATCTGTTGATTTAAATATGGTGTCCAGGTAAAAATAAAAATGCCTGGCAATCAGCTTGAGTTCCATTCCAAAGACAACTGCATACCTACACACTAACATATGATGATGTTTTCATATTTATTGTCAAAATGGCTACTGGCCTCTATTAAAAAAGAGAAAAGTTACACAATCAGCATAGCTTTCCTCCAGCACTAAAATGCTCCTTAGGATAAACGGAGTAAAGTTATATTACTGATGACTTTGTTTTCAAACAGATTTCCAAATGGAAAAAGGAGGAGTGATAGCCTTCATACAAACACCTTGTAAAGCAGCTCCAATTGCAACAGTAGCTAAGGGCATTTATAGACGTGCTGCGGGGTGGGGGGGAGGTCACTGCCATTTTTCAGCATAGGGACAGTGATGCATATGACACTGGAGTCTGCTGGAGGACAGTAATTACCATGCTCCAGCAGACTTGATGAATCGAGCCTGCTCCAACGCGCTGTAATTACAGCATGTCAGAGCAGCTTCCCTGTATGTGTATAGGCACCTTAAGTTATTAACTTCTGCCATCCACAGGTTTAAGAGAAATATTTCACAAAAACATCATCATTTACTGGATCAGCCCATAGGTCCATCTAGCCTAGTAGCCTCTCTCTCAGTGGCAGATGGTGGATGCAGAGAAAACAGGGCATGTCCAGAATCTTCTACACCCCACTCCTCTCCCAATGCTGTGTCAATTGTCATGGAGCAATTTTTACTCAGCATCCAAGCTTTAAAAATAAACATATTTTAATGCAATTGAACTAAACTTGGTCAGTTGCTGTTTTCATAAAGATGGCAATTTATTCCTCTCCACTTAAACGAGTGTGATGCTAGGATGCAGCTTATAAAATCATCAAATAAATTAAAGACTATAAATAAATTCTACACAGAACATTTTCTGAATTGTGAAGATAGTAATTTTTTCCTAAAGATAGAAATCCTCATTATATGAACATCAGCACTTATCAAGTGGTGGCTGTTGACTGATTTCATAGACTAAAGCCCTTTAGTTGCCATGGTGTTTTATAATCAATATTGTGTGACTCTAGGATAAACATCTTTGATGTCGCTAGGAGAATATGGAATATGAACAATGCAGGATAGTACTGAAACAGCATGGATCTTCTTTTCTGAATATTTTCTTAAGGTATTTTTATGGTATATGTGCATCTTCCTTCCATTTTCAATTAGCACTGATTCATACACAACAGAAAGATTATCACTCAAGTACATGAAGACAATAAGACTCATACTCTCTCTCTCTAGGGATCCTTCAAACATTTCCTAGGTTTGGAAACATATGCGCCTCCAACAACTACACATTCTGTCCTCCTCTCATACTAGCTCCCTTTGCACACCCCACTTTTTTCTTTTTGTTCAGCATTTACCAGTACTGTCAGTAGCCCATTTGTTTTATTGGTCACAGGTACACTTCCTGCAAATTGTGCTAGGACAGGATCATGGAGAACCCTTAGTCTCTTACTTTGACTCATGATGGGTCTCTAACAACACAATCTTCAGTTTATAACGTATTTACTGACTACTACCTAGTAGTCCAATCACTTTGCCTAATCATGTTATCTACTTCCACAATTAGTTTATTCAAAGCAGGGATGAATGATGAAAAATCTCTTGCTGTAAAAAGAAAGAAGAGAAAGTACTAAATAACCAACAAGCATATATCCCCGTGGACTAAAAACTGAAGTCGCACATAAACTGGTTTATGTAATCAGAAACTGGTTTAAACCTACAACAGAACAAAAGTTCAGTGCACATAGACCAGTTTCAAAATGGCTGAAAATGGTTTAAGATTAAACTAGTTGAATGTATTATCAGACTTAACAGATCAGACTTACTAGTTTGTAACAGGCCACTAGATCTCCCCTCAGCCTTCTCTTGTGGAGGCTGAACCCGTTCAGGTCCCTTAGCCTCTCCTCGTAGGGCCTGCCCTGCTGCCCCCCTGATCATGTGAGTGGCCCTCCTCTGGACCCTCTCCATGCTGTCCACATGGGTCAAACTGGGTTTATGAAACTTCTGTCCCAGACCCCTTCCTGGTACAATCTAAATCATAGTCCCCCAACATCCCAGCATGCTTTCTAGCCCTGGGCTGGGCTGTGCTGTCTGCTCGAGCAGAGAAGGGTTGGGGGGTTGAATAAGGGGGAGGCAGGGACTGCTCCCCACAGGCAAACCCTGGCTGGAGTCTGGGGCTAAGAGAAGGGGTTAAACTTTACTTTCCCTGGGTACAGAACTGCCCTGACCTGCTAAAAAACTTATTGCTGGCTGCAACTGTGGACTCCAAATTCCAGAAGCACCTGAAGGAGGAAGATTAAATGATGAGCAACCCTGCAGAGTCCTGCTGATGTGACTGTGGACTGCAAAGCCCAGAGACCTCAGGGGCACTGGGAAGTAGAAGCAAATACACAGGCACGCTGGCTGCATGCCAGAGAGCCATGCACTAGTGCTCCCTGGCTTCTGGCCTGAGCCACTGCAGGCAGGTGGCTGCATTTCCTAACTCAAAAGTGAATGTCTGTTCAGTTGTTTCTCAGTTTAATCTCTGCAGTTTAGACTAACCTGCAAAGACTGAATTGATTCAGCCTCGGGCTTTTGACTTTATGGCTAAGTACAGACAGACAAAGTCATTGTTTTAAATACTCAGCAAGAAACAATACACAAATACCAATTCAGTGATGTGGGCAGGGGAAAAGGAGGATTTTGGCCCAGATCCTCAGAGAGATTTTGACGTGGGGAGGTACCAAGCAGAACTGACATTCTCATAACCAAAGCAAGGCACTAAGGTTGCATATAAAATGAAAGAAGAGTGGAGTTAAGTCCCTCAGAATGGGACTCTCAATACTCCATATGCTGAGTAAGGAGATGCCCATACTAGCCAACAGGAACTACTATAGTGAGGGATGCATCTTAAATCTTATCTGCTTCCTGGACTTTGGCTACAGTTAGGCAACTGTGTGAGACCAGGATTTATAGACTGAAATCACTTCCTAGACTAAAGACACCCCAATTGATCCTTTGGATACAGATAACTAATTCCCCCTGGCCACTGGAGAAGGAAGGAGTGGTAAGAAGACATGATGATTACCTTTTATAGAACAGTAAAAGCACTAGCTCCACAACTAAGACTCAGGTTCAATACCCCAACTCAGTTTGAGGGGGCTCAAACCCCAACTGCCATCTGCCAGGAGAGTGCATCAGCTGCCAGGATACAAGCATTTTGCACTACAGAGTTAGATAAAATATAGAAACAGTATTGAGACCAGGGGCCAGATGCTAGGACGCCACCTTCTAAGGGAATGGCTTCATTATTATGCAGTAGTCAAGCTTGCTGTCTCTTTGGCCCTGTGAAGCTTGCATTCCTTTCTGTTTTATAGTTTCATAGTTGGTAGGGTGGGAAGGGACCTGAACAGATCATCAAGTCTGACCCCCTGCCATGGCAGGAAAAGGTACTGGGGTCAAATAACCCCAGCAAGGTGTTCATCTAGCCTCCTCTTAAACACCCCCAAGGTAGGAGTCAGCACCACTTCACTTGGAAGTTGGTTCCAGATCCTAGCTGCCCTGACAATGAAGTAGCGCCTCCTGATATCTAGCCTAAATCTACCCTCTGCCAGCTTGTGACCGTTATTCCTGGTCACTCCTGGTAGTGCTCGGGGGAACAGGGACTCCCCCAATGCCTGCTGGTTCCCTCTGACTAGTCTGTAACAGGCCACTAGATCCCCCCTCAGCCTTCTCTTGTGGAGGCTGAACCCGTTCAGGTCCCTTAGCCTCTCCTCATAGGGCCTGCCCTGCTGCCCCCCTGATCATGTGAGTGGCCCTCCTCTGGACCCTCTCCATGCTGTCCACATCCCTCTTGAAGTGCTGCACCCAGAACTGGACGCAGTACTCCAGCTGCGGACTGACCAGTGCCTCATAGAGGGGGAGCATCACCTCCTTGGACCTGCCTGAGATGCATCTGTGGATGCATGACAAGGTGTGGTTGGCTTTCCTGACTACATCCCCACACTGCTGGCCCATATTCATCTTGGCATCAGTGATGACTCCAAGATCCTTTTCTGCCTCTGCACTGATGAGAAGGGAGTTCCCCAGCCTGTAGGTATGGTGCTGGTTCTTCCTCCCCAGGTGCATCACTGTACAGTGGCTCAACTTCAACAGGAGTGGAATATGTCCACCCCAATCTTGCCAATAGCCTGGTGGTTAGGATGCTCTCCTGAGAGCTAGGAGTTGCAAGTCTGAATCCTTGCAAAAACAGGAGAAAGAAACACCCAATGAGTAAGATGCAGAGGAGGGAAGGAGCCCTTCCTTACTCCACCTGTCTCCTTGTGTAAAGTAGTGGTTCTCAACCTTTTTTAGATGCAAGGCATTGCTCAGAAAATGCCAACTCTTAGCTTATGCTTTTGACTATGCTTTTTGACTGGAAAAATAGGATTGGCAGAGAGCTCAGAAAGCCCACAAGAGGTCAAAATATTTTTGACGCTGCAGGTCCCTATGTGAAATCGCTGAGTTTATCTCATGAATCATATGTATTATTCACAGCCCTATTATCGTGCAGCACCCTTCAACACCCTTAAAAGGATCTCATGGCAACCTAGGATGCTGCAACACCCTGGCTGAGAATCACTGAGATAAGATAACATCAGTTCTCCAGGCCTCTGTTTTACCAATCAAACAGGAATAATAATACCCCTCCACTCCCTCTTCCCAAGGTACTGGTAGGTTAAATTCATGTTTGGAAAAAAAGATGATCCTAGAAAACTCGACATAAATGCAAAGTAGCAGTACTGAATCATGAAGTTAGTTTCATCCACCCAGACATTAAATTCACATCAGTTACATACAGTACATCTAGGAATGAAAACAGGATGATACCAAAGAAGGAGGACCTACACATCATGTTCAATGTATTCTCCTGTTCAGACTTCCTCAAACGTTCCCATAAAAACTATCAAATTAGTCCCCTGGTTCTTTCACTTCTCCCTCTCCTCCTGAATATCTCTCTCTGGATGTCTAAGAACAGCAAGGAATAGAGGGAAGAATCAGAGTACTACCCAGGTCTAAATGCACATGACAATAGAAACAGCAGATCATCTTTATGCTTTTAACAAGAAGTTGCCACAAGTAATCCTCCAGGACTCGTGAATATGGGACTGTTCCGCATTTTTAGAATGGTGCACTAGCTGCGCTAAGAACTATGCAATAGAAGAGATCGTTTTGTTTTGTTTTGTGTGATAAAGGAACATGGAGAGTTCACACTGAACCAGCTGGTACTAGATCACTGTGAAAACAGCTGATCTGAAAAAAAAGTTCAAGTCAAAGTCACCACACATACAAAACCAGTTAGCAAAGATAAAGATCTTTTTTGTAGAAGGACTATTCCCATTATAGTCATTCACACATCTTTTTTTGTTTCAGTTTAATTGGAACACAAAGTTTCTGATCGCAGCACATTCAGCCATCCTCCATACCAACTGGAATAACTCCCAGGCAGTTAAAAAATACCCATCTTGCTGGTCTACCTTGCTTTCTTCCCTTCATTTACTAAAATTGCAACCCTTTCCAAATGTTGGCTGCTATCTTAAAATGCTGCTGCTGTGGGATTTACAAGAGATATGCAGCACAATTAAAATCTGTGTGCTGGTCAATGAGGAGGGAATTTTAAAAAACTCTTTAACAAAATTAGGGTTATATCAGCAGCTGCAACAGCTATTAAAATAAGGTTGTATAATGTTACTACTCTAATTCTGTTTTTTGATTGCTCAAAATTTTGTAAAACTTAATATTTGGATGGATGTTTCCCATATTTTTTCCAAGTTCAAAAAGTGACAAAGATACTGAGTAGGAAGGTGAGTGAATAAAACCTATTTTTTCATTAAGACTACTGGAACTTTTGTACTGGCTTGAGCTAGAAACACTACATTTTACTGAAATAGCTACATAATGAAGTAATATTGCTTACTGCTGTGGAAGGAACTGGTTTCAGTTTAACAAGAGTTAATCCCTTTTTTTAAATAAAGAAGCATATACTTTGCATACACAGGTTATCTTTAAAGTGTAGCATGCAACTATGGAAAAATTCACTGCCACATTGAAGGGGCTAAGCTAAAGTCAAAACTGTGTTAAGTGTGTAGCAGGTGAAGGACTGGCTGCACAAGAACCCAGTGCAGACACTGGAGTATGGGTTCAAGTACAGCTCTTCTGTCTTCTGTAACGGTTATGGTAGGTGTTAAGCCTTTACTCAGTTGCTGAACAACCATAAGAAGAAAAAAGCAGGAGATGGGTCCCTGAGGTCTTCTATAAATTGTACAATGGCTTGCTTCTCCTGCACCCTGGAAGTCTAAATTAAAAGTTTATGGGAGAGAGACTCTCTCTCCTAACAGGGCTCCTATGATGTGCTAGAGAAGGTCTCGTCTCAGAACATGCAGGTAATATGCTGCCAAATATTTTCAGATTATGTCACAGACATGTACAATTTTGTTAGATTTCAGAAGTCTTAAATTTTATTGAATCTACCTGTTCGTGGTTATTTTCTATGAAAAGCTAGGAAATACCACAGGAAAAAAAACCTTATATTACTAATAAAGTCAGGCTTGCATGCTGAAGTACAGGAAATGACTGAAATTGCATATGCCCTTCTGTGCAAAGGCATGAAGAGTCAAATATTTTGTTGTTGCATACTTTTGCAGCAGGTGCTCCAACCATTCTGTTCTACAAACTATGCCTGCAGAGGTGCCAGGAGGCTCCTCTGACACACTGTAATCACAGCACATCAGAGCAGACTTAACTGAGTCTCCTGGAGTGTGTTAATTAGTGTGCTCCAGACAGCCTCCATGTTTCGTGTATCAGCATCCCTGCACTTTAACACAGCAGTGAGGCCACATTAACTAAAGCTCGTCAAACATAAGCAATGCGTAGGGAGGTATGAGGAGGCACATCCCTCCTCTGAGAGCAAGCACTCTGGCTGGTAGGGAGGCATGGAGAGCGCTTGTGCCCCCCTCAAACTGGCTCCACTGGCGGCACTTCCACCGCCGTTGTGCAGAAGTACCAGCATTACTGTCGCCATGCCACTGGCATGCTTGGCAACCGGCCGCGGGGAACACCCCCCAGTCGTGCCCCACTGGTGCCCCCTGAGACTCAGGAGGCACCAGGCGCCCATATCATCAAACCCGCTTTAGTTACAGTGCTCCCACCACCATTTTGAAGCACAGAAATGCTGATACATGAGACATTGCAGGATGCTCTAATTAGTGTCCCACCTACCCCTGGAACATATGTAAAAATGTCCTCTGATACCAGTCCTACAATGTAAACTGTCAAGGTGAACCCTTGGGCATATATGACAACTCAATTACTTAAGTGGGTTCCACATGAATGCAAGAGTCTGCCCATGTGGATCTTAATGTTAAGATCAGAGTGTAGCCTCTGATACATTTTATAGCGTTGTTTAATACCTGGTATATGCTACAGAGTGCAATGAAGTATATATACATATACATACACACACACACAGCCCTTCTATGCATTCTGTAGCATAGATTGCATACCTGTTGCAAAAGTATGCAACAACAAAATGTTAGACTCTTCATGCCTCTATATATACAGCAAAAGCCATGCTATCCGGCACTTTACCATCTGGAACGCTCCACTAACTGGCATCTGTCAATCCTTCCAAGGGACACAGCAAAAGCAAAACCAGAAGTCCCCCTTCTGGTTTCACCACTGCAAGCTGAGTTCTTCTTCTTCACTTCTTCCTTGTGGACCATGGCCTGAGGCAAAGCAGCCCCCCCTCCCTGTCCCCCAGCACACCCTGGAGTGAAAACCCTGGTGCACCAGACACGGCATATTTGATGAACCGGCATATTTGATGAACTGTCACCCCCCATTCCCCACGGCTGTGAGATAACAGAGCTATTACTGTATATTTAAATACACATACTTAAACTACCCTATTAACCATACTTAAAGTACACAGGCTACTACAAATTAAATGTAAAACCAGAATCAGAGTGAATATTTGGTGACATATATCAGCCCCAATGCTCAATACTAACTTTGGTTCACTTACAAACACAGGCCTAAGCCATATAATACCCATATGAAACAATAAAAATCAATATGAAAATGATAATACAATATACAACAGTAAGAATCAATACAAACCTAATAATAATACAATACAAAACAGTGGACAGCTAAAACCAAAAACTTGCTACCAAAATAAAAACGTTTAAAGCTTATCCTAAGTCTGAGCTCACTTATATTTATCTGTAGGGAATAGAGAGGGAGAGAAAAAGTCATAAATGGTTGGGGAAGAGGAGGGAATGCATTTTAAAAAAAGAAAAGAAAAGAAAAACGGGGGGTTTTGCTACAGGATCTGGAACCAACTTCCAACTTCCTACCCTGGGGGTCTTTACGAGGAGGCTAGATAGACACCTTGCCAGGGTTGTTTGACCCCAGTACTCTTTCCTGCCACGGCAGGGGGTTGGACTTGATGATCTGCTCAGGTCCCTTCCAACCCTACCAACTATGAAACTATGAAACTATAACCTAGAGTTGTAGTGAACTGCCTCCATTCCTGGCATATACCCAGGAAAGGTCAAGGTGTTTTAAGAAAAGAAGAACATAGCTGTGCTGACAAAAGTATTAAGATAGTCACTGTAGGAAAAAAAGATGTTGTTATCAAGCTTATCTGTGCCTTCTCAAATGCTGCCCTCACACTTAGAGGGATTGGTGATTTTTCTTATGTATTATACCACCGTCTAAATATACCAACTTCAGTTGCACTTCCTATCTCCCTCTTTCAAAGCTAAATGTGTATCACTGAGGAAGTGGTTTGGTCTGCTGTTTCTTCTGATGAGGCAAGCTATAGTATACAGAAACAAGTTGGAAAAATAATTTTTGATCTTGTTTAGTTTGCAAAAATAACGTTTAATGACTTCACAACAAAGAAAGCCATCTATTGCTTTATGCTTGTAGAAATGTTTGCGTTGTGCTATACTTGATGCTACCTATGGATTGTATATTTAAAAGTTTCTGGTTTCTGTTTAGAGTAGCCACAGCACCATGCATTTTCATTTTATTTTTAATCTGAATTTCTGAAAAGTAAATTTAAAATATGCATACCTTAGTTCAGGGGTGGGCAAAATATTGCCCACGGGCCACATCCAGCCCACCAGGCATTTTCATCCAGCCCGTGGCACCCCCCCAACTAATTGTGCCCCCCCCCAACCCTTCTCCCTGCAAGGGTGGGAGTGAGGTGTCAACACCTGCCCCCAACATATCCTATTATGCTTTGCTCCCACCCTCGTGGGTGGACGGGCAGGCCCTGCTAACACTGGGCGGGCCTGCTGCTGCAGGCTTCTGCGGTGTCCTGCTCCCCCTGTGCAGCAGGTAGAGAAGCTGTGGGAGGGGACAGGGCTGCAGCTGGGTGGGAGTGTGGAGTGCGGGGCTGGCTGCAGCGTGGAGTTCAGGTGGGCTGGGCATGGGTGTGAGGGGGCAGAGGTATGGGGACCCCTTCCACGCTCTTCCCTATGGCACGCAGCCCTGGCAGGCAGCAGGGGACAGCAATAGCAGGGGGAGGGGGGCCCAGGCTCCTGGCTCTGGCCAGCACTATGAGAAGCGCAACACCTGATGGGCGGTTTGTTTCCCTAGTGCTCCCCACACTCGTGGTAGCGCAGGCACTGGAGCAGGCTGGGGTGGGGAAAGCAGCGGCTCCAGCACCTGGGTCTTCCCTCCTGTGCCCCGCAAGTGCAGGGACTGCCAGGGAAACAAATGGCCCAGCAGGAGCTGCAGTCCTTGCCGCGATGTGCTGTGCTTGCCAGAGCCAGGCACCTGTGCCCCCACCTGCTGCTGCGCCATGGGGGGGAGCGTGTGTGTGGGGTCCCCTCCAGCACTACCTGCATTGACTGCAGGAGAAAACAGTGCGTTCCAGAGCTACATCCCCACACCCCACAAATGCCACACAACCCCACAACATATCCTATGCACCCCCCCACAGCCACACCCCCTCACAAACTCCCCCACCCCACCACACACACCCATATACACCCCCACCAGATACATACACCCACATCCACACCCCCACAATATAAGAGTAAGAATTTATTTTTGAGTTATTATGCATTCCCCTCTATAAACAGTACACAAACAAAAACCATGACAAAAATATTTTTTGTAATAAAATTAAAATACGTTATAGTAGGTGTTAGACTTTTAGTGTATTATTTGGTTTTTTCTGGTTTTAAGATGGCAACTCCCCACTCCCAAAAGGAGTATTTCCAGGGGGCAAGGAGAGGGACTTCTGGTGGCAATAGGGGTGGGACTTCCAGTCTGGAGATGGTAGTCAGGGGACAGGGCATCTGTCAAGGAGTGGAGGTAGCCACACGGGAATTTTCTGACCAAGATTTGTGTTCTCAAAGCCATGCATATTTTAGAAATCTGGCAGGAATACTTTGATAGCACTCTGAAATTTGCAAGAGGATTCTTGTTAAAAGTATTAATTGGCTCACACATGGTTCAATAGCATCAATAAATATGCAATGGTTCTTTTTCCCCTGGAAGTGTGCATCAACACTGCTCTAACCAGGAACTTCTGGCTTTGATCCCAGCAGGAGTACTGGCACATCCCCACTAGAGTCACCAGCCTTGGCTGAAGCCAACACCCACTGCCTCTGAAGAAGGTTTAAAAACACCATGACATAGTAGGAGGAGGGAGGAGGAGGTGAAATTCCCTCCCAGCCCTATGTGGCAAGCAGCAAAGCCCAGAAGCATGGGAAATACCCACAGTAAAACATAGGAATACCTACACTTACATTATCTCTAACCAGTGGCACAATATATGTACAACAGTTTAATTAAGAGTAAAAACAACAACAGGAACTGAACCTGTCTTGGGTGTTTGATCGACACAGTTCACATGTCAGTGAGCTATTGATTCCTACATAAGCACATCCTCGAGTAGAAGCAGCAAAAGCTGTAGAATTACTAGCACAACAAAAACCTATGTCGCTTAAATTGCAAAAACAGACAACTGTTACAGAAAAGGCTAATTAAGTGGACCAAAAACTTAATGTGGAGTTCAGGTGGGCAGGGCAAAAGGTGCAAACCTAACTTAAATATAGTATCACGGTTGCAGTCAGACAAATTAACAAAAAACATGCAAACAAAATTAAAATACCAACAGGGACCTAATTTTGCTGCACATCTTGCATACTATATGACTGATATCAAGGTTGCCCAACTTCTGCAGAGCTGGGGGCTGCACAGCACATGGCATGCATGCCCCCCCAACCTCACCACACTGGGCAAGTCTGCCCTGCATTGTGCTATGCACTGAGCATTTCACTGCACCATGCTACTGCCCTCATGCCCTGTGTGCTGCACCAGGTGCCACCCCACCCCACTCTAAACAATGCTGGTGCTCCTATGTTGTGGGCAGGTACCAAGCTGCAGCTCCCTGCAAGTTGTGCCAGGGCACCGCCCCTGTCCTTCCTCCAGGGCTGAGGAGAAGGGAAGCTGGAGGAGGAAGGGGAAGCCTGGAGATGGCAACAGGGGCAACAGCAGCTGAAGCAGTGGAGAGGGTGGGGCTGGAGTGGGGCCCTGGACTGGAAGGGCGAGGGGTGCAGGTTAACGATGCAGGTTAACTCTTCAAGGGCCACATGATCTGTGTTATGCAACAGAAAGAGCAAGATATTGTTTCAAGCAACACATTAAATTAGCCAGTTGCAGTATAAAAATTCCTTTACCCTGACTAAATTAGCACTACTTCAAGAATTTTATTTTTGTAAATCCTATTTTTGGCTCCAAAATACAAAGGAATATTTTGAAGCAGTTTTCCATGAGACAGATGAAATATTCTATCACAAAATGAAAGCTGGTTTTTAGTGATATTGTTTCAAATAAATGTTTTCCTTTAACAAGTTACTATTCTAAGGAACTCCTCTATCTTGATAAGGATTCGATAAAATCACTCACCTTTCACCTGTCTTCCAAAGGATACTTTGTTGCAATTAGAAAGGGTTCAAGGAAGTGCCTTCCACAGCAGAATTATCCCGCCAAACATCTCTTTGGCAGATCACCTGTCCTTCTCACCCATTTCCCAACAGAAAATAATAAAAATATTACCTTGATCTGATCTAGCTTTGCAGCACAAAAGTGAAACTATTTTGCCAAGTTTATCCAGCAGACTAGTGGGGAGAGAGTTTATGTACCCATGTTCTGTCCTCTAGCCCAGCGGGTCTCCACCTTTTTCATACCAGGACCTATTTGTAAACATCCATAGCCAGTCCTGACCCAGTGCCCCTCACTCCCATCCTGCTGCCTCCCACCCTCAGACACCAAACCCCCCCACTGCGGGGCGGGGTAGGGGTAGGTGTGGCCTGAAGCAGGCCCAAGCATCCCCTTGCAGGCTGGAACTCTGCCAGCCTGCAAGTGAAAAGCCAGTTTTCCACCTTCTTTCTCCTTTCAAGGAGAATCCATTTTTAAAGTTTCCATTTGTAAAGTTTCTTTGCAACCCTTTCATATATTCTTGTGACCTGCTTTTGTGTTGCAACCCACGGATTGCAAAATGCTGCTTTAGCCCACACTGCTTCCAGCCATGAGTTGCGGGAGTCCTTTAGCAACTGGGCTGTGGCCCCTCTGCTCCAATACAAGACTGTACAACATGAATGCAGGATCATGTTCTCTAACACTGCAGTGTCACTTTTCTCTAACACTGGGAAACTGTCATGGACAAATTACACAAGAGAGAAACTGTCACTATTACATATTGCAAGCCAATCCGATTTGGAACAAGCTTCCACAAATCCTGCAGAGGTATCTGTAGTTAAACTCAAAGCAGCGCTAAGCCATTTAACTCCTTTTCTTTGACTTACGCACAGCCCAAAGGACCAGTATTAGGGAAGTTCTCTGTCTTCTGAAGAGAAGGATGTCAGTACTATCAAAACCAACTACTTATCAATCACTCCAACCACAGACAAGCAGCAGGCAGGGCAGGGTGACACCTTAGAGGCTAACTGTTTCAGAGAGGATTAGCTTTCGTGGGCAACTGCTAATGATGAAACAACTTACGAGGTAGGCTGTTGCCTACAAAAACTCATCCTGTCTGAAACAGTTTTTAAAATGTAACCCTGGCCTGCCTCCTGCCTGACATGAGACTAAGCACAGCTAAGTACCTCTCTACCACAGGTAAATTTGAGGCCAAAGCAGGATCAAAAGCTCCCTTGGAAGTACAATTACAGGCCTATCACAATTAACTATATTTTATCCTTTGTATTTAATGTGCAATTTATAATGGAGGACACACTTTGATTTTGCTCTACTGATTTGACTGTACATCAACAAGTTTAAAATGGTTATAAATAGAGCAAAGCAAAGACATTTTGATCTTGTAAGTCTTACTGGTAAATTTAACTTTAAACAAATAATATAGTTTATAGTTTTTCAAGGCTAAGTTCAGAATTTAATAAGTACGACCCCACTGAAATTGCAATTTCATGATTTTAGCATAAAACCACAATTTCAGGCTGGACCCACAAAAAAGCAAGGGTTCAGCAATTTTTTTGCAGGTTACTGGGGAGGGGCACAAAAACAACTCCTCCCCCCCCTCAAAAAAAAAAGAAAAAGAAAAAAGCTCCAAAAAAATCTAAAACCTCACTGAAAATAAAATGCTGGCTCCCTCTGGCTCCTACCTTTGTCACATGCAGCATTGGCACCCTTAATCTTCCCCTGCTCCCTGCCCCCCGCAGAGCTCATCCACCCTGCGCCCTTCCCTCTGCATCACCACACTGTTGGAGGCAGGGGGAAGGAAGTGTAAGTTGAAGTAGAGTGAGGGAGCCCAAAGAACACAGCTGCTGTGGCAGGAGGACAGCAGAAGCCTGCAGGCTGCATCCTAACCCTTTAGGAGCTGCATGCAGCCCACTGGCTGGCAGTTGGATAGCCCTTCTGTATCATATGGATAAATAGTGTACATATCAGAAAAGTCTGTCTTCATGGGAAGCCAATTGTTTCTTTAAGAACAGTGGACCAGTAATAGTGCCCAGCTTCCTGAATCAGACACAGAGGATGCACAAATTCCAAATTATACCCCCCAGGGAAGAATGATAGGAAGTATGTAGTAAGGGTGTCATTCATGTGGGAAACAACATAAAAAGTCATTAAGCTATTTCTTTATTTTATTTTTAGGGTAGTTACGGCAAATTTTGAAATTCATTTAACAAAATTAAAGTGTGTACATGTGTGTACACATGAACACGTGCAGACACACATACACATACACGCACACACTTAAAAGTAAGCCAGAATACTTTCTCCCCTGCAGCCATCTTTCCACAGACCAGATGCTGTCGTTTTAAAGTTACTGAATAACTTACTGCATCAACCAGGTGGTGAGAACCTGGTAATTACTACAGAGACTCAATGAACAAAGGAATAACTTTCAGAAAGATGTTACAGGTAAATAAAAATAAAACACTAACTCCTGTTGTATCCTGCCGGCTCTTGTTTTAGGTATCAGTTTAGATACCAAATTACAGAGCTTGGATTACATTTGAAGAACAGTGTCTTGCAGAACGTAATAAGTGAGGGAGACACAAATGAGTACATACAGCAGACAGACATGCCTCCCAGCACTTATCACCGTTGCCCATTTCAGTGCCACCCTTCAAAAGTGATGCATTTTTGCATATTACTACTTAATTAAAGTTGTCCTGTCTCATGAACAGACTTGCTTGGATAAGAGAGAGGCATGTAAAATTATAGTTTCTGAAATGTAGCAAAATAGTTTTCTGGGATTGCTTTGTTGAGGTGGGCAGAACAGTTCTGGAAAGTCATTTGCGGCAGACAGCACTTGTACTGACAGTCGGACTAACTGATTTTGGTTCCTACAACACAGCCATTGGCTGACAATACTGTAATCTGGTCATAAAATTACTATGCAAGCTTTGCAAAAGCACTTTGGTCTTTTTTCTCTACCCTTCCTCTTTGGTAGACTCATTTCCAGGCAGTCTCTCAAATCAAGAGCTAAAAAGTGTTTGTTAACTCATCAGACATACAAAAAACTAGAACTCTTGGTTCCAAAATTATACTTTTTATTAGACCAACTGGAAAATGGCAAGAAATCTGTCCTTTTCTGCAAGCTTTTGGGATCAAAGTCCCTTCATCAGGCTCTGGGAAAAGTGTAAATGGTACAAGATGGTAAAAAGTCCTCATAGGTAGGAAATAAACTTAATTTTTGCACAGAGGGAGCTGAAGATGGAAGGCTGTCCCTCTGGGTCCATGGCAGTATCTTTGTGACAACTCAGGAGAAAAAAAATTATAAAATAAAATATATGCAATCAAATAATAATATCCGCCGCCCCCCTCAAAATGTGCCTCTTGAAGGACATTGCTCTGGAATGTAACCTATAGATAATCACTTCCCTCTAGAGTAGTTAAACAATTTACAGTCATATTTTAATATAATTCTCAACTTTAAAGCAATTAAAGGCAATCAATTAAATTAAAAAACTTGTGCACACACAGCACATAAGCCTTGCCTTCCTTTTATACTTGAGGATTTTTGCCATATTCATAGGATCTGGAATATAACATCAGAGAGCCAAATTCTGCCCTCAGATAAGCCTATATAAGTCGCATTTAATGCTTAGAAACATCAGAAAAACAAAGGAAGACTATGGCCCACAATTTGATATGCTAGGAAAAGGTCTTCCTCAGTTCAACAAAATGGGCTTGATTCTGCCACTCTTGTTCACATATTACATATTCACTCCCACAAGTCAGTGGGATTATTTGCATAGCAAAACAGTACTATTCATAGGTAAGGTGATACAACCCAACCAATTGTTTTAAAACTTAAACTTGATGGCTTTTATGGGGTGACAATGCTGACACATACAGGAACGTAGCAAACTTACAATGCTTTAGTTTGTTCCTAGTAAGTTTACACATAAATAGCCAAATACTTATCTGACTCCAGGTCCTGGTACATCAGCAATAGAATCCATCCTTCATAAGCAAATGAGTACTCTATGAAATCCCCAAACCATATCACAGGCATCAGTAATATAGTTGTGCAGATCTGCCCGCTCTTCTAACTTCATCTGTTCTGACTTAGTTTTAAAATGATTTGTTCTTCCTTGAGAACTGTCTCCAATCTTGGGACACTTAACATTAAGATTTTATTTATTTATTAAGTGAAAAGTGTGCTTGAAAAATCACATCCTACACACAATAGGCAAACCCACTTTTGGGTCCTATCCTAGTCCCTTTTAGATAGAGACAAATCTCTCCTCTGCTGGAAGCTTGTAGGCCACACACACATCCATGAACTTTAGATGGCAATTAAGCCATGACATTTCTAAAAATCTCTCTCAGAATAGAGCCTTGCTAACATCACTTACTGATGCAGTGACACACATCAGCTCAGCATGCTAGTGTATACAACTAACCATCTTCTAGCTCTGCTAAAGGGAAAACTCACCAGGAAGAACCCTCAATTGCACTGCTCATGTTAAGATTTGTTATTATTTCTTGCCTACTGTTGTGAAATTGCTATAATCCAAAAGTAACCTGCTTTTTGAAAGGGCATTTTATACAGTGCTTTGTTATTTGGTGGTTACCCAACTGCTGTACTGTGCATGGGGAACACATGTCCTGGAACGTGGTAAACAGATATGATAATACAAGCAAACCCTTGAGGCTTCTGGCCTATTGAGGTTCTGTTCATCAGAAACTACGCAGATTCTAAGTTGGTTTTCCAAAAAGTAATTTTATTTGACCAGTGTGTAATGCTGTACTGGGTCGATTGCTCCTTTCGTAGAAGAGATTGTGATCTCAGTCTACTTGCCATACAGGACAATTAGTCTGAATCATACAAGTGCTTGGAGATGGTTTCCAGATCAGCTGGGCTCACAAAGCATTTCAGAAAAACGAAAGGCCTGGAGTCTCATCTGAAAGACGGACGCTCTCACAGACCAAGAGGAACAGACTTACACTTTCAGCTTCCTCTGTGCAAAAATGAAGTTATTTTCTACCTATGGGGACTTTTTACCATCTTTAATTTTCCCTGAACCTGAGGAAAGGTGCATGTGCCTGAAAGCTTGCAGAAAAAGGTAGTATTTTTGCATTCTCTTAGTTGGTCTAATAAAAGCTTTTATCTCTGAACCAAGAGTTCTAGTTTTGCATTTCATTTTGTTTCAGACCAACACGGCTACCAAATACATCCCTGGAGTCTCATCTGCATCTCCAAAATAGCACTTGATTGGGAGTACAGTAAGAGATGCACCTCAAGGTTTTCAGTTGTGGGAATTGTACTACTAGTAATACAGAGACAACACCAGTCACTTTAAGCCGCCGTTAGTGATGAAGGGTGAAGCAAGATTCCTCTCTTTCTAATTTGCTCTCCTCCCCCTTAGGCAACTGCTCAGTACCTTCCATATTTGCCCACAGCGACTTCAAAATGTCACATATCTGCTCTGCTGTACTGAGACTTTTTTGTCTTCATTGTTCTTAACGTACACAGGAAATCTTTTGGCATTTACAACAGGAATGAAAGGGTGTTCAGCTCAACTGAGCTAAAGTGAAAAATAGGCTACTACAACCAATAACTTAAGTGAAAGGAAGGCAGTTAATAATTCAGTTTATTAGTATGTTTTGTTGAAAAAAACATGACAAATGTCAAGGCCCCACAGTTTCATACAGCGGAGCTGTGCTGTACTCATGTTCTTTTTTCCCTGCTCACAAAACTAAGAAACATTCAAATGTCATCCAAAAGGTATCTAAGCAAACTAGCCAAAATGCAAAAAAGTTCTGATTCTTTCATTTTTGTCTTGTGCTTTTGGGCCTTGTGGGAAAACAGAGTTGATCTCTCTAAAAGTTCAGCTACTATATATATATGGGTTTACTTTCATGGAAATGGGTGAGGGATTTATTTGTGTAGCTATCGTTAGTGCTAACAGGAATAATATGCACAGCTTGAAAAATCTAATTGCCCATAGTGAGTAGCAAATTTTCTTTATGGATGGAGAAGGAAGAGGCAGCCATCAATGTAAGTAGACTTCAAAATGAAATTCTAGACTGGATGGCTTTCTAACAATGAAAAATCATGCTATCATTTTATTGAATCTCCAATATCTAATCTTAAATTCCCTCCCAGGTGTTACTTTTTTCTCCTGCCTCCCACGCATACCCATCTTGGGCTCCGGAAGTCAAACTGAGTACATTTTTCCCTTGCACATCACCACTTATAATAAAGGCTTTGCAGACTAAATTACAGTATGTACCTGGAACCAAGATGTCTTTGAATTTAAGACAATCTTGCAAGAATTAAATTCTAGATATGGCAAATTTATAAATTTGTTAGAATTTCCCAGGTATAGAACCTAATTATTGGAAGTAGTTTTACATTAGTCTGTTCCCACCCCTGTAGCAGGGCAAGCAGCAGTAGGGGATAGGTGGCAGGGGAATCTAGTGGCCTGCCCCCTCACCTGCTCTCCCCCCAGTATCTGCTCTCATTGTGCTGCCTGTCTCCCACCAACCCTCCCACCAACCTTACCCTCAAGACCTGACTCCAGCTTCAGCCTGGAGCACTAAGTCCATGGTTGTTCTGGCCCCAGCCCAGCCATTAGCAGCAGCAGCTCCAGCCCCAACCCTGGCCCGAGGCTAGAGGTGCCACCAGGCTGCTGCTGCATAGTTGGGCCAGGACCAAAGCAACCATTTGGTCCATACTCCAGGCCACAGCCAGTGGTGGCAGTGGGGGGAGAGGGGAGGCAGAAGCAGAGCAGCAGCTTCAGCATCAAGCACAAGCAGATGCCAGACCCAGAGAGGCAGCAGCTGCCTGCCCGCCTGCCCCTGCCTTGTATCCAAATTCAAGACAAGCTCCCCCGCCATATTAAATGGGGGGGAAATCTTGTCTTAGATTCAAGTAAATACAGTAGGCCTTTGGGTACACCTCTGTAGCCTCACTATCTCTCAGTTGTAGCCTTCTGTCCTTTTTCATGCCCCATAGAGTAGAAGTAAGGAGAACATAGTTTGGCCCTTAGAACTTAAGTTATACAAAATGGAAAGAATCCAATTTGACTTTCAACTCTACAGTATCAAAGAAATGCCATATTTTCTTGTATGCACCTTTTCCTGAAAGCCAGCTGCTGGAAACTACAGCACATATTATATGCAAGAAAGACAATAAGAACAGTTTTTGTGGTTACCAGCAAAAGTAGAAGTAAAGTCTGCACATAGCTCACAGATGGTTGAACCATGAGAAGACTCAGCTTCCTGGCTGCTATTATTCTATAACTATTCCTGTAGTTACTTTCTACAGGGAAAGATCTTCATTCTGCCTTTCAAAAACAAGGTGTGTATTTTCTTCTGGGGTGTATCGTACATGAGATAATAAGGTATTTCTAAACATGAAGTAAGTTACCTGCTACATCCACAGGACCCTATGATCAATCTGAATCTACTAGTCAGGATTCTTTAGGTAGCAGTAGAAGCAGTAAGAATGATGTGAATTCCACCCTGCAACTACCTATAAAAACTATGAGCAGAGGCAGCCACTGAAGTTATTCTTCAGGTGGAAAACAGAACATAGAAAAGATGTTTACTTCCCAAATTATCTATAGCAGATCAGAAGTGGGGCAAACAGATGAATGGACACAGAGTCATCCTTTTTTCTAACACTCCAGAGCATCTAGAAAAGGGACACAAGTGAGATCAAAGGAGAAAGAGTGTATGTGTGTGAGAGAAAATAAATGGGGATGTAAAAGTCTGCAATTAAACTGACAGCTTTATTATGCTAGCTAGATGATGATGATGGTGTAAAAGAGAGCCCCTGAGCAGGGTCAAGAGACAGCACCTAGCTAAGAATCCAAGCATCACCTTCAAGAAATGGTAATACACTTTGGTATAACCAAGAAAGCAAAGAAAGGCTCATACGAAAGACATTGCATAAAGTATATTAACCTCTGAAGTCTAGCCTACAGAAGAGAAATTTTGCTTGCAAGCAACCATTGGGCCCTGCTTATTCGATCCATTACAACCCACATACCCAAATACAAAAACATTTCTAACAGTATATACCACTGTTTAGATAAACTTGCATCTGACAATGTTGGGCCAACATCTACCAGTGCAAGACCAATATGGGTTTTGCCCAAAAGGACTCTACCTAGTACAATTAGACTGGTCACAGAATCCTGTATTTTTCCAGTGGCAGTGATATGACATAGTCCTAAAGCAAGAGAACAGTGCTTCTAATACTCTCTCCCAGGGCACCAGTCACTACTTCTGTGATTTCTCCGATTCAAATTTTACTCAGCTGTAAGGGGAAGAAAGTTTTCTGTTACAGTACTATTTTTAAAGAGATTTATCACAAAAATACATATTGGGAACTGTAACCAAGGTATTTAGATTATGCTATAGGCATTGGCCTTTGGTGTGAACCCCAGCACACGGGAAGT
Source organism: Crocodylus siamensis (assembly GCF_052110815.1). Classification (NCBI taxonomy): domain Eukaryota; kingdom Metazoa; phylum Chordata; order Crocodylia; family Crocodylidae; genus Crocodylus; species Crocodylus siamensis. The sequence goes on along the minus strand of NC_143395.1, from coordinate 273,213,226 downwards.
TGGAATGTTTCCTTGGTCTATCTGCAATCTCATTTTCTTCAGTGTTTTGTTGGCCAAAACAGTCCCAGTGGCACATAACTTTGCTATCAAAATATGCCCAACTTAGGACAGCAGGGAGAATAGCTGCTTACCCTAACCTCAGCAGTCATGCCTGGAAATCATTTATAAAGCCATGACTTCTGAGCCCTGCAATCAAATTTTGGCACTGTGCAATTTTCCTTGGCCCAAAGCAGCAACTTTACAAGGGGTAAATATGGTTTTGTGCAACCAAGAAATCAAAGAAAGGCACATGTGGCTGGCATTACATAATGTAAACTGAATGTCTGAAGTCTGGTCTACACTAGAGAAATTTGCAGGCCTGGACCTCTGATATGGTCTCCATGAACAAATCCCATGCAAATTCCATCAGACCTTTCCCCTCACTCTGTTGGAAATTATCTTTCTCCCTTGCTGAGATATTCTGCACAAAAGATGTTTTGAGACTTTTGTTGGCCAAATTAACTTTTGTTATAAACTAGCTGTACTGACCACCATAAATTCCCTTCTTTCCTTAGGATAATCTAGCAATCCCATTACCAATATTGTAATGATTGCACTTGCTTACTATTTTCAGGTCAAGGAAAAATACAGGTACTAAAACTCAAAATGAGCTGTGATTGCTACTTCTATGCATCTGACATGTTTAAACCTCAAGCTATGAGGGACATTTTTCAAAGTGCCTATGGAATTCAGGCACTTAGTTCCTTTATATTTCAACAGGACTTTGCCTACAAATTTACTAGACACTTTTGAAGATTCCCTTCCCCTTCCACCATTCTTCCCCCTCACAGTACTGTTAGCTCCTATCTTTCATTGCAGCAGCCAGTACAGCCATGTGAACTTCTAAGAGGCAGATGGTAAGTCTGATATTTATCTTTCTCCTGGAAAGGAAAGATCAGGGAAGAGCTATTCCTGGACATTATAAGAGATGAAAAGGGTGTCTGATGATTATTCGGTTCAAGAAGGACAAAGTACTGAACATTTTGAAAAACAGGACAGATTTGGGTAGGAGGATCAGAAACAGATGCCGAACTATTTTCAGGATAAGAGGAAAATGAAATGGAGGACAGACTCTTCCAAAGAATAATTTTCAGTAAGTAAGTGTGACATTAAGAAATGATACCAGCACAAATGACTAATTTACTTCTACACCTCCCCTTATACCACCATTATAAACACTTAGGGCCCTTACACATTATACTTTGCACATTAAAGGCAGTTTAAATGCAAGCATTTGTGCATTCAAACAGGAAACCATCCCAAGTGTATTCCTACTATAGTAAAGTGACATCTTTTCTCACAAGGAGCACCTACAGACTGTATTAAGTAAACTATGTTATGTTATCATCTGACCATTCCAAGGAGATCATACAAGTAATTGCCAGTCTTCTAGTATCCCAGGGTTCACCACTCCCAGCCTCCCCATTACTGTGGACAGTCTATCTACCTGTCAACACTCTACTGCTCAGGAAGGTGGGACTGGCTCTAAGTCAACACTGCTGCCACCTCCAAGGCATGACCTTCACTGCTGCTCCTGGACAGGTGAACTTGGAGAGGGAGTTTATATCAGCCTGGGTGGCTCTGAAGCCCCAGTGGGGCAGCAGGCCTGGGAAGAAGCCCAGAGGGCTCACTGGGAAGACAAAGGGCACAGGATGTGTGGCCTGGGCAGCTGCTGCTGAAGTTATGTATCCATCATGATGAGCGGGAACTCACAGTGAGGACCAGCACAGCACAGACAGCATCCCAACAGTTGGGGGGGCGGGGAGGAGGTGGTCCCAGCGGTTGAGCTATACATTGCTTTGATTCCTTCTTTCAAGAGATGTGTGTCTGGGTCTTGGCAGTGTGGGTGCTGCATGTGTATGCGCATGATCAGAATGCAGCAAGGGTGCTTTGGTGTGACTGGTGAGATGTCTGCTCACCAGCCCTCTAGCACAAGTCAGAGATCATCTGAGCTTATTGTCAATATTGCCATATGACTGCTGATAACTCACACTAACTTTAACACTTCATAATATTCCACAGCTCTAGCATGTGCAGATCATACAGTGTAACACCCTCCTTTCTGAGGGCAATGGCATAACTGAACCTTCTCCCCATCTTCCTCATGCCCTGTTCCTCGTTGAGGCTTTCTACCTGTTCATAAGACCAAGGAAAGGAAAACTGAAACCACAATGGAAGGCACATAAAACTCCACAAAATTCATTCAAGGACCCTGTTTTTAATTAAAAAATGTGTTACTCTGAATTGCTATTGAGTTCTGCTTATATGCTTAAGTGACTAAAACAGAAAATTTGGGGAGGGGAAACCAGAGAGATTACCATAAATTCATGAGGGGAATCTGAGTGCTTAGAATATCAGTCATGAGGTTCTAAAACAGTACAACAAATCATTATTCCATAAACTTCCTCCTCGTAACTAATGCCAACCACGATTAAAACTGAAAAACAAATGCATATTCTTTAAGAATAGAATGTTAGCAACCCATACCCACAAATGATACAATGACAAATAATGCACCACTAATACATTCACTACTCTGTAGGCCACAGAAAATGTTGTGATGTTTGTCTTAAATTAAGTCGTATGCATGTTCACAGAACTTTAACAAGTTATACAGTATACCTTACAGCACACAAAAAAGGCGGGGGGGCGGGGAAGCAACTTGTAGTACACAACAGAAGTAGCATGGGCAGCCTGAGCTGTGCAACGATCAGCAGCTTGGCAGTCACTGGGCCAGCATCGCAGCTGCTGCTACTTCTGCACCCCGCTCTACCTCCTGCTGCCGGGATCGGCACCCCAGCCTGGTGCCCCAGTCACCCCCTCCTTTGTTATGCTACAGCTTGGGCTTGGCAAGTCATGCCATTGGTACAACTACACAGAAAGGGGCATGTGGTCATATGGCTGGTGTTACCAGAAATCACCAAGTGATTTAAAGAGTTAATAAAGTAAACTGTAAGTGTATTTACCATATTGTACATATATACTATGCTCTTATATAAATAACAACCATATTGTACCTAAGTGACTGATAAAATGACTCCATGCTCAACTATACAGGTGGTGCAATAAAAGATAATCACCTACAAAAACCCTTGATTCTTGTATTTTTCCTTGGTCATCACAACTATAACATCACCCCAGAGCACCCTGACTCTACTATGAAATTAAAAAGCTTCAAAATGCATAGTGCTTGATAACTAAGAACCTACATAATTTACAGGGGCTGCCCCCAATTTCTCACAGGCCTGGGCAGCCATTTCACAGGTGGAGCACAGCAGTCCCCCCCCACCTCTGACTGGCTGCAGGGGTTGCCTATCATGTGGTCCTACCCCTCACTGCTGATTTGTTGGGGCTGTCTATCATGCAGCCCCGCCTCTCACCACTGATTAATGGAGAGGGGCAGGGCCACATTACAGACAGCCAGTCAGTGGCAAGGGGTGGAAGCAGCAGCTATTTCACCTTCAAGCAGGCAGCCCCTCCTCCCCTCTCTCCCACCCTGTCGGGCCGCTACAGTGCTCTGAGGACTGCTAGCTCCCCCTGAGGAGCTGGCATTTTCTTTTCCATAAGCCCCCTGACCGATTTTGTGGGCATTGCACCTAGATTTCATGAGCAATGCTGGATTTTGCAGAATCCGCAGAATTGTGAATTTGGTAGGTCTCTATCAACAACCAACAAAAATGCATTAAAAAAATCTGTGTTTTTCACAATATGGAAAACCAGAGAATAAGAGAATTCAGCAATAGCAAAGCCTTTGTAAAAACTCATTGGAACTAAAAAACTCCACCCACATCCAGATTAAAAAAAGGAGGAAATCTGGAGCTACATAACACAGTCTGTATTTTAAATTAAATATAGCACACAATAGAGATTTCATATTTGTCTGCTGAAAAGCAAAATGAATATAAATATATGTAGGACTTGGAGTAATTCACTAGCCTTTGCCTTAGAAGAGAGATGTGGCTGCAAAGAGAATGCCTGATAATATGCAGATAAATTTTATTTACCGAAAAACCTACATAAATAACCTAAGATCCTAAATCACAGTTTCTCCATTAAGCTACATTTCCTGTCTTCCTCAAAATTATCTACCTTTTTGTTTTATTATGCTGTAGTGTTCATAAATATTCATGAATATTTCAAACCTTACAAGATGTCAACGGCAGAGGCCTGCACTGAATCTGCCACCTAAATCATCCTTGTCAAAGCAAAAAGCCTCAAATAATGTAGGAAGGTAAAATAACCAGGTAGTAACTGGCAAATGTTACACAGCCCTTTACCTCTATGTCACTGGCTCAAATTCAACTGAATGACCAGAAAATACAGAGATATATATCTAGATAGACTAGCCGGCAGGTCTCTGTGTGCCAGAACTGGCCCACCGACCATATATTTGCCAGTCCTGCTCTCGGATATCCCTTCCCCTAAGACAGGGTAAGGAGCATAATAGGAAAGTACTATAGGAAAAAGTCCATTGTTTGTGCTGACATGACACCTTGCTTTATGGATACATATACTATTTTAGCTTGCTGAACATGACAGGCTGTTACTCTTTACTTCAGTTGGCACACAGACCCAGATTAATGATACTCACCAAAAGGTGGGCGATACTCCCACCTTTTTTATTTAAGTGCAATTTATTATAAACACTCCCCGTTTCTCATATGAGAGAATAACTGCTTCATGTTTTAATCCATTTAAACACTTTAAATGGAGTGCACTGCTAATATAAAAAAACCCCATAGAGCCTATGCAGTCACAGCTTTTTGTGTAAAAGGTTTTATTATAAAAAGCTTTGTTTAATCTGTTTCTTGGCATTTTCAATCCAAGCTTATTGAATGGCTTCTGTAAGCAATAACTGGCAAGTTAAATACATGGAGCCAGATCCACTTGGTGCTAAATACCTACTATGAAGCTGCCTTTAACGATAGAAGCTGAGGATCTGGCTCAGGAATTGTTTTGCATTATCCCTGAAAGACTGTGATGTTAAACAGACACTTGTTCCTTAAATCTCTCTTCAATTTAAAAAAAAAAGAAAGAGGACTGTGAAGGGCACCATATTTCATGTAGAACACTCACAGATTATCAACTGTGCATTTACATATGGTGTTTCTGATACACAGCTGACTAGCCCATAATCAAATTAACAAGAGGCTGAGTCATGATGAGCAAAATCAGGTTATAGTTTGAACACTGAAGAACTGTTTTCTTTCATTAAGCTAAAGTGAGGAACCAGGAAAATTTGCTCAGAGAGGAGAAGTCATTCCTCCATGCAAGAATGCTGTTCCAGAGTGTAAGGGAGCAATAGAATAAGTATTTTGTTTAGTTTTTTATTTTGATTGTGCAGGAGCAGTAAAAATATTTCTCCAGCTTTTCAAGTATTTTCTGTGGATTCAGAACCCTTACCTCATGATGGTAAAGGAAAATAATTCTAATGGCAAGGCAAACACATCAGTTCGCATCCCCTTAACTGGCAGCCCAGGGCAGATTAATATTAATTTTCTAAATTTTTTAGGGGCCCTGTGGGCTGGATGGAATGGTCCGGCAGGCTGCATCCGGCCCCCGAGCCGCATTTTGCCCACCCCTGCTTTATCTCCTTTTGTTCCTTTCTAGCTTAATTGCTCAGGTTAGTTAGGATCAGCTTCCTTCAGTTTTCCTTAAATACTTCCAACAAGAACACTTGTATATAGTCCCAATTATCTAACACAACTGAATATTCTCTAGGAGCACAATGAAAGTCTCCACTGAAGTTTGCAGGTTCTTCTCTGTTTACATACCAGATTATAAACATATTACTTTTTTCCAGTGGCCACAATAAACAAAGAAGAGAGAAAAGGAGGAGGAGTGTGTGCATACACACACTTCGCTGCTAACAGAAATATTAATGAATACTTTCTGGATCATTTTGATGAGCACTGGAAAATTAAATTGCTTCAGTGCTGTCAACTACACCAGTGATGTAGGACAGAACATACTTTTCCTTTGGAAAGCTGGGACTTAAAGGATGCATCTCTGGCCAGCAGCCAAGTGGTTAAAGCAGGGAATAATATTTTCAGCTACTATCAAGAGACAGAAGGAAAAGAAACACAATAAAAAAATCAGTAGTAAATATTTCAGTAGCTGCAGATATCTCTTACCAGGTTCCTTTTCCTCCCCAAAAGATTTCATCCTTGCCTCTACCACAAGGCCCTTTGTCACCCAGAAGGTCTAATGGAGCTGTAGTATACAAGCACCTTTTGGCAACCTCTGATAATGCAGCATTAGCTCCCCTGTTTGACCTTTTAATTCTTCAACTTCTGTTAATGGACTTCATTGCCAACCTTTACTCGTACTTACTACTTTTCACTGAGCTTATATCCTTTTGATCCAGCCTTCTCCCCAGTGCTGCCCAATCTTTTCATCACATCCTCTGGCTCCTTCCTGCCTACACCCTTTTCCTCCTTTCAACGCTCTCACCTCCCAAAAGCCCTCCCTTTAATAAGATCTCATTTAGTATGCTTAAGCAAGCAACCCGGCCCCTGGTTAGGATGCAACAGTGCATAATCATATTACAATTACTGCCACCCACCTTCCACTTGTGGATTAGTTTATTTGCTTTGTTTTGTCCTCTATGAGAGAGTAAACTTTTCATGATACATCCCTGTCTTCTTGGGTGGCCTGCAACTCCCTGACTCACTGAGGCCCCTTGGGGTTAATGAAATATAAATAAATAAAGTTAATGACAACTCTTTAAATACATGATGGATTTTTTATATATATAATTCTGTGTTAACAGTCAACCTCACCTAATCCTGAACAAGCGGAAAATAAACCGAGTTTCTATTGTAATCCAGCATGTGGACAGCAGGGAGCCTGAGTACAAACCCTACTTTCACACAATTCACCATCCTTTCTTTTACACAGATGTCAAGTTACTGCAGCCTACCTCCTCTACCAGAAAAGGCTAAACTGAGCTCACTTCTGATCTTGTAGTAAGTGTCACCTCTGATCAAGTCCGTAAGCATTACACTTAAACAATATGATGGCTGGCATTTCCTCCGGGAGCTGCAAACATTACTTCCTCTAGATTCCTCTCCCGATTGCTTGCTATATGATAAGATTCCCATTTAAGGTAACTGAACCAGGAAAAAGAGGAGGGGAGCGAGAAGTCTCACATCATTCAAAAAGCCCCTAAATGTAGATCAGCTCTTCACTGATTTTAATTCTTGAGAACAAAGAGAAATCCATGAAGTTCAAGGCAAGGCCGAGGCTGCCTGAACCCGGCGGGGGTTTGAGACCCTGAGGAAGAGAGTTGGGGCCAGACACTGCTACGGCCACCTGAGCCCCAAGGCTGCAGAAGCCCCAGAGCAAAGGGGGCAGCGACGGATGAGTGCCTGCGGGGCACAGGGTGAGAGACAAGGGGCTGCGGAGAGCCCAAGCGCCAGAGGGCGCCAAAAGCAAAACAGATCAAACAACGTCCGGTTCATCAGTGAGGCTTGGGGGCATGGTACATGGAAACCCCTTTGTAAGAAAAAGACGAGTGACAGCAGGAGAAAATTGTGTCCAAGAGGTCGAAAAGCAGTCTCCCTTTAATATTAAAGATCAAGACGTGGTGGGTGAGATTTTGAGGGTGCCTGAAGTAAACTTGGCATGGTAGGGGGCACTAGGGGAGATCACGGCCACCCCTAAGACACCGCTCCGTGACACTAGCCTCTGGCTCGGCTCTGCTCTGCTCCATGTGCCTGTCCTACCCCCACCAGAGCATGGAGCAGGTAAGTGCCTTGTTCCACTCCAGTCCCCTTTGTGCCTCTCCCCGCATAGGTGGCCCCAGGCTCAGGCGGTGGCAGAAATGCAGAGGCGGTGCCATCTACCTGCAGCTTAGGAGCTGGTGTCCCTGAGGTGCTGTGTCCAGGAGGCTGCTGCTAAGAAGCCAGGCTGGGCAGTGCAGACAGGTGGTGCTGCTGCAATCCTGTACCCCTTCCCATCCACTTCTGCCTGCAGCATGCCACTGAGGTATGGGGAGGAGGGGCATCAAAATACAAGTTCACCCAGGGCACCATTCTCCCAAAGGCCAGTTCTGGGTAACAGCTTTCTGTTTGCCCCAGAAGAGACCTTATTTTGATCCTAGCACCTATTTCTGAAAGGGGAAGGGAGATGGGGGGGGAGGGGAAATCTGACCATAAACACCAGCCCTTTGCCTGGTACACATCACTTCCCTGTTTAGGGCCAGACAAAATGTTGGGCAGGGTAAAGTTAAAGCTCCTTCTATTCCCTGCTCCTGATCACCCTCTCTTCCTACTGCTACTGCACAGCAGCAGTCTCACATGAAGCTTTCCATTTACGATGTACATCATAATGCATGAAAACTGCAGAAAGCAGTAGGGTGTCATCCCTCCTTACTCCCTGTCAAATTATCTTTCCCAAAATTTATAGAAGGTCAGGAACACAAGTTTTATACCTCAAATACATTTGATTCAGAAAATCAAACAGAAGCCTTGATGTTCTGAAATGAGTTTTTATAATGGCTTTCCTGGAGGAGTGTGAAAAAAACGTTTCACCTGGACAACCAACAATTCATAAAGGTCTATAGTATATATTAATTCCCCTTTATGCTAAATTTGTCTTCTCTCTTTCACTTACGTGTTATTTAAATCCAATTCCAAAAGAGGTTTTATCTGTCACAGTGTATTCTACTGTAAGAGCTCCAAAAAGTGGTCTGGCCAGAATGACAATTATTTTGCCCTCTTGCATTTATCCCTGGACTAAGTCTTCAAAATATTTTTTAAACATCAAATACAAAATCATAGGAGTACCTACAGGGAAAAGGAAAGAGACCAGTCAATAACTGAGCAATGACCCACTTTTCATCACTCTGTGATGAGGAAAGCATGGAAAAATAAGAAATGGCCACTATTATATCATGTGCTCTGTACCCTGATGATCCCCTACAGCCCATCAAGTTTCTGAAAAAATTAACTCTCTAATCTCACAGTAAGTCATTACAGGTTCCACAAAGATACTGGAAGTAATGGCAGAGTGAGCCAGCATTGCCAGATGTATGATAAATACTGTATTTGTATGTTAATTTCAACCCTTGTATGATGTACGATAGATAATACTAAAAGCGTTCAAAAAGTATAATAATTTTTTCATGTGCCTATTTAAGAAAAACTTGCTAGCCTCCTCTGATCCCTTCTGGTTTTCTGTGCGACTTGTGCTAAGCCTCGGTAGCTTTATACCTCGGCTCATCTTGTTGCTATTGCTGCTTCCCCAGCAACTGCAGTGAAGCCGGATCAGTTCCTTCCAGCTCAGCTCAGCCTCCCCGGGCCTCACCATTGCAACACCCAGTCCCTTTTAGCCCAAGGGCTGCCTGGGTTCGCATGACCCGGCTCCCCATGCAGAACCCCTCTGTCTAGCCCTGCATCAACCTGCCAATGGAGGTAGCTCCCACTCCATGGAGAAGCAGCTGGACAGTCAGACAGCAGAGCCACAGGTTCAGACAGCCCAGAGATAAAGGAGGATTAGGGCAAAAGCAAAGGATGAGGCATGCAGAAGATCACCTATTTACATACTTGTTTTAAGTATATGATGTATTTTCTGAAAAACTAATAATTTTGAGCTTCCAATATGATAATTTCATATTTAAGACCTGGCAATGTTGGAATGAGCTAGTACACCTCAACTTACAGGATAAGGCCTGGGATGATATACTTGGGGATGGTCCTGCTTTGAGCAGCAGGTTGGACTAGATGCCCTCCTGGGGTCATTTCCAATCCTAACTTTCTATGATTCCATGATAAGGGTAGAGGTTCTGTGGCAGAAGTGACATTAGGATTGCCAAGTATGACCGAAACTATTCAGGGAGATTTTCTTTTCCAACATGACAATGTCATTAATTGTACTGTTAAAGCTGTTCACAATATCAGTCTCCTGGATTGTTTTCAAGTCACCGGGAGATCAACGCCGATTCCAGTAGACTCCCAGCCAATCCAGGAGGGTTGGCAACCATAAGTGACATGAAAGGGTTCTCTGATTTTAGGAAGTTTGAAAACCACTGCACTTGGGAATTTTGCCAAAGAAGAATAGATTCTAATGCACCAATAGTAGGAAAAGGCCAGAGCACAACAAAGATTGTGTACTAGCAGCAGCACTTGCCCCATCTCTAGTTCTTGATCAGTTCTGCAGTGCTTTTACCAGATTCAAATTACTACATCTTTCAAGGTAGCTCAAGGCCATAAATTAATGCCTTCAAACAGCCAATCCTTCTGTCTTATTAAATTCCATAAATCTATTTCCTACCTTTGGCATAAATATTTTCCTTTTGCAAACTAGTTAAAAGTCAAATAAAAGTGCCCAAGCGTTTATAAAAAGCTTCCTACCTATTCATACGATCTGTTACTAGCAATTTCCTAGACATACTCATCTGTCCTTCGTATTAATTTTTTTTTGCTGGATTTTAGGGTGGGAAGTATAAACAGAAGTAAAAATGTCACTGGAGAAACTGGCTAGATTCTAGACTTTGCAACTTAGTTGGGTTGTTAATGCATTTAATTTTTATTTAAAGAACATGTAAAGTTTTGTTGTTGTTTTTACCTGGGCTCCACTGAACCACACTTTTAGCCTTAACTGTTTTGTTTACAAGTTTTCTGTTTTTTGTTTTGTTTTTTTCAAATAAATGCCACAAACTTAAAAAAGGGGTTGGCAAAGGAAGACCACAGATGGGGAGCTTATGAATCCCACTGAAAAGGTGCTTCCATCCTGGATTTTTAGGTAATCTAAAGGAGCTAGTGTACTGCAGAGTTACAGCAGGGTAGGATGTGAGCATGAAGGAAGATGGAGGAAAGTGAACAAAGAAGCTTTTATTTATACTTCAAACAATCAAGGCCTGATCCAGAATTTACTGAATCAGGAACTGTTTCTCCATTGACTTCAGTGGGCTTTGAAATGGACTCTAGCTGTTTTATATGTAGAAAATAAGTGTTTGATCCCACAGACCATGTGCCTAGTTCCACACTCTCGTGTTGGTCACCGATGGTTGAAAGGTCTAAGCACAAACTCATCCTACCAAATACCACTCAACTCCTATTCCTCAGGGTGACATACAAGCACCACCTTTCCTCTTGTCAAGATAGCTGCTTAAACCTGTCACAGCCAGAACTGCTGTGTGCCTTTCCAGAGTAATTCTGTGTGCCTGTTTGTGGGCCCATGGCCATTTAATCTGTATATGCTGCTGCTGGTGGCTGTTGCATCATTGTCTGGGAGAGGGTAGACCTCTTTCAGATCAAGCCACTGGTTGACCTCGTGCTGCATAGCTCATTCTTGCCCTACTCAAGTCTGCCACCCTGTCCTAAAACAGATGCCACACCGATGCTCCTTTTCAGCTCTCCTTTAATACCTCCCCCTCTACTCTTTGAGAGCACCTTCCATGTCACTTCTATCCCTGGCCAAAAATAGTACAAACTCCAAGCTGCTTGTGTTAGTTGAGCCATCATCATGACCCTTCCTGACAGGTCTGGATCACCCCACAACTACAGCAACTTCTCATTTAATTTAATGATCATTTTCTCCCGTTCTTCTTCTTCCCACAAAAAAAAATCTTTTTTCCCCTTGTCCCCAGTTTCCTCCCCACAGCTGCTCAGCTGCTTCTCTCTGGCAGTTCCTTTCAGGACTGCTTCCTCTCTACAGCTGCCCATGAGCCAGCAGCTGTCTGCATGCACTGACGGCTTTCACCTTTCTGGCCTCCTGCCACCACAGATACAAAATACATCTGATCTCTCAGACACTCAGATGTTCCGAGGCCTTCTGTCACTGCTGGGCTATGCTTCCAATAAAAAGATGAGGAAGGCAAAGGTCCATCATCCTACCCTTGCTCTGCTCCTCAATATACATTTAAGAGGCATTTTGCTTAACCTACTGCCCTATTGCATCTCTTCCCCTGCTTCCCTTTTTTCCTTTTTAATCCCACATAGTCTTACAGGTAAACTTCTCGGTGTCAATGTAACAGTTCTGATTGTCTATTTTCTATGAAGAAAGACAGTAAACAACACCCCCCCAAAAAAAAACTTTGCACAAAATGATTTATTAACTTCTGTTACACTTAAGGTTACCATAATTGAAAAATATTAAGAGGAAAAGGTTGTTCTTCCAGTTTTGCTTGCTTTGTGCATTGACCATGCTTTGTCTCCAGTGCAAATTAACTTTTTTACTTGAACAATCAGTTTTCATTTATGTTCCTGTGGACTTTTCAAGCAAAGGCATAACATTCTTCTACAAAGATAAGAAAGTGTAATAGCAGAACTGCTGAACTGTCCTGACAGTTTGAGCACAAGATGTAATAAGACTATTTTCACTTTTAAAAAAAAGACTGACTAGACATAAGGTTTATGTCCTCTTTCTATTTTCTTTTTTTTGCTGAAATCATCACTTTCTTTTCCTAAAAATAGCTGTCAAGTTCCTCTCAAGTCTTTCAATGCTTGCCACATGAATTAAATGTTACTTCCTTAAAGGTTAACAACAGTGAGCAAACATGCCACGAACTCCATTTTGCTACGTATTTGAAGGGTTCTTTCTCAAAAGGGAGGAAGGATGATCTTGCGGTTAAAAAGGCAGGACTAAGAGCCAAGACGTGTGGATTTTACTCTTCAGGGGCTTTCTGTACAATCCTGATCAAGGCATTTTGGGACCAGATGAAAACTGGGAAACCAGGCTTCTAAATGAAAGTAGAACCTGGGATGGGTGGGACACGCATGCGTTCTGCTCTAGAAATGACAAGACAAGCACATACATTTTGGTCTGAACGCTTCCCTAGGTTCCTAGGTGTAGGTTTCTGGACATTCTTAAAACTGATCCAGTCCAAGTACCTAGAGTGCCTCAGAACCTACCTAAATTCTGCTATGATGCATCATCTGAACCCTGCCCCATAGAGAACTGCCAGGACTGTCTATACACTTTGCATCAGAATCACTGGATAAATAACTACAAATAACCATGGAGGTAGACACCAGAACCCAGCATGCCCTCACAACTGGTCTAACAAGTCAGGTTCTCCCTTGCTGACTTTCCCTCTGGCCTCATGCCTCCCACGCTGTTGCCTACGTGGAGGCCTAACTTCAATGGCAAAGGTGAAGGTTCTGCTGGATTTTAAAACCTATTGGTTAGGGTATGTGGGAAATGTGGGTTTTAATCCTCTCCGGCAAAGATGGGCCTGGAACCCATGCCTGGATGAACACTCTATTAAGCCATTATGCAAAATAGCTGTGGCACCATTGCCGCCATCAGTTAAACACTTCTCTGGTCCCTCTGGATCCGGAACAGACAGAGGTACTTAATGTGCAGCTGAAAGTCAGGGACTTAATTTCCTATTGGCCAGTTCCCAGCATTTCCCTGAACTCTGGATTGCCCTTTGGAATGATCCTACCACCTCCCATTCACTGTATGTGGATATTTGGGACTTAAGGCTGTGTGTTTGGACCACCTTTCCAGGGCAAGGTGCCTATTTATGAAATATGCTGAAGCATGAATGGAGGCACCTGTGAAGCTAAGCTGGATGCATTCCTTAATCAGTCTCACTTTTAAAATAAAAGTACCCACTAATGTCAGCAAATAATGAATCCCATCATGTGGTATGGCATAATAATCTTTTGCAACCCTTACAGATATCATGTGCCTGGGGCAGGAAATAAAAATCAGATGCTTACCAACACCTTTTTTGTCATTTCCGTTTTCACATATATCTATCTTATCAGTGTGTTGTCAAGCCAATTAGCATCTGTAGAACTCACTGAAGTTCTTAAAGGGAACGCCATCACAGCCAGCCAATAAGAAAAATACATTCATGCACATGTGACAGGGAGATTGATAACATAATGTAAATACTATATATCATTACAATAGCACTGTACTAGTATTAGAAAACAAAAAAAGCTTCCTTTGTACTCTTTTAGAAAGGAAACTAATTCCTACTGTTCTGTTGAAAAAATACTGCATAGATCTTCCAATGCCCTGGGAATCCTGCCAATTAAGACACATATGCAGAGATGTAGCATAGGAAGAATGAATTCTTGGAAGAAGATTGATAAAACAGAGTGAAAAATTATGTTGCAAAATATTTGGGAAATCAACATAGCCTGTGTATGTCAGTACGCAGGAAGAATAAAAATCTGGGTTCTCATCATCATTCTTTCTCCGGCCACTGTATCTATGAACAGGGAATCTGAACAGTGAGATTCTTGACATTCAATAATTCCATCCTCTCCTACACTATTTATTCTTCATATTATCAGTAATTTGCTATTTTTTTAAAGTAGGGTTAGAGTGTTGTTGTTGCCATGATAGTCAGCAAACGTAAAAGCCACAAGGGCCTTTTGTGATATTGTTTGTTGGGCCAACTATATATCTGAGATACGTTGGACAAGCTTTTGGGAACAAACTGCTCTTCTTTAGGTCTCAGAAACCTGCAAAAGAATACTTTGTGCCTGAAAGCTTATCAAACATCTCTCCCAAGTATATAGTCAGTCCATAAAAACCTCCTTGCCTACTGCATTTTTGTAAGTTACAAAAAAGCAGGTACCTCAATCTAATATCGGAAATGTATCTTTCTATTCTCTTGGACATCAGAAGCTTTACAAGTTATTGGAAGCAAAGGCCTCAACTGCTTGATATTCTATAAGAAAAATCTAACATGCTGATACTCTCTGCCTGAGGCACTTCATCTGGAAGAAAAATTTTTAAATCTATATATCAACTCCTGAAAATAAGGCATTTTTTAGCAGTTAGGACAGATCACACACCAGCACAAGAAAGTGACATAGCAATAACTGCACAGGACTCTACCTACAACCAGTGAGGCTTTCATGATTCTAAGTTAATAATTAAATTGAGTGCAGGGCCCTTTGGGTGTTTTGTGTATGAAAGCAGCAGCAAAAGGTGGCAAAAACAAAACCAAGAGAGTGAATCAAAAAAAGTAACAAAAAAAATGTTTTCCTCAATCAAAATATAAAACTGTTGTTGCTATGCGAATGATAGACTGGCAAACTTCAAAAGAGAAATTTATTTTAAGCTGTCCTAAAAGCATCAATAGAATGGCAATGCAAAGGAACACCAACATCCTCTACTACAGAATGGGTGTCAAACTCCCTTGGCCCCAGAGGCCAGATGTGGACCCACCTCCAGAGGCAGCATTAATCGCTACAGGTTCCTGAGCTATAGGGAATGACACACCTGTTTCTCACTCCTCTGCTGCCAACACACATCTCCAAAGGGTTCCTCCATACATTGGAATTTGGCAATGACCCCTGCCTCTGCATCCCTGTCCCCCTTTGAGGAGCCCTGGGCCACATCTTTAAGGCCCCTCTGTGCTCTACATTCCACTAACTTGCATTCCCAAAATGTTAGTCCAGGTAACTCCCCCTGGGCTAAGTACAGACAGTCAAAAAATCTGAATTGATTCAGTCTTTGCAGGTTAGTTTAAGCTGCACAGATTGACCTGATAAGCAAGTGAACTTTTGATTCCAGAAATGTAGCCACATGCCTTCAGTGGCTCCAACCAGAAGCCAGGGAGTGCTAGAGCATGCCTCCCTGCTTGGCTAGAGTGCGCAGCTTGGGCCAATGCAATCCTGCTCACCATGGGTGGGTGGGTTTGTGGGAGATGCAAAGCATCCTGGGATGCTGGAGAACTGAGTTAACTTGAATCGGGAGAGTATCTGCGACAGAAGTTCAATAAACTGATTTAACCTAAATCAGTTAAGCCTGATGCTACATCTATCCAGGTTTATCTTAAACTAGTTTCTGTCATTTTGAAAGTGATTTATATGCACTGAACTTTTGTTGTGTTACAAATTTGAATCAGTATCTGAACACTTATACTGGCTTACATGGAATTTCTGTCCCTAGCCTTGATGTTAAGTTCCATTTGGACTTCTAAACACAATTCTTTTGAAGGCACTAACCTCATAGGCACTGACCTCAGTTTCCTTCTGGCCCATATAATACATGTCTAAAACAGAATGGACTGACTCAAATCAAACCACACTGAGAACACTCCAAGAACAAGTTTATCCCACAAAGACAAAATAGGTCATTTGTAGGCCATGGAATGTGCAAGGCCATGGATTGTGCAAGGCCACAAACACATATCAACATTTAAAAAAGACTGTAGTAATGTGTTCCTAGAAGCAAATGAAAATTTTTGGTAGCAAATTTTCATATGCAAATCACAGAACATCTCTATTACTGCAAGGATGAATTCTAGTTTAACCACTACTTTCAGACCTCGCATTGTCTGCTTACAGATGTTAAAAAAACAAACAAATAACGAAACAAAAAATACGCTTTACTGGAAAAAGCAATGTGTTCCTTCAACCTGACTCTGCAGCACCTGTACAGATCAGGCGCTTCAGTGGGGCTTTTGAGCATTTATCTAATAGCTGATTCAGTCAGCTATTAGATAAAAACATGAAGAAAGCCCCATTAAAGTGCCCAATCTATACAGATGTGTGGCAAGCTGGGTCCAACTAATGTGATACCTTATCTGGGCATGTGTTGGTCTTGGCATTGGGGCATGCTGAATTTAAACTGCCATTTTTTGTGTTTTTTAACATCTGTACGAAGCCATTATACAATGGACACAGGTCGCCAACCCACAACATACTGCAATTAAGAGAGAGGCAAGGACGGACACTGCTTTCCCCTCGCCTCCCCTCCCCCCCTCCAATAAAAATCAATCAATCAATCACTCATTAGCTCTAGGACTGTGGCTACTGCTCTTAGAGCCAGCTGCCTTGAAATCCCCTGTTGTGTTGATTAGTGCAGTGATTCACTATAACCTGGGCTGACTCAGCCACAGGAGGAAAAGGAGAGAGAAAATTCCAACAGTCATAGCATGACACCTGTGGAAAGATGTCTTCCACGTCTCTGGACTGAGAAACACAGCAAAGCAAGGAGTGCCTATATCCCTGACTCTACAGGCTCTATAATAAACCTTCACCAGCTGCATTCTGAAGCCTTCCCCTGTAGATCTCCACAGGGTCTGAAGCACAATGCTGCCCTCTATCATTTTCATTCACGTGTTCATATCAGAGGAGGCGGTTTCTCCCAGGTACCAACAGATCCTGGTGCTCATGCTTTTTAATGCTCGGGTACAGGGACAAAGAAGAACAGTAGAGGGAACTGGTCTCAGGATCTTAGAAAAGTTTATTAAGGAGGCCATCCTTGAGGGACTGGCCCAGGCTAACATCCTAAGGGATAGCCAGCACGGGTTTGTTGTGGGTAGGTCTTGTTTGACCAATCTCATTTCCTTCTATGACCAGGTGACCTATCACCTGGACAAGGGAGAAGAGATTGATGTCATATATCTTGACTTCAAAAAAGCTTTTGATCTGGTATCCCATGATCACCTCTTGGCCAAACTGCCCAGTTGTGGCCTTGGCTCCACCACGATCCGCTGGCTGGGAAATTGGCTTCGTGGTCGGACCCAGAGGGTTGTGATTGATGGCAGTCACTCATCATGGTGCCCTGTGACCAGTGGGGTCCCTCAAGGCTCTGTCCTGGGACCCATCCTGTTCAACATCTTCATTAACGATGTGGACATTGGAGTCAGGAGTGGACTGGCCAAGTTCGCCGATAACACCAAACTTTGGGGCAAAGCATCCACGCCAGAAGATAGGCGGGTGATCCAGGCTGACCTGAACAAGCTCAGCAAATGGGCAGATGAGAACCTCATGGTGTTTAACTCCGATAAATGCAAGGTTCTCCACCTTGGGAGGAAAAACCTGCAGCACCCTTATAGGCTCGGCAGCGCTACGTTGGTTAGCACTACAGAAGAAAAAGACTTGGGGGTCATCATTGACCACAAGATGAACATGAGCCTCCAATGCGATGCTGTGGCTAGTAAAGCGATCAAAATGCTGGCGTGCATCCATAGATGCTTCTCGAGCAAATCCCGGGACGTCATTCTCCCCTTGTACTTGGCCTTGGTGAGGCCGCAGCTGGAGTACTGCGTCCAGTTTTGGGCTCCACAATTCAAAAAGGATGCGGAGAAGCTTGAGAGAGTCCAGAGGAGAGCCATGCACATGATCAGAGGTCAGGAAAACAGATCTTACGATGACAGGCTGAGAGCCACGGGACTCTTTAGCCTGGAAAAGCGCAGGCTCAGGGGTGATCTGATGGCCACCTATAAGTTTATCAGGGGTGACCACCAGGATCTGGGGGAACGTCTGTTCACCAGAGCGCCCCAAGGGATGACGAGGTCGAACGGTCACAAACTCCTGCAAGACCGTTTCAGGCTGGACATAAGGAAGAATTTCTTTACTGCCTGAGCCCCCAAGGTCTGGAACAGTCTGCCAGCGGAGGTGGTTCAAGCACCTACATTGAACACCTTCAAGAGTAAATTGGATGCTTATCTTGCTGGGATCCTATGACCCCAGCTGACTTCTTGCCCTTTGGGCAGGGGGCTGGACTCGATGATCTCCTGAGGTCCCTTCCAGCCCTAATGTCTATGAAGTCTATGAAGCAAATGTAAAAAGACAGTGCTCAGAGCTGACTAGGCCGTGGGTGGCTTCAGGCAGCTTTTCCAAGAGCAGATAAGAGGCAGAAAGGCAGCTGTCAGGAGTATGGAGATGGTTTTTAGGGAAGTTTCTGCTATTCTGACATGGTAACTAAATTTCCTTTCACAGTTGCAAGGTCCAGCCTTAGCAGGAGGCAGAAGTTCATCCACATGATGCTTGGCTGCCATTTACCCTGCAGACAAAGGAACTGGATTATTTACATTTTTGTTTGCAAGCCCAGAAAAAATGTTTTCAGCCCATCCTGCAAGTGGAGATGTGCCCATGACCAAATGGCTTTCAGCCTTTTCAGCTTCCACCACAGACTCTGGGAGAAAGTGTCAAACAGGTTTCCAAGCTTTAAGGGCTTTAGTCTCCTTTAAAGGAACAGGCAGATGGAGAGCATGGGAAGCATGACTAAAAGAAAGAAGCACTCTCAGAAAGACAAGAATAGTGCTGTATTTTCGAAAACAGGATGGGTTAGAATCTTCGTCTTTCTGGTGTACCAGATGCTGATGACCCCATGGTGTGCTACACAGATTACTAAGACATACTACCATGGCACTGCAAATAAGACTGTAAGCTGTAGCCTTAACTAAAGACATGCAAGTTACCTTCCTCTTTCATTCATTCACTTGTTTTTCAGTTAGCAGGCACTTAGTCTGAAATGCATTTTACCAGCATCATAAAAATAAAATAGTAACTAAACCCAAATAAAAATTGTGTGTGGGGGGCGGAAAGCACCAACTATTAGCAAAGTCAGAAAGCAATGCCTAGTACTGGGAATTACAGTCAATCCTCTTCTATGTGGAAATAAAGTATAGTAGTAATCACAAACCAGCTAAACTTAAAGGAAGCAATTACTGATTTTCATTCTTTTTAAATGTCTTAATGTTGTCCTTCAGGTGCTATAACAGCCAACAGTTTAGCTGTTCTGTCATCACTAGGATGAGACCTCTATTTCCAAGAGTAATAACAACACTCTATGACTGGCATCTTACCAACTCCATTTAATAATGTAATGTCAACATAACCAATAAGTTCTATAGACTTGGACGGTATGCATGTACTATGGCTCCCACCCAGTAGTGCAAATAATACCAGTGGTAGTTAAGATTTTATGACTGGTATCCTTAGGTTTTTCATCAGAGCCTTCATGCTGAGACTCTGGGTTGGCTACGTGGGTATTGCACTATTTGACTTTCCTCTCAATTCGACCTCCAGGAATACATACTAGTCCAAAACCCAGCTGTAAGAGTTTCATTCTAAGTCAGTGCAAATACAACAGGGGACTGGATATGATGATCTTACAGGTACCTTCTGGTTCTTTGATTCTATGAAATAGAAACAAATGGAAGACAGTAGATATAAGCTGGTCTGAAACCTTGAAAGTCTTACATTTGGAGAGAAATAATGCAGTACTCTGAATTAGGAGATGGGAGGATTGGGGAAAAAGCAGGAGGCAGGCCTCATCTCTTTAAACTTTAGTATCTCCCAAGGAAAGCATTGTCCATATGCCCAAAATAAAAAGGAAGTCATACATGAACTGTCCAAAATGTATCTTAGCAAATTCACAAAGTTGGGGTCTAATGTTACTGTCACCTCTTCAGTAAAATGGGACAAATCAAAGATCCCAAATGGGGAAATTAGAAGGAAACCAGACAAGCACAAATCAGGAGTTTTTTGACAACCATCCCTCTCATTTATACTTGAAAAGAAGAGAATGGACCCCAAAATTGAAGTAATTTAGTACCAAATGCTTCTGATAACTCAAAAGCCATCTTTGCAAAATGGTAAACAGGTACACCAATGGCCAGACAGAAACAAACAATTCATATCAGAAATCACTACATACACCAAGTGAAGGCTGTTTTTTGTGGGTAGCACCAATTTAGGATTAATTCAGAAGGAGCAAGTATGAGGACAATGATTCAGTTGCATTTCCATATCCAAAAACCATTGAATCAGCTAGTTTTCAGTCCACGTGTCAGACACTTAATTGACTCCTGAGGACAAAATATTTTAGTAGACTGAGTCAATCATTATCATCAGAACAAGAATGACAAAATAAGTATTTTGTACTTATCTAGTACCTTTCAAGACTATCACATTCTGTCCTAAAACTCAGGTGCTCAATTGTAATATTCTCTTCAGAAGGTTTACCAGATTTTCTTTCCCAGAATCATAGAAAATTAAGGTTGGAAAGGACCTCAGGAAGTCTTCTAGTCCAAACCCTGCTCAAAGCAGGACCATCCCCAACTATAACATCCCAGTCAAGACTTTATCAAGCCAGGTCTTGAAAACCTCCAAGGATGGAGGACTGTACAACCTCTCTGGTTGTAAGCCGTTCCAGTGCTTTATCACCCTCCTGGTGAGAAAGTTTTTCTGAATATCTAGCCTAAACTGCCCTTGCTGCAACCTGAGACCATTGCTCCTTGTTTTGTCATCTGCCTCCACTGAGAACAGTCTAGTTCCAGCTTTTTTGGAACCACACCAGGTAATTGAAGGCTGGTATCAAATCCCCTCTCAGTCTTCTATTTTCCAGACTAAATAAACTTAGTTCCATCAGCCTCTCCTTAAGTCACATGCCCCAGCCTCCTAACCATTTTTGCTGTCCTCTGCTGGACTCTCACCATTCTGTCCACATCCTTCATGTAGCGAGGGATCCAAAACTGGATGCAGCACTTCAGATGTGGCCTCACCAGTGCTGAATAGAGGAGAACAATCACTTCCCTCTATCCGCTAGCAACACTCCTACTAACGCAGCTCAGGATGCCGTTAGCCTTCTTTACAACAAAGGCACACTGTGGGCTCACATTCTTGCTTACTGCCCACTGTAACCCCCACATCTTTTTTCTGCAGAGCTGCTGCTTAGCCAGTCAGCCCCCAAGGTTATACGGGTACATTGGATTGTTCCATCCTAAGTGTAAGACTCTGCACTTGTCCTTATCAAATCTCATGAGATTACTTTTGCTCCAATCCACCAATTTGTCTAGGTCTCCCTGAATCCTAGCCCTACCCTCCAGTGCATCTACTACTCCCCTCAGATTGGTGTCATCTGTAAACTTCCTGAGGGTGCACTTAATGCCATCTTCCAGATTGTTGATGAAGATATTGGACAAGATATTGGCCCCAGGACCAACCCCTAGGCCACTCCACTTGATACCAGCTGCCAACTAGACATCAAGCTATTAATTACTACCCTTTGAGCACAATGATCCAACCAGTTTTTTATGCACCTTGCAGTCCATTTATCTAACCTGTACTTCCTCAGTTTGCTTGGAAGAATGATCATATACTTGTAAAATGTACAGCAGGACTTTTAGAGAAAAACGCACACACAGCTGTTCACTGAATCAGAATTAAAATCCATTATTTCTTCCTGAGTAAAGTATATTATTCAGTGCTAAACAGGTTTCCCTTGCCAACCACGGCTTTAAGTATCCACAGTTAATATTCTATATACCATTTTGGCTACCACAGTACACAGTTTTGAGTAACCATGGTCTTCTGTGGGCGTCCATCAGCCCGCCAACCCCCTGGCTCTGCTCATGCCTCTCCTTCCCCCCCGCTCCTCACAGCCCCTGCTCTCCAGCCAGAGGTGGCAACCAGGCCTGCTAGAGGTCTGCGTGGTGGCAGGGTGCTGCCCCACCCGTGGTAGCAGGCAACAGCAGGCACACTCGCCGCTGTTCCCTGCTACGCTGTTTCCGTCCCCCGTGACCCAGCATGGCAGAGGCAGAGCAGCCATGTGGGGATCTCTTCGCCTGCTGCTGCTCACCCCACACTGACCCAGCGACATGCCTTTTGTGCCTGTTGCTGGTTTGAAGGGCGCAACCCCTCGCCACTGCCCTCAGTGCACCCCTGCATACAGGAGGTGCGTCGCTAGGGCAACACGGGGTGAGTAGCAGTGGACGAGAAGATCCCCACACAGCTTCTCTGCTCCCTCCCACACTGGGTTACGGGGGAGGGAAGCAGGGTGGCAGAGAATAGCAGCCCCAGCTAGGCTGGGTCATGGGACAATCCGAGTCTGGAGGCTTGAGCAGGGGTGTGGGTGGGCAGCTCTCGCTGCCACCGGGTTTGGATTGTCCCACAACCCAGCCTGGCCAGGGTCCCATCTGTGGGTTGTGGACTGGCCAATCGCATGTCGCCAGAGGCGGGCACAAAACACCCCCAGCCCACCATTGACACTGGTGGGGGTGCAGATGTACCACACTGTGCTGCGCAGGGCCGGCCAGCGTGTCCCTCTCCTCCCCTTTCCTTCTCCCCCACTCCCCCCATCCCCCGGGTAAAAGGCAAACATGCTGGGGGAGATGCTGCCACTGCGCCCTGGGTGAGCTCCATCACCACCCACTGGTGTGTACCCGCTATAACCTGCCTAAGCATCCCTAGGGTACACCTACACCCAGTTGACCACCCCATGTATTAAAGGCAAGTACTGTAAAAATGATTTTTATATACTATGAGCCAACTGCCTGTCAAGAATGACAGGACACACACACACACACACAAAGGCCTGCATCCCTTCCCCTCCCACTGCCTTGGGCTGGGGCCAGGGACATTCCCCCTTTTCCCCACCACCACTTCTTTGAGCCATAACTGCCCCCCTCCCTTTCATGTTCCCTGCCACCTCCCGTCCCTGCCGGCTGTTGTTGTGGGGGGGTGTGGTGGCCCCTGGCTCCAAGAAGCAGACTGGGGGATGCTGAGGCCAGCACTGTCCCTCCTTCCCTCCCCGTTATAGCAGTGCTCCAGTCCCTGTCATCCCCCTCTGCCTCCAAGGAGCAAGGCACCACTGGCCTCGGTTCCTCCACCCTCTGTCTGGTCCTCGGGGCAACTTTGGAATCGTGGCGGCACTCCCCCATGCTTGGAGCAGTCTGACTGGCTGTTTCCATCAGCCAATCAGAGTACAAATAAAGTGTTACGGATGGACAGACAGACAGACAGACGTAGGCTTTTATAATATTAGAATACTGTACAGTATTCAAGTCCCTAACCCGATTTTTCCCATAAGCCTTTAGTTTTACCAACCACGGTTTTGCCAAACATGAAAGGGAACTTTCTGGAACGTAACCCCTGTGGCTGGCAAGGGAAACCTGTATTATCCAGGTAGTTAGGCTGTCTTGAAAACAAGTTTTGAAAAAGACGCAGACCATGTGGTGTTTTTTATCCATACTCTTTAGAAAAAGGTTGCTTGCCAGGGTGCAAATTTAGTCTTTCTTAAAGTAAACATGACATTACATATTTTCAATAATCTTTAAATCACCACAGTGGGATCCTTAGACAAGAGTGGCAGGCGTCGGACAGGAAATATGGTTCATTCTTAAGGTACCTAAGTTCAATTCCTGGTTTCGAGATGCCTAGGGTAACTTTTTAAAAGAGAGAGCCTGGATGCCTCATCATCCCATCCCTTCCCTACCTCACTGTAAAGATAAGTACATGTAAGGTTCTGAAACCTTTAGAAATGGGGCCACATAAATACTTACAATTGGTAGCAAGGTAACCACAGAATCATAGAGAAGTAGGGCTGGAAGGGCCCTCCAAAGGTCATCTACTTCAGCCCCACACAAGAGGCAGAATCATCCCTCTACCAACCATCCTATACAAATCCATCCCAGGATGGCCTCCTCTATAAACCTGAACTCAACTACCATCTCTATATGCAGATGACTACACATATACTTCTCTACTCTACATCCGTCTCCTCTTGGCCAAATGGAAATCTTAGATGGTCTCTTCAACTTCTAAGTTGATGCCCATCTCCTCAAGAGAGATATTAACTGTTCCTTCATTCCTACCTGTTACTCAGGCCCATAACCCTGGGCATCATCTTCACCTTCAGGTTCTCACATCCAAACTATGTTTAATTTTTGCAGGTTCTTTCTGCATCAACATTTCTGAGATACTATATTTTCTATCCATGCATAAAGCACAACCTCTTGTTCAGTCTCTCATCGTCTAAGTTACTGCAATATGTTTCTTTGTGCCCTTGTCACATGCATCCTTTTCCTGCTTATGCTCATTCAGAATACTGTTGCAAAGAACATTGTCCTAGGGCATCATTTAATCATCTCAAAGATCTTTCACCACACCCTCTTCCCCTAGCTACTCCCTTCTATATTATATTACATAAGCTATTTGTCTTCACTTTCAAGATTCCTCACAGCCTATCATCAGACTTCTAACCGACAAAAAAGACACACTAATTAACCTATGCTACAATATACCATTGAGATCAACATCTTAGTATGATTTCAGAATGCAAATGGAGAAAAGAAATATCTACAATAATATTAGCTAGGTTAAAAAACAAGGGACAGAAGTTCCTAGAAAGAAAATTTCCACACTATACAAGTTATTGCACAATTACACCCTTCAAGATTTCTTGAAGCTTTCTCTGAATCCACTGTCAGAGACAACGATCTTGATACAGTATTTACAGTACTTAGGACAGTGTAAAATCAAAGTCAGTGTCAAAAACTGAATTCTGGATTAGATGGGCCAGTGATCTCCTTCAATACTATCCAGCAATTCAGACACTCCTGTATTGTACAACACAGAAACAGAATCTGCCCATGTGTAGTCAAAGTTTAGCATTCATACATTTTTCTAGAAGCGTTAAGATTCTCTTGGAAAGAACAGACTGTGGGACCCAAGGATAACAAGGGAGAAGACCTTGGGAAAATGACACCGGGAAGTAGTAACATAATTGCTGCAGGACATAAAATTATTTTAATTCTAGTGTTCTGGATACCCACGAGGGAGACCATGAAAGTGAATAAGGTTTCAGTGGAGAACTGCAACAATAGATGACCACAGCTCAAACAAGGATTTAGATTTTAAATAAATATTTAGAAAAGAAACAAAGAGCAAAACTTGGTAAAAACAAAGAGCTGCGCAAAAGAAGGTATGCATTATCATTTCCACCCTGGCCAGGAAAGCATTTTCTTCTTTGATTCCAGACACAACAAGAATTCCTATAGAATAAACAAGTTTAAGGGAAAAATCACATTACAGAATGAGTAACTGTACAAAAAGTAAAACTATACTTATTTTGCAGCACAAGAGAGGCAGTGAGATCAGTCTGCCTACTGTGCTCCACAGCCAACCTTTTGGCTAAACATATAAATGGAAATCTACAGAGGATACCCCAACCATTCTATATAAGTGAAAGATTTCACACTCCCTCGAATGTCCTTCATTTGAAAGCTTGTTAATATTTTTAGTCCCAAAACTAGTGACGTACCTCACTAGTTAGATATCCTCACCCTTTTACTGTTGAAAATTATTTATATTGGAACTAAAGATGTGCTTATCCTGAAAGAAGGAAGTCTACCGCATACTAAGAGTTCTGTGCAATTACTTCATGACTCACATTTTAAGTCTTTGTTACACACTGCATGCCACACTCGAACATCAACAGATTAAGTTGATTCTTATATGCATTTTCTTGAATATACACCAGAAGACAATCAGCTCATTTAAATCCTAAAAGAACTGTCAGATTGCTACATGCTGTTCCTCTAGAGCAGGCCTGTCCAACTGGCAGTCCACAGGCTGGATGCTCCCAACTGCCTGCTGCAACCCCCATTACTTTTGCTGCTGCAGTGGCAGCCATGGTTTCTAGGGCAGGGAAGCATGGCCAGAGGGGTCCCAGTAAGTGTGCTGCCCACACAGCAGCACTGGCAGTGGGGAAGGGGTGTCATGGCAGAAGCAGAGGCAGGGGAGGGAGAGGTGTGGTGTGGGCTTGGGGCTTGCCCACCAAAACCAGTGGTGTGGAAGCATGTGCTGCTGATGGAGCAGCAGAAGGGGAGCTAGGAGCTTGCCTGAGTGGCAGTAATATTTGCATGGGAGGGAAACTGTACATGGTGTGGGTCCCAGGAGCCTGCTGGGCATGCAGCCCTGTGGTATGTGGCCGACAGTGTGCAGCCCAAACGCTTTACTGATGAGCAGCCCTGCTCTAGAGATGGAAATATTTGCAAGAACAGTGAAATCTGTATGTGGAGAAGATCTGAAAGATGATTCAGCAACATAATAGATTAACCTCCTCTGGCTTCCTGAAATAAAGCCACAGTTCTGAATCATATTCTTCTTCAAAGCTAAGAAGGAAAAACAGTAACTGCCCAATATCCGAGGGACAGAAATCACATCAGAACACATTACTGCAACACAACATTCATTAGTCCTAGTTCATTACCTGCTCCAAATTTTTTATGAAGGACTTCTGTAAAGTTTGCCTTTAAGACTTATCCTCAGTAATTCACTTCCTATGTTCATCATAAAATGCAGCTTTTATATAAGGGTGTAAATTAATACACACACTCATAAAATACTACTGTGTTAATGTGCTAATTCACTCTTGATTACCCAGCCTTTTAAAAAAGACAGCATTCTCTAGTACAAAAATAACTTCCCAGGCTATATTAGAATCACAAAAAGCAGCATGTACATTATAAAACATTTGGTCTAGTCTTTACACATTGCTAAAATGTAGAAAAAATACTCAATCTAAATTCTGGGGACTATCTATACTAGGTTTTTCCCCATAAAATATATATAAGATAAGCCATTATATACATCATCTCCACCTCTTTCAAAAAAGCTCCTTTTAGAAAAGGTACTCATTCTCTCTTTTTTTTTAAATCTAAACTGTAAGATGGAAGGTAAAACAAATCATTCTTATGAGAAGTAGGAAATGTTTCCTTCCCTATGACATTTGGCTCTAGTTAAGAACATGTAAAACATGATGAACTATTCCAGATTTTCTGGGTTGGATAACCTTAACAAAGACTAATCTACATGCTGTATAAAAACAAATACATCTGGCAAAATTGTGTATAATTCCCCCACTCTCTTTTTTTTTTTTAGTACACACAGTCATCACAACTTAACTGTCCTCCCACATAAAGTCTGCAGCCCTGATTCTGCAACCCAATCCCTGCAAGTGGACTCCTGTGCTCAGAAGGAGCTAATGGAAGGGCCAGAGCCCTTCAATGATACAGAGATGAGGCAAACTTAAAGCCCATGGGCTAGATTCAGTCTGTGGAACCATGCTGTAGGGCCGAGGCTCATTTTGGGGCCACAGGTTTAGGAGCAGGACAAGCAAGGGTGGGACTCACCACTCAAATTTGGGGCACAGAGCCCAGTTGGCAATGTATGTCAGTCATTTGGGATGAGCTGCTACTCATCCTGCCACTGCATATGGATCTGGTCCATGAAGCTCCTCATATCTGGCCTGCAGGGGCAGGTGAGTTAGACACCCACGGCATAAAGATTATATGAAGTATTAGGAAGAAAACCATCAAACTGATAGAAGCAGAAGCTGAGGCACAGAGGCCTAAATTTTAAAAGTAATTAGTTATTTTGAAAAGCAAAGTAAAGGGGCAACAAGGTGCTTAGCACTCCTGAATAAAAGCAAGGTACTGCCCAGGTATCTACATCTAAGCACCCCACAACAGGAGTCATATGAACACTTGGGCCAGTTTAAGCATGCTGTCCATAGTCTCACTTAATTTCTACAGCAGACCTGGAAACTGAACCTATTAATCTTGATTTGCAACCCTACCCCACACTCCTTAAGCAGTGTAGGAAAGGCAACCCTTAGAATTATTAACCTGCTTCACAGGGTTTTTTTAAAGAAATACAAACTAACTTCCTGAATTACATCCACCAAACCAATCATTTCTAGTACATAGTATCTTGCGGACAATATAAGGTAGGCCAGCAGAAAACTTAATAAGTCTGTTGAGAATATTCGGTGAGAAAAAGTAAATGGAAAAAGTAGCATAAAGCAGGACCACAGCACCAAATAAATAGGTCTGCTAACTCCTCTTGATTTATACAACAGAGGGCTGGATAAAACTGTGGAATTGATCTGTAACAAACAGCCTTATAAAAAAGTTACAGCCCGAATTAAGCAGGAAAAGAAAATTAATATGGATAGGCATATTGGAGGCACTTGACTGATTCCAAGCACTCCTGCAATCTGAAACAATCCCACCAACCGAGCATTTGAAGAGGCTAAACTATTTATAAAAGGCGTTTCAGTTTTACGCTAGCTTCATTACCAGATGAAACATACCACTTAGTTTCCGTGTATATGAGAAAACGACAAGGCCTAATATAGCAAAAGAAAAAGAAAGAGCTTTTTGTTGTTGTTGTTATTACTATTGTTCAAGAATCTATTCTCAACTAGTTAAAGGTATCTCAAAGATTTATTTAAATATTTCCTCTTAAAGTCACGCTTATCAGATATTTGCCAAGAGGTGACTGTATCTGGTGTCTTTCCACTGTTGAGGCACAAGCCAATTGCTCATATTTACTGAGAAGTCTAAGGTGCCACTGTTCAGAAACTAAGCCCTTATCAGTACTAAAAGAGTGGCCCTTCTTAACTCTACCAGTATAATTAAGCACAAAATGCTCATAAATGTAGATGTTGTTATATCAGTATAAAGATGCCTATATTGGTAAACAGACTAGGAAAGTGGAATAACCTTCCAGTATAAAGAACTTTACACTAATATAAATGGTCCTATAATAGCTACATTTTACACTAGGCAAGCATGGCTACATTGGAGAAGGCGGGAGGAAACACAGCTTTTGCCAACATTGTTTGCCCCCAAAAACTAGTCCATACCTAAGAAATGAAGACATTTTAGGAATGGTCTAACTACCTCATTTCAGTATCAGCACAGAAAAAAATATTCTATCATCTCTAAGCAGCATGAGGCAGGTTTAGAAAACTATACTCACGACAAAAAACTGAAAACACTAACTCAAATAAGACAAAGAAATGTGGAACAAAGACCACATAACCCAATGAAATATTTCAATTCTTTTCCTATGAAAATCAGTTTACTCTCCATTATCTCTCCCCTTCCCATTCTTCAGCTGTCTCTTTGTTACTATTTCATGTGATAGCCAGTTGCTTAACACTTCTTCTCTTCAGTGAAGTTTGCTTCATAACCTGCTCCTAAGAGAAGAGGCTTGTTTGCACTACTTTTCTCTCCCACATTTTCCTCTTTCCCTTAGCTCTGTACCAGTAGAGAGAGCAGGAGCTGGCCTGTCTGGTAGCAGAGGGGGGGAAAAAAAGCAAAGTTTGAAAAATTTACCACAACTCTGCTATAGAGGCAGTGGCAGATTTACTGTGAAACAAACCGTGTGGTGGCACAGAGCCCCCCAGGACAGGGGCTCCCAAAATGCAGGACAAATCTGAGGAGGATGAAGAAAAAAGGAATGAAAAAGAAGTGTTGGGGGGGGGGGGGGGGGGGGGGGGGGGAGGATTTAAAAAAAAATGTTCTTTTCTTGGCTGGGTCCCAAGGGAAGGCCTCAAAAATCAAGCTGCGCAAAGGGCCCCACTAACTCTAAATCCATCACTATACAGAAGTCAAGAAGCAGTAATCCCTACCAATGAAATCCAGGTCTACACTACCCTGTTAAGAAGCCCTGTTGCCACACCCAAATGCAGCAAGTGGATGATACCTGCTTGTCTAACCCAGTATCTGGTAAAAATTTGAAGCTCCATCTTATTATGCAGTGAAAGCAAAAAAGCTTCTTTTACCTTCAATGCATCTAAACCACCACAGGAAGAGGGAGGAGGAAACCTCTGCTACTCTACCAGTCTCCAAGCCATTTTTTTGCGTCATATATCCCTGCCTCTATTACAGCTCACAGGTTTCTCATATAGCAGTAGAAAGAATATGAAAGGGAGTTCTGAATGTTTTACAACTGCCCAGAGAGTTTTGTATGGCACCAGTGAATATAAATGTTCTTTATAAATTCTGCTGTTGCCTGGAAAAGTAATGTCCCACAATTAGCAGCACTGTGTACCTCTGCCTTCAAAGTCAAGAAGATGACTTGCCTACTCATGAAACTGAAACTGTACTAGTTTAGTCTTTGCTCGCATTTAAAAAAGTTTATTGCTCGAAGTATGATGGATGGAGATCATTTGTTCATTCTGAAGTGAAAGTTTTCCACTTGCCTGCAGTGAAATAAGTTTTTAAAACACAGCTCAGACCACTACTCACCTTGCCAGTTCAAATACCAATGTTCAATCAGCATACTTGTTAAAAGAAAAATGTTATACATGAAATGTTATACAGTATAACCTCATAAATCCAGATATCAAAAATCCAGAATTATCAAAAATCCAGCACTTCGCCCTGCCACTCTGGGACCAGCCGCTGCTACCCTCCCCCTGCCCCCGGACACGCTATTCACCACCCCGTGTGCAGCCACTGCTCCCCCTGCCACCCCACTCCGTCACTATCCACCATGCCAGTTTCAAAAATCCGGCATTTTCAAATTTCCAGCAGGTACTTGGTCCCAAGCACACCAGATTTATGAGGTTATACCATATACAGTTCCAAACCCATAAATTTATACCATTATTCACAAAGTGAATACTACATCATAATGTTTCAGGGGTGTACTTGGTAGCCATATTGGTCTGAGACAAAAAGACATACAAAAAAATAGAACTCTTGGTTCTAAAATGGTACCTTTTATTAAACCCAACTGGAAAATAGCAAGAAAACTGTCCTTTTCTACAAGCTTTTGGGATCAAAGTCCCTTCATCAGGATCTGGGAAAAGTACAGATGGTACAAGATGGTAAAAAGTCACCATAGGTAAGAAATAAACTTCATTTTCACACAGATGGAGCTGAAGATGGAAGTCTGTCCCTCTGGGTCCATGACAGTATCTTTGTGAGATGTGTTGAGTAGCTCTTTGATCCCGAAAGCTTGCAGAAAAGGACAATTTTCTTGCCATTTTCCAGTTGGTCTAATAAAAGGTATAATTTTGGAACCAAGAGTTCTACTTTTTTGTATGTCTATTACATCATAAGACGGTTAAAAATTATAACAGACCACTTCGGAAATAATGAGGAGAAAAGAATTTGCCTGTAAACACAAATGGGTAAATGCAGACCTAGGTGGTCCTCCTTCCATCAAACCAGCAAGAAGCCATGCAAACATAATCAAAGGCAGAATCTGTGCCATTATTTATTGGAGGGAAAATGTATTTTGCTTTTATTATTACTGTAGTCCAGGGGTGGCAAACATGCACCCCTTGGAACTCTGTCATCCACCCTATGCAACTTGTAGAGGGGCCATGAATTCAGGGGTACGGCCTGCTGCCAAAATCTGAGGCATGGAGCCCTGTTGGCAATCGTATTGGCAGCATGGGGCGAGCAACAGCTAAGTTAACCCAAGGCCTCCACCAAGACTGACACTCAAACCACCATTTCCAGATCTGGCCAGCAAGGAACCCTGTCATCCAGCTCTGGCCAGGGGGTGGAGTGAGTTTGACATCCCTGCTCTAAACCATAATTTAACTCTTCCTCCCCCAAATTTGTTTTAGTTGCTCCCAAGGGCATCTAGAAATCAGCCTTGGAAAAACTGAGCTGGACTGGGAGAATCTGAGAGGAAAACCAATTAGTCTAGCCTAGAAGATGGCAATTCTAAGGAGCAGTGTTTCCCAAACGTATGTATGGGGCTTACACCTCACTGTGGTCAAGTCAGATATTCTTGTGGTCCTCCTACAGTTCAGCTACAACCTTTTAGCAACAGCAAGCTGAATTAAGGCACTCTCCTTGCAAGGTGGGCCACCGTTTGTGACTCAGCTGCTGCTGCTATTTCTCACAACCGTTGCTAGCTCTTAGTGCTGCTTCTTCTCCGTCACCACTTCCTCTCACTGCTCAATGCTACCAGTTTCCACTTCCCCTGCCACCAGTTGTTGACAGCTCCCTCCCAACATGCACACATGCACATACACACACAGCCAAATGTCACAAGCATCCAGGCTTTCACCAGCATCTAGCCTACAGCCTGTAAAGAGTTGTTTATTAGGCCTACCTTTGTACGCCTAATTAGGCCTTTGTAGGCCTAATTAACATCTCTTTACAGGCTGTAGGCTGCCAACCCCCAACCTGAGATCCTGCTTCTGCCTTTGTTTCAAGGTAATCTGCATCATCACACATCTTCACAGGAGGTGAGAGACTTCATACAGCTATGAACTGATTGCCCAGA
Source organism: Crocodylus siamensis (assembly GCF_052110815.1). Lineage (NCBI taxonomy): Eukaryota > Metazoa > Chordata > Crocodylia > Crocodylidae > Crocodylus > Crocodylus siamensis. Next base: position 273,180,650 of record NC_143395.1, on the reverse strand, counting down.
GGAGTTTTCCATCTATTGTCTCCTCTGTGAAATCCTATGACACATTAACTTTCATTTCTACCCAGGAGAATTTTTACAATCTTTTTTCCAATGCCTGATGAAGGGTGTATGCTCTCAAAAGCTTGCAATTAAATTATTTTTTTTTGCAAAAATCTTGTTGATCTAATAAAAGATATCATCTCTATTGCAACAAGTCCTGATTGCCTTTTCGTCTAGACCAATATGGCTACACATGCACGGACATCCTGATAATACTTTGCCTTTAGGCCTTCCCCCAGAAACCTTTCACACCTGCCCAACAGGGTGGAAAACAGAGTTTGTGGCAAAACTCACTGCTGCAACTTAGCTTCTGTTTGGAGAGAACATGGAAAGAGATGAATTCAGGCTGAAGCATCCTGACAGCACTGCGTAGAAGCACTATGCTGACTTCTAGCTGTCCATTTTTCACTTTCATAAACTATAGTAATTCAAACATACAGCTTTCTTAATTAAGATGTCTTTGGAAAGAAAGTAACAGTGTTTCTGTAAAATTAAAATAAAAATCAGACATACTGCAGTCATCTGTACACCAGTCTAAAGAGAAACTTGCACCTTTCCAATATTACTGCTAGCCATTTGCAGTTGGATAAAATTAAACCTTTAATACTGAAAACAATGTAGGATTGTCTATCATTCTCTTAAATATCTGAAAGACACAGACGAATTTAACCCAAGAGTTTATACTTTCATGTACTGTACCTTTTTTGTTGGTTCTAATAATTGTCTCAGACAACAATAAAGGGCTTCCATTGGAAACTTCATTGATAGGCTTTTCTGGTGGTTTGTTGGTAAAACTTTCTTTCTTCATGTCCTTCTTTATTTCCTGTATGGAGAGAAGAAAAGAACATGGTGAGAGAACTTATACAATGTCATACAGGGTAATTTAAGCCCAGATTGGAAAAAAAAAAACACGTGTGCTGACCGATCACTCCCCCAGGTTGCCAGCTAGATTTGATTTAAAAAAATAAATAAAAAGAAAAGAGTTGTTCCTACAGTACGATGCAATAATTTGGGTTATTTGTTACTCTGTTCCACAGAAAGCGGTTATTCTCTTACTACTATACAGTTCAGGTGATAACAAGTTATTGTCACTCCACTGACTACAACTAGACAAGTTTTCAAATGGTTTCCAGGGCTAAAAATAGTTTAAAAATACATCGTACAGTGGTAATTCACGATTGTATCAGCTAAAATTTTTATATAGTCCTACCCTTTTCATAATAAAGATGATGCTTCAGTTTAGGCTACTATATTGGTAGTAGATGTACATATAGCATACCTTAACTCCTAGACCTATTTGTAAGTGAAAATGTCACAAAGGGGAGGGGGGGAAGTCCAATAAAGCTAATAAATTCCCTGCTTTAAAACAGGTTGATTTCACCAGATTATACTTCTGCCTAAAAAACCCTACTTTCCCTTTTACAAGGCACACTGAAAATTACTATAACTGAATGACTGCCAGAAATAAAAATTATCCAGTTTTTCCATTTTACTAATTGTGCTTCAGACAACACTGTGCACAGCTGGCATTTAGCTTCCCTTTGTAAAGGCTGACAAACCACATTTCTCCTTGTTGTTTCTGTGGACTTTTCAGGATAGCAGCTGGGGAAGTGAAAATAATTTTTAAAAATAGGAAAATATGACAAACACTACTAATATTGGCAAAGGACTTCAGGGGAAAGCATCATTCTGGTTAATACCGATAGCACTTTATCAGTTGCAAAATATGTTAAGGCAATGGTCATTTTCACAGTCTGCAACAAATACGAGAGAAGTAAGCTTCTTCCACTGATATAAACTTGCCCTCAATATATTACTACAAAGAAATGTCCATAGTGGTTATGTACTCAAAAATATAAAAAAGCACCTTTTCTGCAAACCTTAAAATTTATCAGCTTAATTACTTGTCTGCCCCTCATTCCATAGTTTTTTGAACACCTTGTATTCTTTTACTATACTTTGTCCTCACAGCACCCCTGTGAAGTAAAGAAGTACCATTATATTCATTTTCCAAGTCGGGAACTGAGGACGCAGAGTATATGCCTGCACAGCACAAAACAAAGCTGTGCAGAGAAACCTAAGCTAACTCTAAACAAGCTAGCTCAAGTCCCAGAAGCAGCATGGCCAGATTAGAGCAGAACTCTACGGGAGCTAACTACTTGTGCCGAGAAGCAGGGTATATCCTGCATCCAGTACCCAAGCTACCTTGTTCACAGCTAACCCAAGCATCTCTGTACAGCACTGCGCTGTGACACAGAAATACCTAGAGAAACTTAATGACTGGCTGAAGGACAACATAGTAAACCAGCAAAGGAGAAGAAAACTGAACACCCGTGTCTCCCAAGTCCTCAGGCTATTAATTTAACTGTAGAATCATCCTTCCTCCATAGCCTCAATGTTTCTGGAATAAATTCTAAACATACATCTAAATTCACTTGCATTTCCTGAAACAATTTTAGATTCCAAAAATTCAGTAATCTCATTAGTAAACCTGTATCTCCTTATATTTGTAAAGGGCTTTGGTAGGTATAAATGTAAGCCTATGGCCAACTAAATGGTATTAAACATAAAATTTTACCATTATCTAATAAGTCTGAAAGTTGCACCAGTACTGGATCTTTAAAAAGCACAAGAAGAATGAGTTACTAAGCAAGCGTGTGCACACACTTAGTGGCAGGCTCCATGAATGCTTCATGGCATGATGTCCTGTGTATGCATGCATGATCCAGAAGATACAACCAAGCTTAATGTCTAGAATATTCATCATGAAAATGTGTAAAATTGTAAAGACTTATTTAGCATTAAAGACAAGCAAAACAAGGATTTTAAAATAATACTTTAATTTGCAAAGTACTTTGCTACTAAAATTGAATTAGTTATGTTGTTACTTTGAAAAAAGAGCTATCAAAGCTTTCTGAGCTTCCCTCAAAAGCTGAATCAATCTAACGCAAACATTCTTGCATACTTGCGCAAAGCCATTTACCATATATCCGAGTGTTCGGTTGGTGGGTATAAGTTATATTAACAGCTACTTCCCTCAAACTGTCAATATTTAACCTAGTTATTTCAGTGAAATCACACAAATAAAAAAAGCAACTGAGACCCAATTTACCCCAGGAATCATGATCACCACTGATTGTAATATATCAGTTATTAAAGGAAGTTTTGTTGTGTTCCACCTATGTCCCCGATTCAAAAGTAAGATACAGGATAGTCCACAAATAATACATGCTTACATAAAGGAAGTAAAATTATTTTATAAAGAATATGCCAGGTTAGTAAATGGATTGTTACACGGATTTTTTTTAAACCTAAGAGTTCAAAGCCATTATAAACCCCTTTGTTGCATTTTGAAGTATGCCAGCTCAATGTTCAGTTTGTGACATTAAGTGACAGATTCTGTGTTCATTTAATATTCTCGCAGAGGCAACTGAATTGGAAAGACCTAGTATGTCAAAATATTAATCTCCCTTAAGCAGGACCTCAGAGAACTAGTCTTCTGAAGACCCTATATTACCAGAGGGAATTTCCTATGCATTATTGGTAAGTGGATTTTTCAAGCTTTCACGTCAACATGAAACTAAATGTTTTCCACTTCAAAAGACCTGAAATATCAATTTCTACAGTGACCAACAACAAAAATGAAACCTTTCTTTCTTGAATAAAGGGGTGGGAAAAGAACTAAGCCAAACAGTTTCTGCAGACTATGACTTGAAAAACTGAATTCACTACTGTACAGGTGGCTGAGAAAACCTAGTGCTCAAAATGAATGCAGTGCATCTTAGGACTGCCACCACCGCTCGTCAGATTACCACCCTCCCACCCCAAAAAATAGTCTTGAACTGACAAACCACCAGAAGCTAGATAAACCAGTGCTGCAAAACAAATCCCACACACAATTCTTGTACTCTGGGTGGAAGAAAAGAAAGCAAGCAAGCTTCCTTTCCTTTTTAGCAACCAAAGGAAGGGAGTGGTGACATTTATCAAACATATACTAAAAAAGTCCATTATCAGAAACACAGCTATTCCCATCGACAGAGCAATTTAGAGACATAATCTGCTCATTTCTAGCAGCCACAAGTTGGAGTGGGGGGGCGGGCCCTCTTATCAAGATTCCTCTTGGTCCATTTGGACAAAGTTTCATAGTTTCATAGTTAGTAGGGTCGGAAGGGACCTGAGCAGATCATTGAGTCTGACCCCCCGCCATGGCAGGAAAGAGTACTGGGGTCAAATGACCCCACCAAGGTGTTCATCTAACCTCCTCTTAAAGACCCCCAGGGTAGAAGCCAGTACAACTTCTCTTGGAAGTTGGTTCCAGATCCTAGCCGCCCTGACCGTGAAGCAGCGCCTCCTGATGTCTAGCCTAAATCTACCCTCTGCCAGCTTGTGACTGTTATTCCTAGTCACTCCTGGGAGTGCTCGGAGGAACAGGGACTCCCCCAATGCCTGCTGGTCCCCTCTGACTAGTCTGTAACAGGCCACTAGATCCCCCCTCTTGTGGAGGCTGAATCACCTCTTCTTCATTCATATTAACTTGTGTCTAGTTCGATTCATCTTCTATCAGCCAGTAAATACCCTTCCTCATCCCATCAGGAGTTTATCATCCCACTATCTTTATGGTTTAATTTCTGCAGCCACAACAGCCAATTTAGATATATTTTTATGACCTTCCTGAATAGCTTCTGCCACCAGGGAGCAGCAAATTCGGAAATGCTAGAGGCTAAGTACAGAGATTCAAAAAGCCCCTGGTGGAAACATTCTGTAGCACTTTACATTCGCTGTTTGGGGTAGACGGGCCTGTAGCCTGCCTGCACTGGCTGAGGCAAGGAGGCTTGGGGGACTCTTGCACACCTCCCAAGAGGCTGCTGGAGCCATCCTTCTTCCTAGCCTTATCCCCATGCCAGCTGGTGACTGTCAGCAGCTGCTGGGGAGGGAAAGCAAGAAAGGGAAGGAGCCCCCAGTGCCACATCCCATCCTCCCCCCCGCAACGAGTGGGGTGGGGGTGGGCCGGGTCCATGCAGCAAGAGGGCTCTAATCCCCCAGCCCAAGTTCCCAGTGCAGTGAAAAGCTGGGCAACCCCATATTGCAGCTCCTGGCTACAGTTGTCAAGGGACTGGGGCAGGTAAGGAGGGAGACCCTGTGCCATGCAGGCCCTCCAGATTGCTGGGTTAGGTTTTAGGGGTGACCAAGCCAGGTCCTTGTGGCACGGGGGGCTCCCTCCCCTCCCCGCTCTTGACAGCTGCAGCCACTAGCTGCAACACAGAGCTGCTCATCCTGGCTTTTTGGTGTGCCAAGAACTGGAGGTGCTGCAGAGACCCAGCTAGCTTCCTAGAGCCCCCAGTCAGCAATCTGGGGGAGGCCTGCATGGCTAGGACCTGCAGCACAGGGCTGCCTGGCCCAGCTTTTCACAGCACTGGAAACTGGGGGTGGGGGAAAAGAGCACCTACGCTGCACGAATCTGGACCACAACCCCCTCCCCAAGACTAGACCTAGAAGTGTTAGGGGGCCCTGTACAGCATCAGGGCTCCGTTTCCCCACCCCCGACCTGGCCACACAGAGAGGAGATGGTGCCTTTTCTGCCTCCTCTCTGTGACAACTGAGGGGGGAGAGGGCTGGGCCTGTGCTTGCAAATGCAAATGAGCACCAGACAAAGCTAGCAAGCCACCCAGTGAGGAGCCCCTGGGATGCTGGGGGAGTGTAACCTACCTTGACTCGCAATGGGATGTGGTACAAACATTCAATAAAACGCTCTAACCTAAAGTGCTTTAGTCTCATACAACATCCATCCAGAGTTAACTTAGAGTAGAATCTGCTATTTTAAATGGGCTTTATGTGCTGCGAACATCTGCTCTGTTACAGCTGTAAAGTGCTTTCTGCATGCTTAATGTGCAATAAATGTAATGTCTGTACCTAGCCAGAGGCTCATCTCTATTGCCCTGTGAAATCAAGTCACAAGTGACTCCAAAAATCCTGACTGCTGATGATACTCTTACAGGAGATAACTGATATAAGTGAAAGGGCATCTTCCAAAGGATGATCTTCCTAGTTTGTTAAATCAAATGATGAAAAAGGTAAAGACTAATGCCACTTTCATATGCTACATTCATTTATATGATTGCCTTTGCAATACCTTCCCTTGCTCAAGCTGCAGTGAGGGAAGGTCAGGGTAAATATTAGGAAAAACTCTCTCACTAGGAAGGTAGTAAAACATTGGAACAGGTTACTTAGAGAGGTTGTAGAATTTCCATCCCTGAGGTTTTTAAGACCCAGATACACAAAGCCTTTGCTAGGATGATCTAGGTGGGGACAGTCCTGCTTTGAGCAGGAGGCGGGACTAGATGACCTCCTGAGGTCCCTTCCAACCCTAATTTTCTATTTTTCTATTTTCTAATGTGCAAAAAGTATCAGTTCCATAACTAACAACTAGCTTTTGGTTTTGATTCTAAGGAATCCTTCAGAGTTATTTAGGAGAGTACAGGAAGTCTTTTATTTCAGTAACTGAATACTTCAAGATTGCATCTATTTTTCCAATTTTTTCCAGAGGAAATCTTTCCCCAGGATCCTATCCTCAGCCAAGAGAATCCAGGGGTAAATGACTTCCACCTCTGTATCTCTCACTCATCAGAATCCCATTCTAGGTTGCTGTTAGTTGCTTTTTCTCCTCACTGACCAAGTTACTCCTGATCTTCAGACATTTCCCATGTACCTACTATATCCATATGCTAACATTAAATTAGAGTCCTAATCACATTAGTCTGGACTTGCAGAGCCATTAGGGAATGAACACAGGAAATGACAGTTAATTTCTAAAATGGAAAGGGGAAAAAAGTGAAGGTCAAGTCAATTCCCCCTGCAGCAATAAATCTTATCATAAGGTCCTAAAAATTCAAATATACCCAGGGGTGAGATTCTGTGCTGCAGATCTCAGGAGATCAGCACAGACCTTGAAGCCCAGGAGAAAAAGACTATGGTAACCTTTACCCTCCCAATTTTTGGTTGCTTGGTCCAGAGACTAGACTGATTCTTAGTATAATATAAAAAGCCTAGAGGCCTTTCTAAATGAAGGTAGAAGCCCTAGATCTGACATTACCAGATCATTGAGCTAGGAGAAACTCTTAACTGCACCAAAAATCAGAAAATAAATAGGGTTCCTCAAACCATAAGATAAACTTGCATCACATTCTCACCTCAGACATCACTTCATGGGGGAGGGAGAGCTGGCCCCTGTGATCTGCTCTGCTGCAGCTGTGCCACCTTCCGTGGATGGCAGCCCTGGCTCAGGCGCTGCTGGGGGGGAGGTTAGGGGGCTGCAGACCTGGGTCCCTGGTCCCATAGTGCTAGCAGCTGAAGGTCCCCACTGGAAGCACTGGGGGGGCAGAGGCGGCAAAGACCTGTGGGTAGGGAGTAAGGGGCAATGGCATGAGCAGGGCTGCTCAACACCACAACGCAGTGGTAGGGGACAGCCACAGCTGGACCCACGTCCTGGTGAGCAAAGGGGGCAAGGGGAGCTCTAATTTGCTATAATAAAAAACCCAGAATGAAATGCCAAAATGTATAGGTATTTAGAATTTACAGCAAAAGGTTTGTTATTTGGCACCTATGGGGAATGGGGGTGCCGGATAACCAAATATGCCGGTTACCTGAGAGGCTGCCCAAATAGGCATCTTTGCAGGCCACTGCCTCTCCTGCCACGTCCCATGTACTGCTGTCCCTCCTGCCATGTTGCTGCCCCTCCACTGCATCAGTATGCTAGGGGATAGGGGGGAAGGCCCTGCACAGGCTGCTTTGCCCCAGGTCGTGGAGGCTCAGTGAAACTGGAAGTGCCATGGTGGGCACTTCTGGTTTCACTTTTACCTTACAAGCCGGTATGTTGGTTAATAGAACATGCTGGTTTATAAGGTGCCGGAAAATGCGGCTTCTACTGTATTATGTTATAGTGAGTGAGGCACTAGCAGGCTTCAAACTGCTTTAAAATTGTAAGTATATCAATAAAACATTGTGTTCAATTGATACCTATATATACAGTGGTATTTCATTTTAATTACGGAGCTTGGGTTTTTTAATCGAAGAAGTTGCAAAATTTTTTTATCAGAGAATCTGCAATTTTTAAACAGAGAAACCGGGATCCTTGGTGCTTGAGGTACATTTGTAGAGTGCTGAACTTCCTTTGTGATACCTACTTCAAGAACACTGGCTAAAGATAGTCGCTGCTCTCCCAGTAGAAACTACAAGTGTACAGATGTTCATGATTTTTCTCCTAGAGCAAAAATGGTCACTCTTGGAAAATAACAACCTGGGAACACCCAGGGTTAAAATCAATCCTGGGACAGTTTTTCCTGAGAAAGTGAATGTCTGTACACATTCACTGATCAATCCCATTGTGGACCCTGACCACAAAATAGAAATTGTGTGACAGGGTTGCCTGTGACAGCAAACTACTGTACTTGAGGACCCAGGATGTCCCTTCTACTCCTCAGTCCCCAAGAAAAAAAATGGGCCAAAATGCTGATGTATAGAGAATGCATATAGAGAACATCTCTAGAAGAATGGAATTCAGGCTCATGACCCTTGTATTCCACAGCCAGGGGTCAATCCATTAATCAAGAGTATGCACACCTTTCATCAAGATATTTCTGAAGAAGTAATAGCTGTCATAGATGTGACCTCTCTGAAAGCTCTAGCACTTCTGGTTATAGAGTGCAAGAGCATGCTAAATCAGTCCTTGGTTCCATTTAATAACTGATCTTAGGCCACAACATAGCATGAAATTGACAATGGTCACAATGTTACATATTTCTTGGTATGCACTAAAAAAAGTGCAGGAAAAATGTATTAGCAGCTCATTTTAAGGGGGAAGGGTAGTGCCCTAGGAACTCCTCACCCAAATGACCCTCAAGTTTCCACCATAAATTCTAACACAGACTCTTTGGAGTATAAGAATTTTGAAGGCACCCTCCCCTTCCCACACACACAGATTTTAAGGCATAAGCTCTCCTTATTAGGAGGAAAGCTATGTTCAAGGAATGTCTGCCCGAAAAACCCCAAACTCATACCACAAACCCCCAGTCTAACCTTGACAAATTGAAGCAATTTTCAATATAGACTGAGATTATGCATGTAGACTGTGAAGGACTTTGAAATATTTGCCCTTAAAACCAGACATTTTGCCTTTAAGCAAAATATCCTTGCCCTCTCAAAAAGTCCCCGTAGAAGGTAAGCAGAAAGCAGCTAGTATGCACACTGTTCTCAAAAAGATGCAGAGAATTCAAGTGCAAGTGCAAGAATTCAAACTCAGCATTCATAGGCGCTGCCCAGGTTCAATAACCAGAGTGTAACAACCAAATTCGTTTGATGTCAAACTGCCTGCAAACACTCTGCCTTCGAACCATGCCACAGCTGTACTATACACATGCAACCTGCGCTCTCTGGTGCACAAAAGTGGCTCCCGCCTCGCTGGAAATCTAGTTCTACCCCAAACAACTTTTAAAATACTGCTTCCCTGAGGACACCTGTCAGGGGGACACCTCACTCCCAACCCACAGGCCTCTGGGCCCTGCCAGTACCCCTCACTCCCAACCTGCAGCCCCATCCCAGGTGCTGCTCCTCACTCCTGACCCATAGTCCCTTGCCCCACCCCGCAACTATGCTGGTGGCCCCTAAGACCCAACCTACAGCCCCCCCATCCCTGCTGCTGCCCCTCACGCCTGACCTGCAGACCCCTGACCCTGCCATTGCCCCTCGCTCCCTACCCATAGTCGCCCACTTCCCCGGGACCACGCTGGTGCCCCTCACCCCCAACCACCAGCCCCCTGGCACTGCCACTGCCCCTCAGTCCCCACCCACACCTCCCCACAGCCCTGCTGGTTCCCCTCACTCCTGATCTGCACCCCCCTGCTCCCTCCAGCCCTGCCAGAGGGCGTCTCTAGTTGCTCCTGTCCTGAACAGGCCAGACTATGGAGGCTGCAGAGACTCTGGCTTTCACAGGTAGCAGCAGAGTGAGTCCACCTATGGTACAGGCTGGAAGGAGGAGAGGAAACTAGTAGGTAGGTTTATACCATGAACCTTTCTCCTTAGGACCTCCATAAATCAGAGAAAATTGTAATGTTTGTGAATTTTGGAACACAGAAAAAATGGCCTATAAAAGACAAAAAGCTAATCTCAATCTGAACTATCAAGTATTGCCACTCTAATATAAACCAAGAGCTAATACACACATTGGAAATGTATCCTATTAAATGGGTACAGAGTCATTCAGGATGACACGAGCAAAAGATAAAGTTCTGAAATGCAGTTTTTAATGTTTTCTTAATCTTTCAAGAATCACTACTTATACTGATATAGCAGTTCTACCTAGTCTGTGCTTAATTAGAAAATTTTGCATGTTATATTAAAAAACTAGATGGTTTGCAAAGAGAAAAAAAGGTTTGTCATACTTAATTTCTGTACTGTGATCTATATTAAAAGGCTGGGCTTTTGGCTTCAGAATTTACTCAGACAAAGGGAACGGTATTTTTTCTACAATGCCTGAATATGGAAGTTCCTTTCTATCAAAATATTTCCTTTAACCCAGAGGGAAATGGTCAAATCAGTTCTGCTGCTGTAGTTACAGCTAATATTTGCTAGTAGGCACAAAAAAGTACAATGTTAAAGATGCAATGAATATCTGCTTCTCCCCCTGCCCCCTCAACTACAAAACTGCACAACCTAGTATTAATTGGTGATGGTATTCTAACCAAGATTAAGAGAATTTCGGGGAGGGTTTCTCTAAATGAGCATTTCAAGTTTTAACTCTATGGATTCTTCCAACCGCACATCCTCACTGTGTACCTTGACTAAAAACATTTCAGTAAATCACTGCAAGCCTTCCACAGCAACAAATCCAACACATTCTGGAGATGAAAAGTCCCAGACAGTAGGGCACTTTCATTTCTCCAAGCTATAGGGAGCTATGCAAATTAGTGGGCAAATTACTGTCACAGATGGCAAGATCATTTATCTAACGTTTCCACTTGCAAAAAAAGAAAACTGATTCCTTACATTCTGGGTGGAAGGGGGTTAATTTAATTAACCTACAAGCAGTCACAAGGGTTTTGTTTTTTTAAAACAAAAGCACAGAAATAGCACATTGGAGGGGGAGGGGGAGAACAGATGCAAGCGAAGAAATAATGAGGCATTTCACAATTCAAAAGTCTACAAGCCTGTACATTGCTTGAAGGCAAATATGGTGGTAGTAATAAGAATACAGAACCATAGGAAGCCGAGAGAGCCCATGCAAAGCATTCTCATTATCAGAAGATGACAAAAGAAACATCAGAGATATTTTAGACTTTATGTCAGAAAGTATGCAACACTAAGAGTTCACAATGCTTCACCAGTCTCTCACTCCTAAACCGTCCTGTTTACTTCAAGAGATACAACTGCCGTGGTAATTTTCACTACCTGTAACTGCTGCAATAGACTGGCTGGCAATTGCCTGTCCTTATTCATGCTTGTGGCTTTTTCATTAAAATAATTCAACAACACCGGGTCATTACAAGCATATTGAATCATAAATACAACTCTGGAACACTAAAACCACCGGCATGATTTCGCAGCAGCACAAATAGTAGCAGCACACATTTCTGCTGCTACTTTGTGCTGCAGTGCATGCCCCTGCACTTGCATTTTGCAACAGGACACATTTTCCTGATGCTCCATGTGCTGCAGGGAGGGCAGGGGGTGACTGGGGCACAGGGTGCCTCAGTGGAGGGGTAGCTGGCAGGCAACCCCCATGCTGACGCACCCTGTGCCCCAGCCAGCTGGGGGACGGTACATGGAGACAGGCTGCCTTCTTTCACATCTCTACGTGCTGCAGAGCCCTGCGTTGAGGATGGGGTGCAGTGTACCTCAAAACAGGGGAGCAAGCACCAGTGGTCTGGCTGCTCCCCTGTCTCTGCGTACCACAGCACAACGGAGCCCCTGCACTGAGAAACATTTCGTCCCAGCCAGCCATGGAGCAGCTACCTGGGACTTAGTGTGCCTTGCAACAGGGGAGCAGCAAGCCCAGGGCTGCCTGCTCCCTTGTCTCAAGGCACACTAAACCCCAGCCAAATTGCGAGCAGCTGTCTGGGGTGCAGGGTATTTCACTGCGGGGGATCCACGGCGCATGGAGATAGAGTGGACAGACCTGCTCTCTGGTCTCCACGTTTGTCCCGGAGCACACAATTTAGGGTGCTTTGTGAAGCTTTATTCTTGAGGGTTATTTGCCATCGGAAAATCTAGGTAGCAAATAGGGTATGTTGGCTGGGCAGGGTGCAATTAGTTGGTGGGTGCTGTGAGCCAGTTTAAAGTACTTGGCAGGCCGGATGCAGCCCACAGGCCATATTTTGCCCACCCTGGGCTAAGAGCTGGTGAAAAGTCAGCTGTGAAAGGGTTAAAACTGTAGCTTTTGCTAGAGCCAGTGATGAGCAAGCTGAAGGCTAGGCTCTGTCCCTGCTCCACACACCCATGACTCTGAAACAATCTTTTCTTCATCCCACTTTCCCAAAACTAAGGTCCATGTCTATTTTGAGGGGGAGAGTGAAGTATGCAAGAAAATATGGCACTCAACAGCTCATTAAACTCTCAGGGTTCTGCATTTCACTTTCAGGACCCAGCACCAGGATTAGTTCAGGACTCATCAAGACATTTGCCCAATTTATATCCTGATCTCACAAAGCCTTATACACACACAACATTAATTTTACATACTGTGAACGGGTCTAGAGAGTTCAATGGGAAGCCTGGAAACATGTAAAGTTAGGTCTCAGCAGGATGACAGCCTTAGAGTGCTGCTTTTTGCAGGGAAATCCTTTTGTACTTGAACAAATCTCCTTAGGGCTCCATCTCTCTCTCTGTTAAACAGAGATTTTTGGACTCCATTCACTGCTGTCTGCATGTTTGTGTGTGCAGTTTGATTATTGCTCCTTAGATGAAGGGCTTTCATACCAATGCAAAGTTTGTTGCAGTCTATAAACTTCCCACATTATTATTGCCTTCAATCCTACCCAGGAGAGCACACAAAACAACAGACTCCCTATGCCTCAAGAAGGGTGTTTGTGCCAAAAAGCTTGCTAAAAACAATTTTTCCAACTAAAAGACACCACATCTACCCAAAGAACCTTGTCTGCCCCATTATTACTAGCACAAAGGGTTTAAAGTATGACGCACTGATCTAAAATCATTATATCTTGGTTTAAATTAATTTAAATTAAGGGCACAACAACTGATTTAATTCCAAACTACCTTGCTTTTGTCAGTTCCAATAGGAATGGAATCATTATTATACGTCTTTTTCTTAATAAAGGTGCATAGTTCTGTTTCTTAAGTGCTTCTCAAACACGATCAAGTAACATTGAAACATGCAGGTCTTTGAAACATATCTACTTTAGAAATTAATGCAAATAATTTAGATAAAGTACAAATATAATAGAAACCTACTACATTGCACTTATAACTTGTCAATGTGGCAACATAAAAACAAAGTGACACCTGACATATAACACCTGGCATATGTCACAATGAAATCAAAGTTGCTGGACCACTGTAGCATGTAGTCATCTCTTTTCTTAATTCTTGCAGACTTCCCCCGTGTGTCCTGTTCCTCAAACACTCCCTGCCTGTCACTGTCCAAATTACCATTACTAAGCAATTTTTTGTTTACCACCTCTCTGATCAGGCTGTACATTGTCCTTATTTGAATACCTCTGCTGCCTCTTAAATTTCATCCCATATGATGCATACAACTTAAGTTCATTATACAAGACCCTGCAGAAATCTTGTCCCCTCTTCCCACTCTATTTTTCCAATTTTCCAGTCATTTTTCTTTCTTCCAGCCTTCTCCCTCCTTTTCACATCATTCATCTCCCAACATCTTCTAATCAGTAACCAGCCTTGAGGAATTTACAATCTAGAAATAAAGCAAACAACTAATATAGTTCAGTTAGTCTATAAGGTACAACTCTACCCTGCCTTCTAAGTGAAAGATAAGACAGACAGACATGCTGGAGGAGAACACAAGAGAAGAACAGTTCCTTAATGGAGAAGGGGTGACCAGGGCAGTAGTTCCAGGTGCTGACTTGGGGAGTGCGTAGGAAGGAAGAGGTGGAAAAAAACAGCTGGAGCCACAGCCACACGCTCATGCCAGAGGCATTGGCCACCAGAGTTCAACTCTGCACCAGGCACCCTGCTGCCCTGTTAAGCCTCCAGAGATCAATGACACAAAAATGGTATGCTCTGAGTCAGCACTGAAAACCAGCAGCCTAACCGCTGTTGGGGATTCTATAGGCATGATGACAAAGGAGAGCTTTAAAAAGAAGGGTCTTAAGGAAGAAGCAGCTGTGTGGATAAGATACTTTATTGATGGTGTAGGTAAGCTTCTCATGTGGGGTAGTGTGAGAGAGCATATTAAGGTGATTCTGTGCAAGCTTATTAGATAAGTGATAAGAGTAAACATTGTTGGCACAATGAAAGCAAGTGTTGACCAATCAATAATGTATGAGAGGTGAGAGGTAGTGTAGGGAAAAGGCCACTGAGACCCTTCAAATGAATGCAAATAGTGCACATTTGACATGGGAATATAAAAGAATCAATAGCCTAGACAGAAACAGTGAGGTTGTTGCAAATCAGCATAGGCTGGAAGTGGGCAGTGGTCTAAAATAAGTGCCATACTCTGTAATACAGCTGAATCATTTGCTCCGTGTCTAACACAGAACCCAGCAGTACACACCTATTGTTTTTAATCAGCAGAATTGTTTCACTTTACATATTAATACATTTGCACGAGCAGTAGAATGTGGGGCACATGGGCCTCGTTGCAGCAGAAATACCCTTAAGGCAGAGAACAAGCAGCTTCCTTGACTTAGCATCAAGTAGCCTACCTCACCAGTGACAAAGCCCCATATTTCCTTCTGATTCGAATACTCCTATTACCCTCTCCTCCCACCCCCATAAATGCATGGTAATGGAAAGCCAAGGAATAAGTCTCTGGGTTTTCACATGATTTCAATACAAATGTAAACCACGCTCAGTATTAAGTTTCAGTTCAGTTCGCTAGTCTGCAACCAACACACGTGCATAGTGCATGCACACACACTATTTTTATTTGTGGTCAGATGTAGTGCAGGCTCCCTCTATCAGCAGGTGCTTTTCTACGTTAGAAGAAAGAAGGGAAACACGGAAAACAGGCCCCATTGTATTATTTATGCTTTTGCATTCAAATTCACTGAATGGAGGCCCAATTCTTATCCAAGAGGAAAAACACACCATTGCTTTCTTAGAAAATGCAAGATTTTTCTTCTGTACCTTATACAGAGACAAACACATTTCAGAATTCTCTGGACTGATAATTTCCTCCAACTCCATAGCTACTCACTTGCACCTACTTTTTTGGAGGGATGAATAAAAGGAAGATTACCCTAAAGAAGCATGTCCTTCTAGTTTCATATAAATATTTCTGCTAAGACTGCAACAAAGGCACTGTTTGTGCTAGCACACAGCAGACTCGATAAGGCTTGAAAGCCTGAATTTCAAAACTTGCATCTTTGTGAAAAGAGAGCGGAAAAACAATCAGGCAATCTGAAATAGGTAAACTGATGCATAAAAAACCCAATACCAGTATACTCTGAAGCAAGCAACTGCAAACATTATGGCAAACTGTAACATATTAGATAACAGTGGATAAAGTATTTCTAAGGCATATGCAGGTTTAGTAAGAGATGAGAAGCACAAATCATCTATGCAAAGTCCCATCAGATGCAAGATGATCCTTAGCATCAGGATTTTCCAATGAAAGCATTAACTGAGTTATCTAGCGCTTTGAGTCAAGTCCTCTGTTTAGAGTCCTGTGAAAGATTTTTTTGGGGTGAAGGGTTTCTCTCTAAATTACCTTCAGTAAAATCCCAACACAAACCAAAACAAGTTAGACACTATTACCATTTCTAAATTCTTATGTCAGCTACCTAAAAACAACAACAAATCACCTCCAAGGCAAGCAAAACACTCACTTCCCCTTTCCAATTAACAATCCAGTCAAATGAGTATAAATTCTCACAGAAGCCTTTAGTAACCTAATACCTACATCACAGTGCAAAGACACGTGGCCTAAAAAAGGTATAGGAAAATTACACAGGTTGCTAAAACCCTACTGTTCTTTGACAGGGCTGCTTTCAAATACATGCAGTTCCATTAACCTAATAGTTTCAAAGCCTATACAGCTTTTGCTTATGAAGGCAATGAAGGAAGTCAACTGTACACTAACTAAAACTGTGAAATCGTATTGCAGGCAAGATTCATACGTAGACACAATAACTACCTCCTGTGCGTTTTAAACAGCTGCTCAGGCAAGTGACACCTCCCCCTGGCCCAAATATATATTTATAGAAAAAAATAATGACAGGACTTCTCTGTGTGCACGCATTAGTTTGTATGGCCAGTCCTATTAAAGCTAGCAAGCATTAATGCAGTGAGACCCTGGATTAGATAGATCACAGTTAATGAGATCAGGAGTAGACACACATCATTATTCAAATCACACTCCATGTGAGCAGTCTGCGCTGCCAGACTTGTAAATCAGAGATAAGAATTTAACACTATTCTTTCTGCTGTCTGACAGTTTAGGGCTGGATTACTGTTTTGCATGTACCTGCCATAGTTTCATAAATATATGTGCTATGGACCCTGATTTTCTAAGTGCTGAGCGCTCACAATTGCAGGAGGAAGTGGATGTGACCTGCAGCTGCTCAGCATCTCTGACAGTCTGTTTACACAAGTCATAGAACTCTCTCACTTGTGGGAACAGAAAATTTGTTACCCAATTAATTTCTGCCTCTCAGATTGACCTTTCTTCCTGAAAATATTACAGGAGGAGGCTGTTAGAGCTGGACACACAATTCCAGACATTTTTTTTTGTCTCAGCCTGGTACCAAGGTCCTGACTGCATCTCCCTCTGATGCATCACTGAAATGCAAAAG
Organism: Crocodylus siamensis; assembly: GCF_052110815.1. Classification (NCBI taxonomy): domain Eukaryota; kingdom Metazoa; phylum Chordata; order Crocodylia; family Crocodylidae; genus Crocodylus; species Crocodylus siamensis. The sequence goes on along the minus strand of NC_143395.1, from coordinate 273,163,623 downwards.
AGTATCTTGAAGAGAGAGAGAGAGAGATAACAGAGCAACTTTGGGGGGAGGGAGACAGAGCTGTTTTTTTTACCAGGACAGGACAATTTGCTATGTCCCAAGCCTGCAGAGATGCATCTCAGTGAAAACATGGCCAACATGGAGTAATATACAGGCCCTGTCAAACTTTCCAGACCATGAATCCTTTCCTTTGACAGAGTAAAAGCCCCTGAGCTGGGTGCCATGATGGTTTAACACTCTTCCCTACAAGGACCTCATTAGAGACAGGGCACCTTGTTTTGCCACATCAGGGAGGAGGCGAGGGACAGACATATGGAGAGACTGGTGGATGGATCTGTTCAAGGAGAACAGCCCTTTACGTTTGGTTTCTTAAGGGAGAAGAATGGTAAGAAAACGTCTTGCTCAATGCTAATCTAAACCAGCACAGAAACTTCCTTAAGACTGGAAAGGGTGTGGCAAGAGGTATACCCCAAATGTCTAAGGCAGGAAAGGAGAAGGGGGTGATTATAATCACCATCCAAAGCTACTCAATCCCAAAATTGTTCAGCGTTTACAAATTAGATTGGATGTTACCTTTGAAGTAGCGTGCCAGAATGAAACTTGTCATACCAGTTCCTTAGCTCAGTGTTTATTCAACACACATCCTTTATTATACAATATGAACTATGAACACACTTCCAAGGATACCACTAGCCATTCAAACTCCTTGGTTTGTTTTAAATTTAAAACCAGAGGACAGAGTCAGGTCTTCTCTGTGCTAGAGAAATTCAGTGAGAGAACTACTGTGGCATCCACCTAGGCCCCTAGCAGATGTACATGTGAAGGGATGATGGGATCTGATGCAGGATCCCCACAACTGCGCTTCCTCCCATACCACAGACGCTTGGCAGGAGGTGTGATTGTGGGATCTAGAATTAAATCATATCACACCTTCCTGCTGGTGCAGAGGGAGCATGGGAACATGATCCTGGGTTCCCCCTGCACCAGCAATTAGCAGGGTCCTGCAGCTGGGAGTCATGTCAGCTAATGGAGTTCCCAGCCATGGAAGCACACAGTGTGCTCCCAGGCTGGCACCCCATTAGCTAACAGGGCTCCCAGCCACGAGGGTGCACCATGTGCCCTCCCATATTGGAGCCCTGTCACCTAATGGGATTCCCAGCTATGGGGTCACACCATGCATCCATCCTGTAGGCTGCATCATTGATACGCCTGTTACATAATACGTTCTATTTACCATCTATAGGGATTACTGATATATATTTTACATTTATATCTTTGATTATGGGGTCATAAATCTTATTCATCTTCTGGTGATTCGAAAAAGTAACTTGACTAGCCTATTTATTTGAATAGCCAATGGAAAATGTTACTTAGACCATTCTTGATTATAAATGAACAAAGCAGAAATTCAGAATGACTGCTAAAACACAGAAAGCTAAGACAAACATTTAGCATACCAGTGGGCCTTGCTACACCTTATGCTGTGAGCTGCACAAATGGTGATCGGTGTTAGTGCTAGCTTAGAGTTTGGACCAGTCACAACCCCTCTGAGACACTGCAAGCGGCATGTGCAGGAATGAGAAAATGTTCTCCACGCTGCAAGTTTGCAGCGAGGGTGCAGAATTAGATCCCTGGATATCCGGGGGTCAAAAAAAACCCGCATAGAAAAAAAGCAGAGGCAACTGGAGGCTGGGTTCTCCACAGAAATGTTCTGGCTGCCAGAGCATCTCTATGGTTAGCCCTCACCCTGGTGCTGAAGCATGCTGCCTGCCCGTGCCAGCATGCCAGCAGCAGAGAGCTGGTTCCAAGCTCAACTACCAGTAAGTGGGGAGCTGGAGGAGGTGGGAGGGGACCATGTGGGGGACCCTGCTGGCCCCCCCACTCCTCCAGCCCCCCTGATACCTTCCCTGCCAGCCCCATCCCCCTCCTGCCCCCTAAGGCCCCCCAATCCCTTTCCCGTCCGGCCCCATCCCCACAACAACCCTGTGATCCCCCCCCAGCACTTACCGGCAGTTCAAGCTGCCGTCTGGGTCGCAGACAGAGTGTGCCATCCGGGTCACAATGTGGGGCAGGGTGACAGCCTCAGCGGCCCCAATCCAGACCCTGCTGCCCCCCCACTGCCCTGGGGGGCTCTGCCAGGAGGCTGCGGAGCCCCCCCCAACCCCTGGGGTGAGTAGGTTTTTTGTTTTTTGTTTTAAAGTGCCAGAGGCTGGGGATGGAGGGGTAGCCATGGCGGGCTGAAGGTGCAAATGGAGCATGGGGCCAGGTGGGACAGCCATCAGAGGAGGCTGTAGGAGCTGGTGGGGGATGGGGGTAGGTGGGGTAGCAATCAGGGGGCTGGGGGAGCAAGTAGTAGTGGGGCATGTGGGCCCTGCAGGGGGAGTGGAAGCCCCTGGGGGGGGGCATGCCCATGTTGGGGGCAGCAAAACATATATTCATGTATTCATGAATTCATGAAACATGAATTTAGAATTAATTTTATTATGGTGATAGAGACACTGGTAAGCTACCAAATTGCTTTAACACTGTAGATATCAATAAAACATTGCCCAACTGATCAATGTCTCTCTGTCTCTCACTCGTGCTCTCTCTCTGTTTATAGTGGTCTTTTGTTTTATTTGTGGAGGAACATGTATTTTGGGGTTTTTTTATCAGGGATTTTTCAGTTTTCCAATAGGGAACACCAAAATTCCTGCTAGGGAGGGCAGTGGTAGGACCCTGCCTGCTGAGAGCTGGCACCTGGGACCTAGCTGGCTGTGGCTGACCTCCTGGCCAGTTGAGGCCAGAAGGACAAGCTTTGACAGTTGAAAGCAGGCCACCACACCTGGCACATCTTTCAGGCGATAACTGCCCAAATGGCCGGGCAGGGGGCACACATGGCAGATGCCTCCACTGGCTGTGTATTCCCATCCAGGTTTGGCAGGCATACAACCTTGGGCCACATGCTGTCACAGATGGCAGCAGGTTACAGCCAGGCAACAACTCCCACTGCCAGACCCCTCCAGTGGGTAGAGGGTGCAGGGAAGTCTCAGGGCTGCTGCAGCAGTCCAGCTGGCACAAGGGGTAGTGTCCCCATGTACCAATTGGCTGGGCCCCAGAAGCTCCTGAGAGTTAGGAGCCCTAAGCTATTTGCCAGGGCAGCTTTTTGTACTGATGGGGCCAGGACAGAGCAGCTTTTTATACTGCTGGGGACAGCACAGGTGTTGGCCCCAGGCTCTAGCATCCCCCTGGCTGCAGATCCAGGAGGAGCCAGGCAGGGTTATTTTGCCCCAAGTGGCACAATATGCTCAACAAGAAAGTGCATGTCAGAGCACATGCACTGAGGAAAAAAACCCCAGCTCAAATTTGCACCACTTCTATTTGAGCTGCTGTAAGCACATGTGCCTGTGTGTGAACGCGCCCCATCTGTACAGTTGTGACTTTCCACTGGAGGCCTGGTGGGCAGGGGCAGGACTAGGAGCTGTAGCTGCAAGTTGCCACTAGAGGGCTGGTGATCCAGGGCAAACTCTGTCCCTGCTCTATGGACAGGGGTGCGAAAGATCCTGGGATACTGGAGGACCAACTTGGGCATCACATGTAGGGGGAATGGCCACACCTTAATGGAACAGAAACTGGGTAGTATGGATTAAAGATAATCCTGTCCTGGAGTATAGTAACTTTGAGCCACATAACAAGTGCTTAACATCACTTTAAGGTGTTAATGTGCGCACAATCCATGGGTTTAGAGCTCCAGGAGCCACCCGCAATTACTGTGCAACAAATCCCATGTCTAGGCAGCCTGCTTAAACTCTAGGTTACACTTGGTACTGCTCTGAAGTCTGTTCAGCCTGCTTCCAACTGTGGGGTTTTTGTTTGGTTTTATTTCTTAATCTGAACAGAAGATCTTGTATGTTTGTGGAAGTGAATATTGAACTGAATGTACTCTACCTAAAAACCTACTTCAGGAAAAAAAATATTAGCAGCCATCTGGCCTGAGTTGAAAAATTGTGCTTCTTTCCACACAAACTGGCTACTATTTGTGATCCACATAGACTCGTAGTAAATAAATGTTTAAAAGCCAAGAGAAGTTAAAGCTTAAAACCAACTTTTGTGAATTGAAGATAGTATGTGCACTGGCTCTGTTATAAGCTTACATGAACTTCTAGAACCCAGTCTAGACAAGTCTTGTGAGGTGAAGTTCCTCACAGGGGTATAAACAAAAAAATCATTTTCAGCCCAGTGCGAGACAGACCAAGGAACATAAGACCCAGGAAGGGTAGAGTCTTCCCAATTAGCACAAAAACTGCAGCAAGGAGAAACAGAAGCAGCACTTGTACCTGACAGAAAGGTTAGCCACTTATTACTACAGTCCACTGCCCTGTCTCTTGAGTCTGTATTACTGTCACTCCCCCTTCTCTAAGGACAGTCCCCAGGCACCACCTCTCTTTCAGTGCCACCGCCAGCCCAATTGGACTACACCCCTGGGAGACTGCAAATGTGCAATGCCTAGGGTGCAGAACAGTAGGAAAAAAGACAGAGAAGATGCCAAGCCTGGAGGGAAATAAACGGATTCAGGGTGTAGAGCAGGGGTGGGCAATTATTTGGGCCCACGGGCCACATAGGGAATTTTGATGAGCTGTCGCAAGCTGAATCAGCATCCCTCTCCTCCCCCACAGCAACAACTCACCAAAACTCCCTATGTGGCTTTGGGTGGGTGGGGAGCAGCGTTCAGGAGAAGGACAGGCACGATCTGCTCCCAGAACACCAGGTACTGTGTAGGAAGGGGGTGGCAGGGAGGGTTGTGTGGGGCAGGGTGTAAAGGTAGCATGTGTGCATGTGGGGGGGCGGGAGGGGGGAGGAGGCTGCCTGGGAGCCAGCCAGGGGAGAGGGAGGCAGGGCACATGCATCAGAACTTGCCTGATTGGCTGCTGCCCCTGGAGCGCTCCACATGGGGCTAAGCCCTGCCTTGGGCAGCCAGTGCTGTGCTTCCACCCACACCCACCGGCCCTGGCCAACACGCAGCTTCTGGTGGGGCTGTTCCCAGTGCAGCTGCAGCTGCCCAGGTGCTGCTGTGCTTTTACCTCCAGTGATTACTTCTTCTCCCGCTCTTGCCCCTGTTGTGCTGTTCTGGGTGGGTGGGCAGAGAAACTCTGCCCACTGGAGCTGAAGGGAGCAGAGGAGCATTCAGCCGTTTGCAGCTGCACTGGGAACACCCACACCAGAAGCTGCATGCTGGCTGGCACTGGGGCTGGCAAGAGTGTGGTGTGGGCTGCCCCAACAAGAGCGGCTGGAGCTCAGTCGCACATGCAGCACTGCAGGGGCAGCCATGGGCCAGATGTGGCCTGCAGGTTGTATTTTGCCGATCACTGCTGTCGAGCAATAAAGGTTGGGGTCTAAGAAAGAGAGGTCAAATTAAATAGGGACAAATGCTGGCATAAAATATTTGTTGAATAGGTGTAATTGGCCAAAAGCAGCCATGAGGAGGTATGCCAATTTACAAACATGTGGCATTGCCTGGAGAATGAATTCAGTCATGTTGTAGGCAACTAGCTTGATGAGAGTTGGACTTTTCAGTGATTTGAGTATGAACAGTATGAGCACAAATTAAATAAAGGAGTAACAAGAGCGTGTGATCATCTTAATATTAGTTGTTTTTCCTGCTCTCTTGGCACATACATTTCGTATAACTACTGAATATTATGTTAATGCTTAATTGCTTGTACCTTTTAGTCTGACTACAGGATATCTAACACCATCATCTATATCACTGCTAAATTTAGATCAGGTGCACTGTGAATTTCATAGTTCATAGTTGGTAGGGTTGTAAGGGACCTGAGCAGATCATCACATCCGACCCCCTGCCATGGCAGGAAAGAGTACTGGGGTCAAACGACCCTGTCTAGGTGTTCATCTAGCCTCCTCTTAAAGACCCCTAGGGTAGGAGCAAGGACCACTTCCCTTGGAAGTTGGTTCCAGATCCTGGCTGCCCCTTCTGTGAAGTAGTGCCTCCTGATATCCAGCCTGAATCTACTTTCTGTCAGTTTATGGCTGTTGTTTCTTGTTACTCCCAGTAGTGCTCGGGGGGAACAGGGACTCTCCCATTGCCTGCTGGTCTCCCTTGGCTAGTTTATAGACAGCCACTAGATCCCCTCTCAGCCTTCTCTTGTGGAGTCTAAACAAGTTCAGAACCCATAGTCTCTCCTCGTAGGGCCTGCCCTGATCATGCTGGTGGCCCCCCTCTGGACCCTCTCAATGCTGTCCACATCCCTCCTCAAGTGCTGCGCCCAGAATTGGATGCAGTACTCCAACTGCAGCCTGACCAATGTCGCATAGAGCGGTAGGATCACCTCCTTGGACCTGTTCATGATGCATGACAAGGTACGGTTGGCCTTTCTGACTGCATCCCCACATTGGCAGCCCATGTTCATCTTTGAGTCAATAATGACTCCAGGATCCTTTTCTGCCTCTGTGCTGGCGAGAGGGTAGTTCCCCAGCCTGTAGGTATGGTGCTGGTTCTTCCTCCCCAGGTGCATCACCTTGCACTTGTCAGTGTTGAAACCCATCCTATTCTCACCCGCCCACGCCCATAAGCTGTCCAGATCTGATTGCAGCTTGTCCCTCCCCTCTAGCATGCCCACCTCTCCCCACATCTTACTTTCATCTGCAAATTTGGACAAGGTGATATTCACCCCCTCGTCCAAGTTGCTGATGAAGATATTGAACAGCGCAGGCTCGAGGACTGAGCCCTGCGGAACCCCGCTGCCCACATCCTTCCAGGTCAAAAACAACCCGTCCACCACCACTCTCTGGGTGTAGCCCTCCAGCCAGCTGGCACAATTTGGATTACTTTGATATCAGAACAACAATTTCTCAGAAAAGTGAGAAAATCATAAGCAGTTATTAGAAGTGCAAGAGGACTGGAGTATACTCTTAAGTTTCCTGATGTAAATGCAACAGAATTACATAAAAGCGATATTCTGAACCCATCCCTATTCCCCTCCAGAGGTTTATAGATTAAACGAAGACTATACCAAACAGAAGTACAAAAATGAATCCGATAAAGTAATTACATTACCAGCAAAGCTTTCAGCAAAAGGTCAAACAAAGGACAAATTCAGACACTGCCATGTAGAGGATGAGGCAGACTTAAAGAGAAGGAAGATTAGTAAGGGGAAGATTTAAGGGGAAATCAAGGCAGCAGTTTGCGGAGGATGGGGACACGCCTACTTTTAAACTCTTTGACAGTTCCTAGTTGGGCTTTTTTTTCCTTCTGGCAGTACTTAATACAGATCTGCATATCATATATGGCTGTTGGTGTTCAAAGACTTTCTTTTGCTGAGTCTCTTCCAGGGATATGATCATTCTAAGCAAACTGAAATCCAAATGTCAATTGTGACTTTCACATTAACATAACTTCATCCACTCCAAAGAAATCCAACCTAACTTTATGCAAAATCCTAGTTCCTTATTAGACACAATTTTACACACTGTTTTAACAAGAGTAGGTTATGAACGACTCCGAATGCAACAAGTGGAACCAGTGAAAGGGGGAGGTGGATACAAAGGACCCATCTGACATTGGGAGTTTACATTTTTACTCTGAACTGATTCCTGTGTTGGTTATTGAGTATGTTTGATCTTTGATTCAGGTTTCAACAGTCTTCCTCCCTTCTTTCACACCGTATATTCTCCATGCCCTATGATCTGACTGACCCTGCACATAGCATGAGGCATGCAGAGGGCAGGTCTGGTGCATGGGCTGGACCCAGCACCGAAGGTGCTGCATGTAGCACACAGACACATGGCACCCATGATGAACTAGCCCTGTGCATAATCCTAATCCAGCCTGCAGCCTGGACAAGCAACCCCCATCTAGCCCATAGGACTGGGTGAGTTTGACACCCATGTGTAATAGAAAAGGAACATGCTAAGACTCTTTTGAAGGTTGTCATCTCAAATGATGAAGTCAAAAGCTTAGACCTCACATGTGCACCACTACCCACTATTCCAGTCATTGTCCTGAATGGACAGAGGGCTGCCAGGACATCAGGAGTGCAACCTCATCTGCAGTTAGTAGGTAAGCAACTGTGCAAAAACTAACACTTGAGTAGGGACCAAAGCTACAGAGTGGCAAACAAAGGTGCCAATATGACATACCTGGAAAGAAACTCTAGGGCTTTAAAAGAATCTATTAGAAGAAGAATCTTGCTTCTTTTTCAGGGTCTCATTTGCCATGAGGCACTAATGAAACTTCAAACATTACTGACAAGAAGGATATCCAGCAAATAGGAGCTTCTGTGTTCATTTTCCATTGGAAAGTCTCTCTAGTTCGACCACTCCTGTTAGTGTGTGGTTTTTACCATACCAGCAAAAACCATCGTGTGGACTACTAAAGTACATATGCCAGTATGACGGTAACTTCAGTATGTCACATAGGAACAATTAAACTGGCATAAGCAGCTTTATGTCAATAAAAACACATTCGCAGGACAGGGGTTATGCCATTTCAATTATACCAGTTCAGCTCAAGCAGTATATCATTCAAGACAAAACCTTAGTTGTGGCTCACTGGTGATAGTGTATGACCTCAGTTGGGAAGATTGACGAGAGCATGCATTGGAATTCATTTCTCCTGAAAGACCAAACAGGGAGTGAACAGAGGACACTGCTGCAGACGTGAAGGCCTCTTCTCAACACTGATGTCAGCCATAGGCTCACGTAGCATATGAAAAGGAGTAACAGTAGCTAACTGTTGGTCAACCCTCTAGGCCTAGAACTCTTTTTTAGGCTTCCCAAGGAGCAGCTAAACACATTCTTAAAACTTTACCATCTATACTTTAACTGGTCTTATAAAATAAGGGTGTCCTATATGCATGCAGGGAGGCTGCTCCAATACATTGTAATTGTAGTGTGTTGGAGCAGACCTGATTAATCAAGTCTGCTGGAGCGTGGTAATTACCACGCTCCAGACTCCAATGTCACGTGCATCAGCGTCCCCATGATGAAAAATGGTGGCGGGGCACTTTAAACTAAAGCTTGTTCAACAAGCTTTAGAAACAGGGGTCCAGACAGTCTCCCAAATCCGGGGGTGGCACACGCAGATAGGCAAGGCCTTAAATGCCTATATACCAATGCTCGTAGGAATAAACAGGAGGAACTCGCCCTCAGAATAGCCAGTTCAGACCCAGACATAATAGGGCTTACAGAAATGTGGTGGGATTCATCCCACGACTGGGCAGTTAGCATTAGGGGCTATAGGCTTTACAGGCGGGATAGACAAGGAAGGAAAGGTGGGGTGTGGCGCTCTATGTCAAGGAGCAATACACATCCTCTGCCAGCAAAATGGGGTCAGAGGAGGTGCAAGCTGAAGTGCTCTGGGCCAAGATACAAGGGGGCCATGGGGAGAGAGATCTAATGGTGGGGGATCTACTATAGACCCCCCAACCAAGGGGAGGAGCTAGACTGGGAATTTTCGGGCACTTAAGGCAACGGATGTAGTTGTCATGGGTGATTTAAATTACCCGGACATCTGCTGGGAGAAACAGTCAGCCAGGTTGGACCGTTCCAGGAGGTTTCTGGCTGAGATACAGAACCTCCACTTAATCCAGGAGGTACACAGTCCCACCAGAGGAAATGTCCTGTTGGACCTGGTCCTGGCCACAGGCAACAACCTGGTAAGGGGCCTCCAGGTTCTTGACCAACTGGGTGATAGCGATCATCGCTTGCTGGAATTCACCATCCAGCGCAGGGTGTCAAGGGCCTGCAGCAAGGTGGTAGCCCTAGCCTTCAAGAGGGCCAACTTCAACAAGTTGAGATTAGTGGGAGAGGCACTGGGGTTCTTGAGAGCAGGGCAAACTCAGTGCCCAAGATGAGTGGTCATTCCTTCAGGAGACGATACTCAGGGCCCAAGGGGGTGACCATCCCAACAAGAAGCAAAGGGGGTAAGAGTGCCCGAAAGCCCCCCTGGCTCACCAAGGGTGTCCGGGAATGCCTGATTGCCAAAAAGGTGGCATATAACCAGTGGAAGGGGGTGCTAACTCCAAAGAGGAGTATACCTCCTCTGCTCGGGCCTGTAGGGGGGCTGTCAGGAAAGCTAAGGCAGACATAGGGCTAGGATTAGCGTCCAAGATGAAAGATAATAAAAAGTCCTTTTTCAAATATATAAGGAGGATGAAGAAAGCACCGGGAAATGTGGGGTCCCTGCAAGATTCTCTGGGCAATCTGGTGGTTGCGCCAGAGCAGAAAGCAGACCTCTTTAACCAATTCTTCATCTCCGTTTTCTTGTGCAGGGACCGGGACTTCCCCACCATGATGCAAGACTGACTTGAGGGGAATGCCTCCAGACCTCAGGTTGAGGAGGACAGGGTTAGATAGCTTCTTGAGGGGCTGGACGTGTTTAAATCAGCGGGTCCAGATGCTCTCCACCCCAGGGTGCTGAGGGAGCTAGCAGGGGTTATTGCTGGGCCCTTGGCATGGCTTTACGAGCGCTTGTGGTGCTCGGGCCAGGTGCCAGATGACTGGAAGATATCCAGTGCAGTCCCCATCCTTAAAAAAGGGAGGAGGGAGGACCTGAGCAACTATAGGTCCGTCAGTCTTACCTCAATCCTAGGGAAACTCTTTGAGAAGATCATCAAGGAGCACATCTGCAATGGGCCGGCTTCAGGGATGATGATCAAGGGCAACCAGCATGGTTTCATTAGGGGCAGGTCATGTCAGACCAACCTGATTGCCTTTTATGATCAGGTCACAAAAGCATTGGATGCAGGTGTTGCCGTGGATGCAGTCTTTCTGGACTTCAGCAAGGCCTCTGACACCACTGCCCAGCCCATCCTCATTAAAAAACTAGGTGACTGTGGCATTGATGCCTACAGATGGATTGCAGATTAGCTGAAGAGTCGTACTCAGAGAGTGGTGGTGGACAGGTCATATTTGACCTGGGGAGAAGTGGGCAGCGGCGTCCCCCAGGGCTCAGTCCTTGGGCCCACGCTGTTCAATTTCTTTATCAGCGATTTGGATGATGGGGTGAAAAGCAACCTGTTTAAAACTGCTGATCATACCAAAATCTGGGGTGAGGTGAGCATGCTAGTAGGGAGGGAAAGACTGCAGCAAGACCCGGATAGGTTACGGGGTGGACGAACAAAAACAGGATGCATTTCAATATAGACAAGTGCAGGGTGCTGCACTTGGGTAGTAGTAACCAGCAGCACACTTATAAGACGGGAAATTCCCTTCTGGAGAGCACAGAGGCAGAAAGGGATCTTGGAGTCATTACTGACTCCAAGATGAACATGGGCCGACAATGTGAGGTCATAGATGGCAGGGCTAACCGGACCTTGTCGTGCATCCAGAGGTGCATCTCAAGTAGGACCAAGGAGGTGATCCTCCCCTTCTACGCGACACTGGTCAGGCCACAGCTGGAGTACTGCGTCCAGTTCTGTGCGCCGCACTTCAGGAGGTATGTGGACAACATTGAGAAGGTCCGGGGAGGGCCACCCACATGATCTGGGGACTACGGGGCAGACCCTACAGTGAGAGACTGCAGGACCTGAACCTGTTCAGCCTTCACAAGAGAAGGCTGAGGGGGGACCCAGTGACCGTGTATAAACTCACTAGGGGGGACCAGAAGGGTTTGGGAGAGACCTTGTTTCCCCTAGCGCCCCCTGGCATAACAAGGAATAACGGCCACAAGTTGTTGGAGAATAAGTTTAGATTAGATATCCGTAAGAACTACTTCACAGTTAGGGCAGCTAGCATCTGGAACCAATTTCCAAGGGAAGTGGTGCTGGCTCCTACCCTGAAGGTCTTTAAGAAGAGGTTTGATGCCTATCCGGCTAGAGTTATTTGAGCCCAGTTTTTCTCCTGCCCAGCTGGGGGTCGGACTTGAAAATCTACAAGGTCCCTTCCGACCCTACTTCTATGATTCTATGATAAGCTTTAGCTCAAATGCCCCACCACCATTTTTCAGCACAGGGATACTGATACATGTGACGTTCTGGGCACTTTTAATTAATTCTGCTCTTGGAGCTGTGCTAATTAAAGCGCCCCCACCGCCTCCTGGAGCATGTCTATAAAGGCCCATGTTAATTAACATATTTTAGCTAACAAATGTTAAAACGTCACTTACTTTTTCAGACTAGAGAAATCTTATTATCCTTTCACTGTATTCTGTCTGTACCATAGCGGTAAATATACACAATCATCAGGAGAAATTGATTATTAAAAAAAGAAAAGCAGCAGCATGTGAAGTTTAGTAACACATGTACAAAGCAAACTCAGGTAGCTCCTGGAATACCTGCAGAGAACATTAAAAAAGTGCAGAGGGAGAGGTATCTGACAGAGCTATCTGAAGTCCTCCTTTTTTTTTTTTTTTTAAAGGTTTACATATTCTACCCATGCTAGCCACCAATTAACATTAACCTCTGCTGACCAATTAACTATAAGTCTCAAAAGTGTTGTAAACTGTGTAATGGAAGACTAGAAACATTAGCAATAAAAACATGGATTAGCTTTTCTACTCTCCACTTCATCTCACTGCAGTGTTTTGCTCTTACAATTATTTGATTCCCACCAACCTCTTAGCAAATAAAATTACAATAATATAAATGAGAGAGCTATTTCAACAGATTCATTTACTGAAAATAAAAAATGGAGCACCTTAAGTTCTACTAATATGAGATATCTCAATTTTTATTTTATTTCAACAAATTATAGTCTACCACAATGTAAGACAGCTAAGGAATTTAAGCAAACCACAATATTAAGTACAATTTACTGTATTACCTCTCACACAGTGCACTCTGTAAGGTCCAAAATCATCATTTATGTTTAAGATTTATCCTGTTACTCCTATTTGGTCACCAAATCAATATTTACTTTCATTTCTTCTAGTTTCCCAATGGCTCAGCTATACATTAAAATATTTTATTTTTCCTAAATCTCTGAAATTTGCCAAAAAAATACGCCCCAATACTATTCCTTTCAAGAGAAAACTTATGGGTTTTTTCCACTTGACATCTGTTCTGAAATATATTTTTAAGCACCCACAGAATTCAAATTTCTGTGGTATTCAGTCACTAATTTCACTTTCAGGATAGGCCACATAACTTGTGTTAGCAGTTAGTCAATTACTTCTACTTTCTCAGTGGATTTTTGACATTTTAATGTATTTATACTACAAAGCATCATTATTTTTCCATTTTCCCTCCCTTTGTTATAGGAATGGTCCATAAAACTTACAAGTTTATTTGCCTTGATTTCCCACATAAATATTGATGTATAATAATCTTCATCACTTAAATAAAAATGTACTCCAATCACACAATTCACCCTCTAAGTACTCTTTAAGGCACCAGCAATATCTAAATTAAGGTAATCTTTAAATATCATTATTCTTTCTATGCTTCCCATTTTTATTAAATATCATGGAAGCTAAATATAATTGCCATTTAACAATCCAAGAGCTCCAAAAAGACAAATTAATGCCCAAAACACTGATCTTTGCCAAAATAACTTTTCCAAACGTCCTAATTTTAAAGACTAATTACTGTGTATATATCTGTGCCCAGCATGAAGAAAATAGCCTAAATATATATACATATTTCAAATGAAGTATTCTCTTCAAAGAATTAGGAAAATGTTCCAATCTGTCACTATGCCATATTCTAAATCCTGTTAAGACTATTTTAGGACTAGATGGCAGCCAACTGATGCCTGCATACAGTTTGTTCCCAAACTGGAAAAGGGTCTTATTTTGTAGAACCAATTGGTCTTCAATTTAATTATTGTTTTAATTATTTAAGCAGAGAGCTTCATGTGAGTTTCTCAATCTTGCTCTTCAACATAGCCTTCAACAGTGTGTTTTCTGTATGCATCAACAACTACTCTGTCTGAAAATGACATGCACCAGAGGTGTCAGTCCAAATGGCTTCTTGGACAAAGCTAGGGTGAATGTGGCTGTGTCATGAAACTTAAGTTTCAAAACACATTTTCTTTCCCCACAGCCTTTCTTGGAACAGTTACTGTTTTTATTCCTGGAAATCAGGCAAGGGTGATTGTTAAGTCTTACGCAATACATTGTGTCGATTTTGTGCCTACATACTCCACCTGCAACCTGTATTCCTTTTAAGTACATATCTGTGAGCCTGAAAAAGGCTGTGTCCTCACCAGGCATATGCATTATCCAAACTTAACTTTCATTAAGTACACATAGCTGTTAAGGCTGTGGTAGCTGCAGGCCTGAAACTGAGTAGCTCCCCTTATTTTCAAGACTCTTAATAGCCTGGTGAAGAATTACCCAGTTTCAGGCTGCTACTAAAGGATATGAATTATTATGCAGTTAAATTGCATTTAGAACCAAAGACTGCAAAGCATTTAAGCAGTTTGTGCACTTAGCTAACACGCAGATAACCCATTTTTGCTATAAGCCTACATAACTAATCGGAACTGGCATGGTGCTATACAGTTCAGCAAATTATGCATTTATCTGGCATGCATAAGTAGAGGCTTCCTGACTGGAAACTAGAGTAAATGTTTTACCAGGACAGCAGCTAGGGAACTGTAATTATCATCACTAACACCAACAAATATTTTCTGTCAATAACAGGAAAGATCATCAAAACCAATGAGTTTTTGGACAGCAGAGATCACAGAACTTTTCCATAATCCAGAATCTGAGACAACTGAGTCAAGGACTTGCAATCTGATTCAACTGGCTCTCTCTGGGACAAAAATGTGCCATTACAAAAGCTCCTGAAAACTAAGTCTTCCACCCAAACTTTCCACCAGGTTGCAAACAGAAGCAAGCTGGATTGGAAAGTCACAGCAAGGAAAAGATACAGACATAACTTTTTTTTGTTTAACAAGTTGGTCATTGAAGAGCTTAACTTTGGAGCAGCTCTGTGCCTCAATTTGCACTCCCTAGGCTGAGGTCCAATATGAAAGTCACAGGGACTGCCCAGGCAATGCAGACTTAAAGTCACACAGCCCAAAATTAGCGATTAACTAAGGATGGTGTCTAATTTATCTTGTAAAATTAAGCAGCGTCCAAGACCAGCTCTTATTTGTAATTCTGAATGGTTTGGGAAATAAGCATCAGAAATTTACACTTTTCTGTTGTAATACCAATATGATAGTAAGTGGTACTGACATGCAAAAATGTTTCCATCCTGGCATTGCACACAGTCCAGCCACTGCTTGATGCAAACGTTAAATGCATTTAACCAAGCAGCAGTAGCTGGAGGAACAAGGATTCAGGAAGCTCAGGAGTGTGACAAGTACAAACCACCAGCAAGTCAGCCTACTGTCCTTCTCTTATTTATAGCAGTAATGTGATTGTGCTGAACAGTTGTGAAATACAGTACCTACAAATTATAATCGGTGTTTGTCATCAGCTATTAGAATGAAATATAAAAGCAATTAAAAGGATAATGAAAGGATTTTTAAAATGTTCAGGTTGCTAATACCATCTAAACCCATTAACTCACTGATGGAGTACATAATGTAATCAAAAGCATAATGTTACATTCTCCTTTCCTCACAGAGGCATAACTTATATCAATCAATCCTCATTATGATTTTGGTTTATATTGCTGCTTCTCGAGGTTTTCAAAATAAGTGAAACTCCTGGGGCAAGAAATCCATTCACTGCCAGGCACCAGCCAATCCACTGGCATCTGGGAGTGCTGATTTCACTGAGCAGCTGGATAATCAGATAAAACAAAGGGCTTTTTTCCCTTCCTCTTTTTAGTTCGCTAAAGTTTAACAAAGGTTGTTCTTCAGCAAAAAAAACATAAAGACAGGGCAGGAGACACGTCAAATTTCATTTAAATTAAGGGAATGGAGCATGCAGATGCACTCAAGCCACGCAACTGTAACTTCTACCAAAGAGCAACCAGCAACAGCACGAATTCACAGTGGTTCTAAGGTCAAAGCAGCATCAAATTGAGAACCAGTAGTCACAAACTGAAGCAGAATTACCGAGCAATGAAAAAATAGTTCAAAACAAGGAAGCAATGATGGGAAGGAGATAGGGTTAAGAAGAAAAGGGGGAGAAACTAATATAACTAGGGTTTTAGGAAGAATATATAATCCGCCACCCTACAAGGTAAAAAGAGACTTCAGATTCAGGTAATATATATATATATTCCTTTTTCAGACAATTATGAAAAACCAAGTGCAAGGTTCTTGTAGTCACTCCACACTGGTCGCCAAGTTACCCGTGTTGGCCAATCTAGCTGTCACCCAACCATGCCAATCTTTCTGGATGCTGTAAGCTGTTTTAGCTCCTGTGCCTATTACAACTACAGTTTTGTAAATAGTCGTCACTAAGTTCATGCTGACAAATCAGACACCGACAGCCTTCTCTTCAAACATGCAGGAGGCTTTGGTACTGAACATAGAGAAACCAAGCATTAATGGCTTACTATTTCATTTTATTAACCAGCACAGAAGTAATTTCCTTCCTTGTGTTCCTTAATCAACAAAGGACATAATATAAACAAACAAACACTACATATATTTTGGAAGTCCTCTCCAAAGAGTGAAGCATTGTTTCCATCAAGCAGCAGTA
This sequence comes from Crocodylus siamensis, assembly GCF_052110815.1. Classification (NCBI taxonomy): domain Eukaryota; kingdom Metazoa; phylum Chordata; order Crocodylia; family Crocodylidae; genus Crocodylus; species Crocodylus siamensis. The sequence goes on along the minus strand of NC_143395.1, from coordinate 273,147,077 downwards.
ACCATTCGAACAGAAGGGCCTTTACACATGCAGCAACAAATAAGACAGAGTTACTCCTGCCGTTTTCCCTTCAGGTCCTGAGGGGGTTCCTCCAAATATACCTCCCTGAAAGTAGATTCCATGTACCCCACTTTATTGATGAAACTGGTGTGAAGGAACAGTTTTCTGTTCCAATACCCCAGCTCCCAAAAAAGTGGCTCTTCAACTTATCTCCTGCAGATCTTCAGATAAAATGTTTTTTTGCCTTTTTGCATGTAGTGGATCTCTCTCTCCAGCTGTCAGGAATAATGCAACATGTGCAACTGTTTACTGTTCTTTTTTTTTTATTTTTGACCTGGAGTGTGTTTGCCATAATCCACCAACAGGTGCACTTGCTATTGTGGGTCTCTGGTAATATGCCAATGGTTTACATGGCTCCTGTGCTAGTCAGGATTGAATGTCACTTTCCCAGAGTCAGGGTCTTCTGTTGGCCCTGAAACAATCTATACCACAGATCACTGTCATCCTAAATTATGAGTAAGGACCAATTGCACCTACACAGCTGTCTGTACCCCCATGCTACATGTACAGCTCTGTGTTTCCCCATCCTAACACACGGGGAGGAAACAAAGTACAAATAGAGAGAGATACTAGAAGAGGGAGAGGGATGGGTAGAATTCAGTCCAAGCTGTCCCAGTATATGGAAAGCAGAAAAGGGAAAGACAATCAGACTACACTGTCACACAGTGCAATGTATTGAGCTGTTGACTCTCCCCTGGTCTCCAGCTAGGTATAGGCAGTCAAAAAGCCTGAGGCTGAATAGATTCAGTCTTTGCAAGTTAGTCTAAAATGGACAGATTAAATTGAAACAGAAATGAACAGATGTTTTCAGGCAATGCAGCCACATGTCTGCTGTGTCTCAGGCCAGAAGCTGGGGGGGTGCTAAAGCAGGCTGTCTGGCTGTATGCTCACTTCCTCATCCTGCTGCCCCTGAGGTCTCTGGGATTTGCAGTCCAGAATTACAGCAGCAGGACTCTGCAGAGTTTCTCATCACTTCTTCTTCCTGCTTCCAGGTGCCTCTGAGATTTGTAGTCCACAACTACAGCCCGCAGTAAGTTTGAGCAGGGGAAGGGATGTTTAACCATGGGCAACTGGTGCCGCCTTAGTCAGGGGGGCATGTGCCCCCACCCAGCGACCAGTCAGCGACTGGGGGCATCGCCCCGCAGCCGATCCCACTGATCAGCGGGGGGAGAGGGGGCGGAGGGAAGGGGGAAGTCCTTCCACAGCCAATTGCAAAGCAGTCAGTTGCTCTGGTCACTTCTGGGAGTGACTGTGGCCAATCACTCCAGATGCAGCTGCTTCTGGGAGCACGACGGCGCTCCACTCCCCAGCAGGCACTTGTAGCCGGGGCACCAGCACTCCTGCCTTCCCCCCCTGGCCCAGCACCTAAGCAGCAAGCACAGCCAGTCAGGGGGTGCTCTCAGGGGGATGCATATCCACCCCCTACACATCACCACTGTGTTTAACCCCACTCTCTGGCCCCAGGCCCCAGCTGGCACTTTTCTGGAGGGGGGAGTCCCCACCCCCAGAGACTAGGCTGCATGCCCAGCTGGGCTTCCCCTTCCTCCCCCCATTTTTAGTCAGCCTTCACTGCTCCAGCTAGGGAGCAGAGGGGCAGGGCCAGCCCTGCTCTATGGAGCACACAGCCCAGCCCAGCACACAATACTGGGGAACTACAATTTAACTTGAACCAAGAAAGGGTCTGGGACAGAAGTTTCATAAACCAGTTGGACCCAAATCAGTTATGGCTGATATTACATTCAACCAGGCTTATCATAAACCAGTTTCAGCCATTTTGAAACTGGTTTATGTGTTCTGAGCTTCTGTTATGTTACAGATTTAAACCAGTTTCTGATAATTTAAACCCGTTTATGTGTAACTTTTTTCCCTGGCCCTGCAGCCTAACAGTTAGCTTCCATGGACGCTTATAATAGAGTTTTAACCGTCCAGCATGGGAGGACCATGTTTTGAACAAATTCTGCCATTAACAGGTTACAGAAATAGCGCGGATAGAATCCTAGTCTCTGGTAACCTCAACATTTAAACATGAACAAGGGATATTCCACCGACATTATAAAGTCATAGACTAAAACAGGAAGTAATGGGAAACTACACAATGAGGAAAAATCATCTGTTTGTACAGAAAAAATTAGGCTAAAACCTAATTAGGTTAAAAAATTAGGCTAAAACCAGTCACTCTCAAGCAGGGTGCTGTGGTACCTTGAGAACCTTTCAAAGGTATTGTGGGATGCCAGGCAGTGTTAGCACTGTTAGATGTGTAAACATGATATACAGGAAAAATCTAGAGCTTTCAACTAGGAATCCACAGTGTTAAAAAACATGCTGACCTGTCATGGTCTTTCTGAGCTCTTTGCAACAGAAGAATTGCCCTATTATTTTTTATGTAGTCAAACTATGAGTGCAAACTAAGAACTGGCATGTTCTGAGGGGTGCCTCCATCAGGATTAAGAACCACTGCTCTAGTGGCTTTGTCATGCTGGCTTCTCTTCAGAAAAAAAATCAGTACAGAAAGAGTACGTGTTTTTGCTATGACAGGAAACAAGATATGAGACCCTTAATCATCCAGTCCTGAGCAGTGCTTAGATCTCAAAAAAAGCAGGTAGGCAACACAGCTGCTTTAGATCATCTTGAACTCCTGGGGGGTGGGAAGGGTTGCTGGTGATGCTGTGGGTTCGGTCAGCCCTGGTACAAGTTAGGTGCATTTAAGACTCCTGTTATTTCTGCCAGTTGACCCCGAGACACAAACATGGGACATAACCATGGCTGGGGACAGTCCAGACTGCAGCCATGTTCTACCACCCCTGCACAGGCAGGGAAGGGTGACAGGTGGGATCAAGAGAAGCTTGCATAGATCATGTTAGCTTCTCACCACCCCATAATAACCCCATGATGAAGAAACTGCCTGATTTTGACACCTTTACACAAACAGGTCAGTGCAAAAAGACACCTAAATGGGGATAAGGCAGGGGTGGGCAATTATTTCAGGCTGAGGGCCACTTACCTAGTTTTGGCAGGCTGTCGAGGGCTGCATGGGTAGCCCCGCCCCTTAACAGGTGCCCTGCCCCCTGGTCACCTTCTTGGGACCAATGTCCCAGGTCCAGCATTGGTGGGGCCCAAAGTGGGGCACAGGCTGACAGGGGTCTGGGGCGCCGGGCTGGGCTGCACCAACAGAAAGAGTGGGGAGCTGGCCCAGCTCCATAGAGCCCCTGCTGACTGGAACCCTGCGCTCCTACCACCCTGCTATGGGCCCCAGGGCACCGGTGTGGGCCCCATGCTCCCGCTGGCTCCTGCACCCGCTCACTCCCAGTGCCACCCAGTCCCGTGGTACAGGTGGGGGGCAGCACACAGCTCCAACCCCCTGCTCACTGGCAGGGAAGAAGCTGGTGCTGAGCACAGGGAAAAGCAGCCCCTTGCCCACCCCAAGGCCGGCGCTCCCTGCTGCAGCTGCTCACAGCCCACCTAGGGCTGCCTGTGCCTGCTCCGGACAGCCCTGCTCTGGACAGCGCAGGGCGCCAGCCACAGGGCCACTTTCCTCACCCCCGTGCTCAGCTTTTCCCCAAGCTCCTTCCCTGCCCGGGGTCCTCCCCTGCCCTTCCCCCAACTTGCCCCTTACCTGAGGTTCCAGCACGGGGCAGCCACGTGGTTCCAGGCCAGAAGCCCCGGCTGGGGCTTCCAGCTGGGGGGAGGTGGGACCAGGCAGGCCCTGCTGTTGTGGGAGCCCACCGGGCTTCCCCTGCGTCCTACTGCCCTTGGTTCCTGCCATTTTTGACAGGAACCAAGGGAAGATGAATATTAATTTTCTAAATGTTTTAGGGGCCCTGCGGGCCAGATAGAATGTCCTTGCAGGCTGGATCCGGCCCATGGGCCGTATTTTACCCACCCCTGCAATAAGGGGTGTCTTTTGCAGGTACTTCTAAAATATATCCCTGTATACATTGTTCAGTTCCTTCCCAAAACAGGACTTAACAGGCTCTAGTTTCTGACTGCTTATGGAGAGGTATGGATGGGGATTAAGCAAGCTTCATAAATGAGGCAACTTTGAAAAATGTTTTAATCAGAAAGAGAAAGGTCAAACTAAGTGTGGGTGAAGGGTAATAAAATAAAGAAAACAGTATAGGAGTTTTCTGTCATGTTTTCAAGACTTGATATAGAAATACCTAGTGACAATCTAAGCTATATCAATTAATTAACACGGGAATTGAGATAATAATGTGCTTCAGCACAGCTGCTCTTCAGTATTATTTTGTCACTGGTTTGACAGGTCTACTCACTTCTCATCGGTTATGCCACTGGAGCTGCAATGGCATTGGCACTAAGGTGCAGTTGCCAGCCCAGGAGTCGGAAGTTCAAGGCCACCGCAGAAGCACTTATAGCGCAGCCTGTCAGATTCCAACAAATCTGTGAATTCTCCTAAATACCTTGTCACAAGGTCACAAAACAGGATTCAAGTCATACCATTTCCAAGACCTTTGCAATAACACTGGTCTCCTTCCAGACAGGCCTCCTCATGCTTTTTTTTAATTATTTTAAGAAATAATATGCACTACCAATTTTGCAACAAAAAGTAATTGATTCACTCCTATATAATCTCAGGAACAGACCATTAAAGATTCATTACCCTTGAGGAAATCTATTGCCTCAATAACATACTGACAGCTCAGATTTTGTAAGGAGATGTTTTTCCAATAAATAATTGTAAAAGCATTTTCTGTTGAAGAATTTGTGAAGTTCTGGGAAGACATTCCCCACCAGCTCTGCATCACTTCCTCCACTCCTCCCTTTCTTCTGGAACAAAGACCTGTTCAATCCAAGGAATTCTTCCCATTGACAGGTACTCATCTACTATACCGCACTGGACCAAGCAAAACATAAGATGCAGCATAGGCACTCCCTCCAAGCTTTGTGGAATTCACACTTTCATGGATCCTCCACAATCAGAACCAGGAGAGAGTGATATCTAAAACATCCAAAGCATTAGTATCCATTTCAAATCTTTTTTGTTCATGAACTTGTAGCCATTTAAAAATCAAACCAAACAAAAAAACCCATCCTTCACATGCCATTACAGAGTGCACAGGATCAGAATTTCATCTCTCACACAGCGTTAGTGCTGTGCTATTTGCATCCCTTTTTCCAGGAGTATCAAAAACAAGCTGTTAAGGTGGGGGCTGCTAGAGAAGGAAAGAAGTTGTGTTTTTCGAACTGTAGAGTCCTTGTGACTTAATTTGCTTAAAATAAAAAGAAACCCGGCACAGGTGTCAAACGTATTTTCAGAGTTCCAGCACGCTGTAAAAACATGGAAACAATAAAATCTTAATCATATGCAGTAAGAGAGAAACCACAGACGATGAAACAAACCCAAAGCAATTTATTATGGTGATTCATCATCAGACCCAGTCTCCATAGACCTAAAGATATAACCCAACACACACAAAGCAGGCTGAGTTCTACTCAGGCCTTCTGTTTATTTTTTTGTTTTGTTTTTAAAATCTATTTTGTTTTGCATTGCTAAAGGGCTTGCACTGGTTTTCATCAGGAGCTAGCTTCTCATCTAAGCAAAAATTCCAGCAATAAGGAAGTGGCTCAATTGAAGAACCAGTGCAATTTCTCTCTCATCAGGTCAGGTACCAGATGAGCTAGGATGGTCAGTGGAAAAGAAAATATATATATGCATGTTCCAAGCTATTCCATTTCTCAGAGCTGAGAGTTAGACTGCAAGCTATCCAGTCTCCTAAATAATTAGGTAATTCTTATTTAGGTTTGTAGGCAAATACTACACTCACTGAGATGCTCAAATGTTTGTGTGCAGGTGAAGTTCTGATTTGAAAGAAACTAGTTCAGAATAAGGCAGGGGGAGATGAGATTTTACAGCAGTATGCCATTTCATATTTTCTTTAAATGTTACCAGAACACAATCAGTTTTGAGAACAAATCTGCGTAATCTCATTTTAAAAGGAAAAGTAATTAAAGCAGTGATTCTGGAGCAGGGTGCTGGGGAGTGTGGCCAGTTCCTCTGATGGGTGATGCAAGAAATGTGAGGAGGTAAGCATTTTGGGGCAGGCTCAGGCTCCAGGTGTGCGAAGATAAGTAGAAAAAGGCAGGCTTAGGCTCTTCCTATCTGGCCGATCCCCACCCCCCACTGGCCCCTCTGCAAGGAGGTAAACCCTATAAATAAGTAAATTAGTTTTTGAAATGGGGTGTCACTCAATTCACGAAAGTTACGGAGGGGTGCCTCAAGATTGACGATGCATTTGGTAGCTGTGTTGGTCTGAAGCAAAAAGAAAAAGGTCTGAACCATCTCTGAACCAAGAGTTCTAGAGTTTTGCTGTTCAAGATTAATGAGGAATGCCTTGAGTCCAAAAAGTTTAAGAACCACTAAATTAAACCAACAAAATAAACTTACATTGAATTTTCTCTTCTTATTCTGATGTTCATTTGAGAATAACAAGCATAGTATTAAAACAAGACACAAAATATTTACCTTGAGACATGAAACCCAGAAACAAGGTCCAGAAGCATGTTTTTCAGTGTGCCTAGGACACTAATGGATTTAGAGATTTTTAAACATAGATGAGTATTATCTCTGCCCAACACTGAAGAGATGTAAAAGATATTTCAAAGTGAGTTCTATACGTATTTGAAATATCAGCAGATTCTTTGTATTGATCCTAATTAGGAAAGACATTTCGCTATCTCACAATTCTCTTTTCTTCCTGAACAATGCAACTCAGTACTTAAAGTGTATCCCATATCACTAAATCATAACAAACAAGACCCACCGGGCAATTCATGCACGATGCTGTATAAATTAGGAAAATCCTGATAATTTACAATAAACAGACATCAATGTACAAGTAGTTTTTTTTCTTTTTTTTCCCCCAGGAGATGATGTTTTATCTAATCTGCAGGTACAAAATGAACAGTATAAACAGAAGTCAACCTTACAAAGTTATCAGAGGGATTCTGTCAGACTAAATTCATGTAAAAAAATGTAACGAATAAGTTTTTAAAGACCTCTACATAGGAATTTTGTAACTTTCTTGGAGACTGTAGACTTTGACCACTAACACTGTTAGTTTATGTCTCCACATCAGCCAGTCTGTAATCATGACTGTGGAATGACTGCCTTTTGGCCTATGAAACAATGCTGGTGTTGGTACATTCAGGAAACATCTGGGTACTATGGTACAATGCCTCACCAGAGATCAGAAACCCAACACAGCACCCAGAGCACAGGAAAGCAGAGTTCGCTATGATGGACTCATGGACAGACAGCTAGAAGGAAGGAGGGATGACCAACCTTTCATATAGGTCAGGCTAGGGCATCCTCTCCGTCATAGGTGGATTAATGCATGGGCCAGCCGGCCACGAGCCCAGAGGCCCCTACCAACTCGGGACCGCAGCCCCGGGATCATTGTAAATATACCAGTAAAGCATTATCCAGTGTATCACTGTTGCGCGCACAAGCGTCCAACTTATCAGTGTCTCTCTCTCCATCTCTCCATAGGTGGGGGCGGGTGTGTGTGGAGTGGTCTTTTGTTTTAATTGTGGAAAAACATGTATTTTGGGGTATTTTAAAAAATGGATTTGGGATGCTACTGCAGCAGTCCAGCTGGCACAAGGGGCAGTGTCCCCAAGTACCAAATGACTGAGCCCCAGAAGCTCCTGAGAATGAGTAGCCCTGAGCTGCTTGTCAGGGCAGCTTTTTGTACGGATGGGGCCAGGACAGGGCAGCTTTTTATACTGCTGGAGCCAGCACAGGTGCTGGTCCCAGGTTCTAGCTCCCCCTGACCACAGATCCAGGCATGGTTATTTTACCCCAAGTGGCACAATTTGCTCCAGAACAAAGTGCATGTCTGAGCACATGCCCCAAGGCATAAAGCACTGGCTCAAATTTGCACCACTTCTATTTGAGCTGCTGCGAGCGCACATGCTTGCATGTGTGGACACACCCAAAGATACTGATTTGAAGTTGCATAGGCTACCTTCATCTTAATATTTATTAACTTCTGATTACTTGATACTTGCAAACTCTGTAATTTTCATTTAACATATTTTGGGTGGGTAATAGCTACTTGAGTAGAAAAGCAGCATTGCCTTCACGAGTCCAGAAATAATTTATTTAGAAGATTATTCTCTGTAAACCCAAATCCGTATAAGTTCTGGATTTATCCCCTGACCAGTTGTAGAACTATGCACAAACGGGACCTCCTATGTAGCTATTTCTGTGAACGACAGTTTAGTTACCCTACAATTCACACGTACTATAGAGACATTAGCTGAAATCCAATGTCCTATCCTGTCTGAAGTCAGTAAGAGTTTTGACATTCACTAGAATGGAGGGATGATTTCAGCAGAGACTAGCATGTGATCTCTCTCATTACAAATTTACAGCAGCTACGACCTATGAAGCTCTGCATTCTGGGGCCAGGCTAGTAAAATATATCACGACATTCATCATTTGAATCAATATGACTCCATAATTAATAGACATTGTTAAGCAAAGGGGTGAATAATTAGCCACAAATAGATGGTGTCCTAATTTCTGAATCGTCTAGCATAAGAATAATACATTCTGTTTTGCGTAGGACTAATACATACAATAGGTATAATCATGTAGTTCAAACAAAGGTCTTGATGGTAGCAGTCATCAGAAAACTTGTGAAAAATGCGTAGAGTCATTCCATTGTTCAAGTGGCATTTTGTGAGAAGTATTATTGTGTATTTAAAGAATCATTTTCCAGAAGAGGTGTTCCTTAAAAGACCTATTGCTATTAATTCAACATTGCTTGTACTTGTTTATCAGGAGTAAGAACTCCAACCCTTTTGCCTTCCTCTCTATAAAATCTCCAGCTCCTCCATCCATCCCGTAAACCCAAATCCTTGACTTTAAATGTTTTAGATATGTGCAAGAATTATGCAATGTTAAATGCACAACCCCTCTGGGTTCCTGACATTAAGTTTGCCTCAGTAACTAAAAACGAATAAAAGAAAAATGTCCAAAAATATCTTTTTTTTACTAGAACAAATGAACAACAAACAATAAATGAAAGTCTAAACAAGGAAAACTTTAAAAATCGTAACATATACATTATATTGCTCCTCAGTGGACAATAAGCTGCAAAGCATTTTCACCATCCCTGAGAACTCCTCATCCCTGAGTCCATAAGGGAGAAAAAAATAAATACTCCCCTCTTTCTCCGCAACAAACAGCTGCTCCCAGATACCTCCACTCTGTTTCAGGCCTTAATGCTCAGTTCTTGATATTCACACCTGAAACTCTACCTTTCACAGGTTCTACTGAGGCTATTCAAACCTCTGAGAGCTGCTCTCATTGCAGACTGAATCCATCCCCTCTGGAGCCTCCAGATGGATCCAATGCACTTGTGTTGTTTGTCTTTTTCCCAGCATGGGCTCAGAGCAGGCTGCACACCTCTCTTGCTGAGAGAAAAGCTTATTCAAATTTCCCCTCAACCTCCTTCAGTTCTTGGGGCACTGGACAGTTTTTTGGGATTTTTCAGGAGCCAGAGCTCACCCAGCTTTGATCAGTCAGTGGTTTCAAAAGGTTGGTCTGCTTTCAGTCTACCAAACTTCCCCTGTTCACAGGCAGTTCTCACAGAACACTTTCTTCTCGTGTCTAGGGCTAGGGCCAGGCATTCAAAAGGCTTGAGCCTGAATTGATTTAATCTTTTCAGGTCAGTCTATCCTAGCTAGGCTGAATCAGTTTGTAACTGTCCAGACATCTCCACTGGACTGAGGAAATGCAGGCACATGCCTGCAGTGGCTCAGGCTAGGAGCAGGGTGGGGGGAGGCACTAGAGCAGCCCTCCCCCTTCCCTTCCACAGTGCTAAGCTGAGAGGAGGCATGGTCAGACCCCAGCAGGACACTCGGATTAGGGAGGGATTCCCTCCCCCTCACTGTTGATAACAGAGCATTGAGTTACACAGGGATTTGTTAGCATTTATCAGCCAACAAACAAAATAAAGTCTCTATCATTAGTTCAAGCTCTTCTTAAACAACTTTTTCTAAGGAAGGAACAGAGGGGCTTTACCAGCTACCTGTTGATTAGCTCCAAAAAGCCCTGAGCTGACAAATGTCCCGTCTGACTTTGTCCTGTCTCCTATAGCACAGACCACAGCCAGCATGTGGTATGCTAGCTAATGCAGAGAGGCGACTATGTAAGGCAGTGGTGAGGGGGGAATGGACAGGGGGAGCAGGAGGAAGCCAGACAGAGGTTGCTGTACCTGCAGTCTCTGCTGGAGCTCCAGCCAGGAAGCAGAGGGGAGGGGCCAGCCCTGCTGGGCTGGTACAGAGCTTCACCCAGGGTTGCAAAGCATCTGGGGTGCTGGGGGAGTCTGGTTTAACTTAAACCAGGAAGGGGTCTGGGACAGACATTGCAGAAACCAGTTTGACCCAAATCAGTGAAATCTGATACTACATTCAACCAGATTTATCTCAAATCAGTTTCAGCCATCTTCAAACTGGTTTCTGTGCACTGAATGTCTGTTCTATTACAGGTTTAAACCAGGTTTTGATCACTTAAACTGGTTTATGTGTAATATATGTCCCCAGCCTAGGAGCATACCCCAGCCTGGGGTCTAGGTTAATGTTTTTCCCTTTAACCGCAATGATACATCCAATATTGCCACCAGCCACCATTCCCCTCCTCCCCCTTCCCGGTAGAAGGGAACGTTGGGAAGGTCAGTAAGTACAAGGAGGTTACACATGCATAGAATGAGTATCTTGGGCTACTTATATATATTTAAACAAAAGACATAATCAATCTATTTTACTGCCATAAAAATCAAGACTACATTAATTTAAGCCTAGGCATAGACTTCCTGAAATCAGGAAATTTTATCTATATCTCAGTTTAAAAAAAACATAAAAAAGAATCCTGCCCTCAAGGTTACAAAGAAATATTTGAAAAGATAACACTCTTAACTGAGGTTTGAAGACACACTGAAGCAAGAGTGTTCATGTCAAAACTCACTGCACTGAAAGCCCTGCTACTCTGGGCTTTAATAGGTCAGTAAATAGTGGAAGCCTATAGGAGATCACCCCACCTGTGTAGATACCCTGGGTTGAAGGGAAGAAAGTAATGAAAGACCATCCCTGCCTCTTTCAGGGATCAGGGGACACAGGGATCAGAGTGCAATCACAGGGTCCCCAGTGCTATGGATGAACTTGGTGTCCTGAACTTCCTATGTCTACTCTAGTCAGTCAGAGCAAGAAGAGACTTTTCAAAATGCACCATGAAACCCAGCTGCAAACAGGAGTGCTTTGATTCATGCTTTAAGGCTTCTTTTCTACCTTGGAGAACACAACACCAGCAGTCTCCTTATCCCTGAAGAAGGGCATTTGTGCCAGAAAGCTTGCACAGAACATTTTTTCAAAGTATTTAGTTGGTTTAATAAAAGATATTGCATCTACCCAAAGAACCTTGCTTGCCAGCTTGAGGCATTAAGCTACTCTTTCCTCCACTTCAAAAAACAAGCTACTATACAATAGTGTAGTATGTTTTGATCGAAACATCCTCAATTGGTTTGTTTGTTTTTTTCCCTGATCAATACTTTCAGTTGTGCCTTTGCATTTCTATTCAGTTTTAAAGTTTATTTTCTTCACAACTGGAACAAAGCCAGAACACATTTGGACATTTAAACAGTCCCTTTACTGTACAAAAGGACTGTTTCTAGGCAAGTATGTTATGAAATATATGGTGCTAACACTGAAAGAAATGAGTTTCATTCTCAGATGCAGCATCTAAAAAGCAGGTAGTGAAAAAGGGGGATCTTAGATGCATAGTTTTATTGAAAGTTTAATTTCAGCATTAAAATACAATGGGCATGTCTACACATGCATTTACTCCAGCCTACATTTACTGTGCAGTAAACTACTGCAGAATAAGGGTTTTTGGTAGGTATCTATACATGCAGAGATTAGGAAGATCTGCTCCCAGTTCCTTGCTGCCCTGCAGTGGGCCCCTGCCACCACTGCAGGGAGCTCCAAGCTCCCCCTGGGTATGAGCCCACAGGTTGGTGGGGGGCTCCAGGCCAGAAGACAGCTGTTTCCTGGCCCCAGGGGCTGCCTGCTGCTGGGGTGGGGTGATGTCCACACCTGGCAGCAGAGAGCTCATGGCCCTGGCTCCCCAATCAGGGTCATGGGGCTTGGAAAGAGCCGCAGGGGAGAGGCGTATTCTGTCCCCCACCAGTAGGGCAACTAGCAGCTACCTCACTGATAACTGTCCCACAGGCAGATTGGGGCAGGGAGTGGGACCTAGCCCACCCCTACAGCTCTTTCCAAGCCCCATGCCTTGATTACCCAATTAGGGCATAGGGTTGGGACCTGCCCTTGACCAGGACAGTTCCCAGCCAGCATCGAGCTGTGTAGGGAAGTCTTCATGTGCAGCCCAGAGCTCCCCAGCCACCTCCAGGCTGCACTGCTTCCCTGCACAGCCTGGGACTGGCTAGAAACTGTTCTGGTTCAGGGGAACATTCTAGCCAGCTCCAGCCTGAGTAGGGAACTGTCCCCATGCAGGGAGCTCCCAGCCCCTGCTCAATGATTGCAATTGTGGAGTTGGGACTGGGAACAAGCTCCCAGCCTGTTCTCAGCCCCAGCCCCATGATTGCAGAGTAGGGACCAGGAACAAGCTCCTAGACCCTGCTCCACAATCAGGGAGTGAGGGGTGGAAGTTCCCTGTTGCCCCAACTGGGCAGGCAGGGCGGGGGACTGGGGAGCTTGTTCCCCACCCAGCTCCTTGAGCATGGAGCTGGGGGGCAGGGGGCAACAAGCTCCCCAGCCTGTTTCCCCTCCAGCTCTGCACTCATTGAGCTGGCCAGGGAACAGGCTTCCCTACCCCTGCCATCACAGAGTTCCCAGTGCTGTCTCCATGGTTGCAGGGCTCGGGCTGGGAGACTGCAGGTCTCCCAACCCAAGCCCTGTAACTGCAGAGACAGGCTGGGAGATAATGGTCTCCCAGCCCCCCGCACCCAGATTGCGATAGCAAAGCATCTCCCAGCTCCTGCTCTTGGATCATGATCTCAGAGCAGGAGGCTTGGACCTCCCTGCTGCTGGGACAGGGTGACATTGTCCCCACCAGGTTTCTATGGAGGAGCCCACCCCGGCAGCAGGCAGCGCCCAGGGGCAGAGAACTATCTTCCGCTCCCTGGTGGACTGCTGATCAGGAGCAGGTTTTCTTCTTGGTGTCTACACAAGCACTATGGTGCCATTACTAATGCTGAGTAAATTTGCTATTTGCATTTGCATGCTTACTTTGCAGTAAATTATGTTAATGCGAAGTGAAGCGTCTCATGTAAACACGCCCAGTATGTTTGAGAACCCCATTTCTACTTGCAGATTTTTTCCTCCAGATGCCCCCTCCACCATCCACTGATAAGTGCACTCACAAAAGTAATTGTTTTTCAGATTATATGCTGGATCTCATTAATCCTATTGCAGTGTTTAAGGTGAAAATACTGTGGTGAAACAATTTTTTTTTAAACAACTGTACATGTATGCCATAGATTTTATGTTGAACTGTATACCTTGATACTGTTATTTGATACATTAAATTTAAACATGCTCAAGCTTTTTTACTTAAAATAGCTAGTATGGGAGTCTAGGAAAGGTGGTCCTTCTTCAAGGAGGCTATCCTTGGGGCGCAGCAGGACACAATTGCACTGCGCAGGAAGGCAGGAAAAGGGTCTAAGAAACCTTCATGGCTGAGCACGGATATCCAGGCTGGCCTGAGGGCAAAGCAAAAAGCATACTGGTGGCGGAAGCAGGGGGCAGGGACAAAGGAGGAGTACACCTCCCTGACCCGAGCTTGTAGGGATTTGGTAAGGAAGGCTAAAGCAGCACTGGGGCTTAGATTGGTTTCTGGGATTAAGGATAATAAAAAGTCCTTCTTGAAGTATATAGGTAGCAAGAAGTCTCGGGGTAACATCGGACCCCTACGGGGCAGGGCAGTTGGTGACGGATGCGCAAGAGAAGGCAGAACTCTTCAACAAGTTCTCTGCCTCCATGTTCCTGTCTGCTGACAATGGGGAGCTCTCGGGTGATAGTGTAGAGAGGCCTGGGAAAGATGCGAGTCCCCCAACTGTTAGTTCAGACCTAGTTAAGGATTACCTGGAGGGCTTAGATGTATCCTGTCATGGAAATTTTTGAGTATGTGCTGCCAGTACAGAAGAGGTTAAACTGACATGCGCAGTTTGAAGCTGTGAGTGGAAATTTCCAAGGCTCACCCAGTCCTTGCCCCCTGGGTGACCTGCGGAACTGTCAATCATTGCTGACCTACTTTCCCCACAGAGGCATGCTCAGATTGTGTCAGCTCCTGACTGAGAGCATGCTCAGTCAGAACCTGACATGAGGTAATCGGACTAGAAATTTCTCTGTGAAGAGCACGCTGATTGGCTACCACATTGATATAAAAGTTCTGTGAGCCCCTCCCTCAGTGTGGTGGTGTGTGTGGAGATCGCGTGGACTAGAGACAGAGGCTGCTGCTGCAGGGACTGTCTCTGAGTCAGGCTTCAGGGCCTATTGATCTCCTCCATCAACTCTGTTGATACTTGCTTCTGTACTCTTCTGGCTTCTGACTTACCTTTGAACGAACTTACGGCTTACGATTTTGGATCACCCTTTGGACTTTGTTTAACCCGGCTCTGGACTATCGACCTCGGCTTTCTTATTCGACTACAACCGGCTCAATCCTTCTAACCTGACATCTTCGCGGCTTCATCTTCTGGCTACCGACCTCGGCTTCTCGTATTCGACCACCCGATTTGTCCATTGCTGTGGACTGGCGTCACGCGACTCATTATCTACGCATTACAGTTTTGTTTGTTTGTTACACCCATTAATGAGCTGTTGACCAGCCCTGGGACTAGGTCTTCGGACTGAACCTCGTGGGCCAACAGACCCCTTTGTTGTTTGTACGTTAACACTGTAACCGAAGAAAGAAACTGTGTGCCTCCGCTTCAAAGCGTGAGTAAAATAAACTATCTTTGTTAAATTACTACGCCTGGGTACTTCTCAGACTCCAAAGCCGCTAATCCCACCTGTCCGTGCCAATAGCCACCACCCGGCCAATCCACCGTGACCACAACCCCGAGCTTGGCTTGCCAGCTCTGCCGGGTTCATCGCGACATATCCAAGTCGGCGGGCCCAGATGACCGTCACCCGCGGGTGCTGAGGGAATTGGCTGGTGTCATTGCAGAGCCATTGGCACGACTGTTTGAGGACTCCTACTGCTCGGGCCAAGTCCCTGAGGACTAGAAAACGGCCAATGTGGTCTCTATTTTCAAGAAGGGGAGGAAGGAAGAGCCTGGCAACTACAGGTCAGTCAGCCTCACTTCTATCCTGGGGAAGGTCTTTGAAAAAATTATCAAGGGCCACATTTGTGAGAGCCCTGCAGGGGAAGTGATGTTGAGGCATGGGTTCGTGCCAGGCCAATCCTGCCTGACTAACCTGGTCTCTTTCTATGACCAGGTAACAAAAAGCTTAGATGTGAAGGAGGAAGTCAATGTCATCTTCTTGGACTTCCAGAAGGCCTTCGACACAGTGTCCCACCCAATTCTGGTGGGCAAGCCGAGGGACTGCGGCATTGACAAATGCACGGTCACGTGGGTGGCAAACTGGCTCCAGGGGCGCACCCAGAGGGTGGTTGTGGACGGGTCAATGTTGACCTGGGAGGGTGTGGGCAGCAGAGTCCCCCAGGGCTTGGTCCTTGGGCCGGTGTTATTCAACAACTTCATTAGCGACCTGGATGAGGGTGTAGAGAGTACCCTGTTCAAGTTCGCTGATGACACCAAGCTGTGGTGTAAAGTGAATACACCAGCAGGCAGGGACCACATCCAGGCAGACCTGGATAGGTTGGAGAAGTGGGCGGATCTGAACAGGATGCGGTTCAACAAGGACAAGTGCAGAGTGCTGCACCTGGGGAGAGGGAACCAACATTATGGTTATAGGTTAGGGACCACCCCTCTCAGCAGCACAGAGGCAGAGAGGGATCTTGGAGTCATGACTGATTCCAGGATGAATATGAATCACCAACGTGACGAAGCAACAGGCAGAGCCAACTGCACCCTGTTATGCATCAACAGGGGCATCACTAACAGGTCCAGACAGGTCTTGCTCCCCCTCTATGCGGTGCTGGTCAGGCCGCAGCTGGAGTACTGTGTCCAGTTCTGGGCACTGCACTTCAAGAGGGACGTGGGGAACCTGGGGAGGGTCCAGAGGAGGGCCACTCGTATGGTTGGGGGCCTCCATGGCCAGCCCTATGAGGAGAGGCTGAGGGACCTGAATCTCTTCATTCCCCACAAGAGGAGACTGACGGGGGTCCCGTGGCTGCCTACAACCTTATCAGTGGCCACCAGCAGGGACTCGGGGAAAGTCTGTTCATCAGGGCCCCCCCTTGGAGTCACTAGGAACAATGGCCACAAGCTGAGGGAGGATAGGTTTAGGTTAGATATTAAGAAGAACTACTTCACTGTAAGGGTGGCCAGAGCCTGGAATAGGCTTCGCAGGGAAGTGGTGCTCTCACCTTCCCTGGAAATCTTCAAGAGGAGACTGGATAGGCACCTGGCTGGGGTCTTATGACCCCTCCCACCCCCAGTGTCATTCCTGCCCATGGCAGGGAGTTGGACTCGATGATCTGTCTAGGTCCCTTCCGACTCACTGACTCTATGATTAACACTCAAAAGTTATTCCGCTGTGGTAAATGTAAGGTCATATTTTCTTTTCTTATTATGATGCTTAACTCAACCCTGTATTATGTTTACAGATGACTGATGATTGAAATTGAGTATGCTGTCACTAACTGTAAGTTGTCACTGCAAAGAGTTGCTGGCAGCTTCAACAATTGGTGGCACAGTTTCTCTAAAGCAGAGGAGAAAATAAGAAGAGGAAGAACTCCAAGCGACCTGGAGCAATCATGGTTCAAAACAAACGCTTAACAGAACTGATGAAAGTGACCATGCCCACTTTTAAACTAATAATTTATACAAGGCAACATTTATAAAAATAGTACACTTAGCAAAAATCACTCTCAACCATCACCATTTCTTGACCTTAGAGCAGGCTCCAAACAGTACTGAACAAATTTAGGCTCTTATGACTAGGAAAGGCAGAAGATCAGCAAGAGAACCAAGGAACTCATGTTCCATGAGCATCCACTCGATGCGGAAACTGCACTTAATCACAATTGTCTTGCATTCACACAAGGAGAGAACGGTGTCTGAGGCAGACAGGATCCATTTGTGGTCTACTGCTGATTTTCCTCTAATAAACATTTAGTGGCATAGACTAGGGGTCAGCAACATTTTGTGGCCCCACCTGGACCTTATGACCCAGTTCCCTGCCATGGTCTGGGAAACTTGGGAAGCCTGGGAGAGACTGAAGCCTCTGCTCATACTGGCGATAGAGAGGGATGTATGCTGACAGAGGCAGGGCCCTCAGATGTAAGTGGGATAACTTGTTTAAACTCCCCTAAAGCCATCTTTTTGGGGCTTTTTGCAGGAGTGAGCAGGGTAGCTCTCACTATATATGGATATCCTTCAGCAGAGAACTCCTCAAGGAACACAGAGCAACTGAAAGGAGTAAAAGTACAACGACTTGTCTTTAAAATACTGAAGTACATCAGCTAACTGTAAAAATAAATTGCAGGACAAACATATTAACTTTCAAAGTTATTTACTTATAAACTTGGTGTAAATTAAAAAAAACAAACCTGGCTTTTTACCTTTAAAAATTTCGTATGTCAAAAAAAACAAAAAAAGGAGGAACAAAGGTGGCTCAATGGTAGTGAGGCAACCTTTATTTGTACATGGGAGCACACAGCCTCCCAAGTTCACAGTCCTGTGTTACACCTTCCCTCTAGCCTCCTCAAAGCCTCATCATGGCTTATGCAATTTTGTTCACGGCTCATAAGCAAGGCCTCTAGCTTATATCTGATTCTACACAGACATCCATACTGAGCCCCACTGACACTGAGGCCACTGCAACCAGACTCAGTTGCAGGTTCCAGAAAGAAGTTTTGTGCTAGTCTGTAAGGTGAATTAATAGCAGAGCACATTTCCACCAGTAAGAATGAAAACAGCTAACAAAGGAAAACCTTTTTTGCTGAAGGAACTGTATTCATTAGCCGAAAACTGCAGTGATTACAAGCAACTTGCTAAGAAAAGTCATACATATCAATCTTGGACAGCACATGACTGTTTTAATAACTGCTTATATATTTTAAATTATTATGTTTGCCTTTGGTATGTGAAGTGGTTAAGCTACAGCAGTAATAAAACTTAGTAAAGGCATTCCTTACAGTAAATTCCACCCCACAAAGACCGACTGTCTCAAATATGGTTACATAAGCAGATTATAGGTCAGCTTCTTGGAGGACTTGTAAGGGACCCTCTTGCATGCAGTCCTCCAGAATACTATCCCTTAACTCTCTTTATCCCCTCTCCCTTCCATTCAACAGTTAGGGTATCTATACGTGTGACCCTGGGGAGGGGAGGAGAGCTTTGATTAATCAAGTCTGCTCTGATGTGCTGTAATTACAACGCATTTGAGCAGCCTCCATGCTCGTGTATAGGCACCCTTAAATTCTGGGTAGAATGTACATTCCAAACAAGTCAATAAATTGTTAAGTACTGTATGCATTTCTGTTTTTCTTATATTCCCTCAATTCTTCGCTCCTTCCAAACCTTGTACCATTAAGTTTATTTATTTGTTTCTAAGCTGGGGAGAGAAATGGAGCAAAATATACATTTGTTTCTCCCCAGCCTCACTTCTGGTGTTAAAAGTCAGAAAACTGAAGGCTATTTTAGATTACAAACTCTCAGAACAGGGAAGGCATTGCCACATGTTTGTACAGTGCAGAGCAAGAAATCTGGCCCTGCTCCTAACAGGAATCAGAGTCTCCAACCACATTATACAATTATTTTCCATACTTGCATCATAAGGAAAATGTGCAAGAGGAGTCTCTCAGCAACTTCACCAAGTCTCCATCTTCCTCAGTCTTGTGTCCCAGTCAATACTTCAGAAAAAACTGCATGTAAGGATTTTAAAGAAAGACTAGCTATCAATCATCTACTGGCTCTTTAAGTCTCTGAGCTGTGGTCTTTAAAGGCAACTGATCTAAAGAAAGAAAACTAAAGAAAATATCTCTCCCCCCCGACCCCTCCACCCACAAGCTGTACTCGGTGACTTAAAACAGAAGCGCTTGAATCAATGCTTGTAGCACGGCTTCCCTGATGCTTTCAGCTCCTTTCACCTTCAGGAGCAGCTGTGAGCCATAAGCAATGAGCAGTTCCCCAGCTGCTGACAGCCCTGTAGGGAATAGAAGACAGCAGATCCAGATGTTCTACACTTCTGTCCATGCCAGGCTCGTAGAAGACCCACTGATTCTATTCAAACCTGGAGATTACCTGCTGCCACCTGAATCCCTCCCCACAGCCACCCATGATGGCCTAAGAAGGAGAGATGGAAAAAGGAGCAAGGAATTTACCATGACTGCTTCCTCACATTGGGTGCCTAGGAGAAGATGCCAGCTGGGACCAGCTAGAGCAGACTGCACTCCACTAACATCCCCTCTCAGCTCCCAAACAGCTGCTGTGAAAGGGAGTGGCAGCTGGCAAGTGGAAGCTCCAGGGACTAATAGGTGGCTTCCATTCCCTTTGGACTGTCTAAGTAGCATAAAGGAGAAAAGCGAGGGAGCAAAGATGGCCCAGAGCACCATTTGTGTCCTTGTGACCTTTCTGAAATGAACCATCAGGCAAACTCACTGACTAGAAAGGCAGCAGAAAATTCCCAAAAGCACTATAACCCAAGACCTGTTCCACACATGCAGTGGCTATGGTCGCTAGTGTTTGAGTCTGCAGAGGAACAGCATTTGCCCCCTCAGGTACAGAGCAGGGGCTGGGAAGGGGCAGAAAAATCAGGACTTAGTGGGGCGAAAGCCTGCCCTGCCCACCCCACTTGGCACAAAACATATTCTACCTCCGTGATTCCCAGCCAAGGTGCCCCTAAATTCCAAACACTTATGAAAAGGTGCCTTGTGGCTAAAAAGGTCTAGAAACCACAGTAGGCAGTGGTCAAAATCTGTTCTCTTTTACATGAGTATTTTCCTCAGAGTGCAAACTGCAGAGTGTAATCTGTCAGCTCACACAGACAAGAAGGTCTGGTCTTCCTACATTGCTATGGGGCTAAACATCTCAATACCCAAGAGACAGGATGGGACATCCAATGGTTAAGACACCAGACTGATCCTGGGTTCAATTTCTTGCTCCATCGACTAGTATCCTCTAGGACTTCCAGATAATCACTTAGGATAAAGACAATAATCTAGTTACCAAAAAGTGTAAAATTAGGAGCTTTACCAAGTGTCAGCTCCTCCATAATAACTACACTTGTGCAAGGGAGCTTTTTGCCCTTCTTCCCTAGCTCGAAGCCAGGCTGGGATTGGCTCAGTCCTGTCCCCTCCTCAGCCATCTAGCTCCAATATGGGGGGAAGGCAGGGTGGGAACACACCCCCACCCCAGCAAGGTCTGCCCATCATGGGGAGAAAGCATCCACTGGGGGTTTCCCCCCCCCACAGCCAGGCCGGAATCGCTCAGCCCCACTCCATCCCCAGCCATCCACCTCCAAGCAGATGGTTAAGAGCTGCAGAAGGGGGAAAAGCCCCACAATAGGAGTTTTTTTCCCAGCCAGACAATTTGGCTGGGGAGCCGGTACAGGGGTGGGGTGTCTGTGTGTTTCTACACCATGCCCCACAACCCCTCTCAGAGGTAGATGGCTGGGGAAGGAGCAAAGCTGGGGTGATCCCAGACCGCATCGAAAAGACCCCTGGTGGGTGCTTCTTTCACACCCCATAGACCCCGGCTGCCAATCAGGCGTGGGCTGCTGCTGAGCTGGGTCCAGCAGCCTGGGCATGAGGGATGGTGCACATGAGTGCCCCCAGGCTCCTGGCTTGGGCCAGTGCAGGCTTTGGCCTGTCTGGGCCACCCAAACACTGAACATGAGTTCAGTTTGTTATCCGTTCAATCTATGCAGCTTAGAAAAAACTGCAAAGAGTCAATCAATTTCGCCTTGGGTTTTTTGCACCTCTGTACTTAGCCCTAGTAATAAACAACAATGGCTTCCTCCTTCCAACCCAACCTCACTGCCCTTGTACATTTTTCCCAGGCATCTGCTGAAGAGTTCGGTAAGATTTCCTATAGCACCTGCTACCAAAGAGCTGGCAGGAAGGCAGCAAAAGTGTATGTTTCTTTTTTACTGTTTTGCTTTCAGCATTCAGCCTGCTCCCTGCAATCTACAACAAAGAATTCCACTAAGACAATCTCTCCCTAACTGGCAACAACACAAAGTGCTGTGATTTAATTTTACAAAGAAAAATAATTCCAACATTAAGTAGCGAGTTCTGCTCTGCAACATTTAAAGAGCTCTGGCATTTCTACAATCTCCTTGGGACTATACTGTAGTTCTTTGGCGCACACAATCGTGCACATGATTTTAAAAAATGCTACCACAAAGCTACCACAAAGAAACACGAAGCTGTCCAAACTATTCGGATTTTACAATAAAAATATTCTGACATCTAACCAGCAGCATATTCAGTCCTCAAATGCGTTTCTGCTTCTACTAAATATGCTATACTCACATTAGACTAGTAGGCTTTATTTTTCCCTGCACCATGCCAAACTTGAATTTATGCAAATACTGTGCAAATGTTCCATGTTCTCAAAGAACGAAACTGGTGCTTGCCATCTGCACTAGAAAATGTTGCACTGCAGAATCCTTCAATTTATACAACATTTTTATGCCAAAAGTATCCCAAAACACTTTACAAAACAGCAGTTAAATACTGGTGCCTGAAAAGCAAATACAGCAATGATGCATTCAGCAATAGGTTGTGCAAGCCTCTTCCTTGTCCAAATCTACTTTATCAAGAGCAACCTGTTAGCCAGTTACTAGCAGACTCTTCAGAAAGGAAATTATACTAACGCATTAACTATCCCAAGTAAGACAGCCACTTCTCAAGAGATGACATAGTAAAGTTTAATCAGAAAAAGGATCTAGGAAATTGTATGAAAATGCGATTAATTCATTCTTGTTCATGCTTTTGCTTCTGCCATTACAGAAGTCAGGGGAGGTTTAGCTCAGAGGCACCCCTAACCTACAGAAAGAAAGAAGTATGTTGCAATACTCTGCAGAGATGCATCAGCTTCAAGGAAAACCCCTAGTGGGGTTTGAGAAGGTGCCATTTT
This sequence comes from Crocodylus siamensis, assembly GCF_052110815.1. NCBI lineage: Eukaryota > Metazoa > Chordata > Crocodylia > Crocodylidae > Crocodylus > Crocodylus siamensis. The sequence goes on along the minus strand of NC_143395.1, from coordinate 273,124,758 downwards.
CAACGCTGTTTATTTAAAATGGTCATTCTTATGAACACCAGACCAGATAAGAGGGGGGGAGACAGAAGGATGAATGAAATGCAAAATCCTGGTGCTGGGCATGGGAAATCCAGATTAAGATCATTGTCCATGGGGGTCAAAATGGTGCTCTCTATTACCCTATTTTAATATAATGAAAGAGCAATGTTAAGCCATAGCATTATAAACAACTTTGCCCCTCAGCAATTTTAATTTGCTCCAATGAATACCATTAAAAAAGATTTTACTGAATACATTAGAACGTCACAGAACAGACCCAGGAAATTGATCTGCCTAGCTTGATATTTTCCCAGAGGCATCCAAGTGCATGAAGCAATTCAGAGAAAGGCAGGGAAAGGGCAGGGAAACACAGAACACTGTCACATTTTAAAACAGAAAGAACCGATTGAGCAAAATACATCTTGCAATTCTCGCAGGGCATTTTCCAATGGGAGTCATTCCACTGATTTCAGTGAGCTTTGGAGCAAGTCCACAGCATTGATATTACAAATAACCAATAATAAAAAGGCCAGGAAAAAAGCTAAACTGATTAACTATTGTAAATGCAAGAGAAATGCTCTGAAAGCCAAGATAAAACTAGAAAAACTGAAAGTCATGTGGCAGTTGTTTTCAATTCTGCCATTAACTGCAACCTGCTGAGAGGTTAATCAGAGAAGATCAATATGAGGGCAAATCACCAGGGTAAATTAATACAAACAAACAGAAAATCCACTCACCTTACTCCTCAGCTTGTTGGATTTTTTTAAAATTTATTTATCCAGTGCATCTCTGTTAGACTTCAGTACTAACAGGGTAACATACAGGAGGTTCCTGTCAGACAGCCCCCTCAGGAAGGGCAGAGTCCTCCTTAACTCTGACTTCATAACTTCCTCTCTTGATGCAGTTTCTGGAAGCCAGTCACCTTGCTACCCAGTTGAACTCCTCTAATGTAGATGGAGTAGAAACAGTAGAAGGCTAACACAGTTGTCTGTGGAGAAAGCCTTTGGGTCATGCAAGTTAACCAAGGTGAGAATTGGTTGGGTGGCTAACCAGAACTTCACAGCACAAAGAAAGATGCAGTGGGACTGAGCCTTTCCTTCCCATATCCCAGGCTGTTGTCATGCCACTCCCCTTCTTCCTAATACAGCCTTTGGCTACAGTCGCTCTCCAGCACATTGCAACTGTGCATCCAAGGACTCGGTCCTGGATCTCTTTCACCTCTCAACTGGAATATCACATACCATTTTAACTTTATTTCACCCCTTCCCTTTGTTTCTTTTAGCCTCAATAGCTGCCTTCAGCTGCATCTATCCAAGACTATTTGCTAGTAATTACAACCTTCTCCCTGAGCTTCCTTGATAAAAGCTAAACAGACACTGTTCCTCACACTGACATCTCATAAAAAACATCTTAGGTGTTTGATTTTCCAGGGGACTTAATAGCAGCCTTCCTCCCTGAAGGGTGGTTCCAGAGGATGGAGCTAAACTGGGGTGGGCAAAATGGTGGAGCCGGCTGGTGGTCAGACTCCATTTCCCAGCAGTCCCTGCCCACCTCGCTGCAGCTGGTTTCCATGGAGACCCCAGCAGCAGGACAGTACAGGGCATGGGTTTCCGTGGAGACCAGCCCCAGCAGCACTCCAGGAATTTGCAGCAGTGGGATCTTGCAGCAGTGATGGTCTGGAGCGGGGCAGAGCTGCGATCTGGCTGCCTGCATGCTCCTTCCTAACCTGGCTCCGGACTGCACTGTCACTACCACAAGATCCCACCCCCGGAGCCATATACCCTGCCAGTGCTGCTAGTGCCAGTCTCCTTCGTAACCCTGGCCCCACGCTGTCACGGTCCCACCACTGCTAGGGTTGCCAGGGAACCTGGCCGCAGCAGGCCCAAACTGAGCAGGAGCTGCTGGGAAATGGAGTCTGCTGCAGGCCCAATCTGGCCCACAGGCCACACTTTGCCTGCCCCCGAGCTAGATAGACTGTCTCTCAGTGATGGCAGATGACAGAATAAGGAGCAGTGGTCTCAACTTGCAGCAAGGGAAGTTTAGATTAGATATTAGGAAAAACTGGGAGCATAGTAAAGCAGTAGAACAGGTTACCTGGAGAGGTGGTGGAATCTCCATCCATGGAGGTGCTTAAGCCCAGGCTAGACAAAGCTTTGGCTGGGACAATCTAGCTGGGGATGGTCCTGCTTTGAGCAGGGGTTTGGATTAGATGACTTTCTGAGGTCCCGTCCAAACCTAATTTTCTATGATTCTGTAATTTTCATTTGCCTCCTGGATCTGTGAGCCCATTTTTAAATTTCTAAAATGGTGCCTGCATCACACACTACCATGACAACCTCTCTACCCATGCTCATTAAGTTTAAGGGCCAAATTCTATTCCAAAAAGCATATTTGGCTCCCACCATAGTCAATTTAGGTTGGATATGCATATCAAGAAAGAAGAATTTACGTCTTAAGTGTTGAATCACATACACACATGTTCATAATGATCACTTTAGGGAGCTGGTAACTGGATCAAAAAAATATAATAAAATCTAATTTAATGTAACCTCATTTTTTTTTCTTTCTATAGATTTCAGAGTGCTGAAATATAATTTTATTTGAATGGAGAATAAACTGTTGTCACACTTATCCGGAAAGGCACTGTTCATATTGAGGTTCTATCTCAGAACAGCTCTATGAATGACAAAAAAGGAGCCTCTTTGATTCATTTGGCAGCTAAATTATTCTAATCTTCTACAAAGGGATTTAAAGTGCCATACGCATTACAATTTTTGTGTCTATCACTCTTCTGTCTCCTTTCACTCAAACATTATTGTTTAAAATTATTAAACCCTTTTTCCTCTAGTTACAATATGGGAATTTTTTTTTAACTGCAAGAAGGAGGGACTCTTAAGAGGTTATAATTAGCAGCAACAGAGAGGCTGTAGAAAAATAATGGTTCTATGGTGACAGTAAAATTGAGACTATTTAAGGTGGCTGAAAACAGCAAACAATCTGCATACAAGTAAAATAAAACAGCACGCAACATTTGCTCATTTAAGTACACGTTTCTCCAATAAATCTCAATCCAGGCTGCATCCCAATCCCCAGGGATCCAGATTTTCTGTTTGCTGGGAGAAAACACAGATTTTCTCCTTTAACTGAGAAAAATGTGGATTTTCCCTTTTAAAGGAGAAAATCACATATTTTCCCTTTTAAAGGAGAAAAATGCAAGAAGCCACAGGTTACCCTTTGCAGGCTGGCCAAGTCCCAGCCTGCAAGGGGCTGCTGGGATTGGGAGGAGGGCAACTGGCAGCACAGGGTGGCATGCGTACACGGCAGCCAGGTAGCGATGGACAGCAGCTCTGGCAGCTCCCTCCAGGTAAGTCTATAGGGGAAGGGGTGAGAGGAGAAAGGGGCCAGGTCAAGCATTGGGTGGTGGGAAGGTGCACAGGCCAAACAGGAAGGGGCACAGGCTGTGTCTTGTGGGGGGTCGGGAAAGGGGTACAGGCCACGTCCTGGGAGGTTGGGGAGGGCACAGATGACATGGTGAGGTGGGAAGTTTTCAGGAAGCTCTGAGGGAACCCTCATCACACCACTCAGGCTGGGGCTGGGGAAGGGGTGGGGGGTTAGTCACCTGCAGTAGGGACACTCCTAGAGCCCCACAAGGGTTCCAGATGTGGAAGAACGTCCCCCACGGCTCCTGAGATTTCTGCGCCCACAGTGGGTTGCGGGTAGGGCTGAGGGGCTGTAGGTTGGGAGTAAGGGGTGCTGGCATAGGCAAGGACAGGGCACCAGTATATTAGCACTATAAAGCAGCAGGGAGGGGCAGCCATAGATGGACCCACATCCTGGGCAGGGGAAGCTCTGAATTTCCATGATAAAGAACCCAAAATGAAACAAATTTAGGTATTTAAAATTTATTTTATTATACTGATTGAGAAACAGGTAGGCTTCCAAATTGCTTGAAAATTGTAAATATATACATAAAACATTGTGTTCAACTGATATCTATATATACAGTGGCATTTCACTTTAATTGTGGAAAACACGGATTTTGGGGGGTTTTAATAAGATAATTTGTTACTTTTAGCAGAGAATTTGCCATTTTTAAACTGAGAAAACAGTTGCAATGTGCTGGAGAGACTATACCAGAGGTATGAATACTGGCAAAATGAGTAGGGTCTGCAGAAGCAACACTATCAACTAGATTTTTATTACTGTTGATTATGCGTGAACCAGAACACCACAATTTGGCCTCAAGATTAGAGACTGAGCTTGCACTCTTGCAACTAAAAAAAAACAAACCACCCAACAAAATCACAACATTTTACATGAAATCCAACAAATCTGATCTGGAGTCAGTGAACGACTGGAAATACAAAACTGAGGATGCTGCTCAAGTTTCAAGCTATTGCCACACGTTAAAAAGAGAAAGGACATTTATAAAGAAAGGGAGAATCCAAAAAAATCAATCAGACTTTTTAAAAAGTCATACAATTCCTTATAACTACCCTGAATTTTAAAAGCAATCATAACATGAACTCAGGTCTGTAAACAAAGAAAAGGAAAAGAGGAAGAAAATTGAGCTACTTTAATAGTTCAAAAAGGTTTCTGTTAGGGTATTCTAACCCTGCTGAGAGAAAAGCCTTCTGCCTGGTGCAAAAAGAGAGCGCTCAGCCATTCAAAGGCTTTCTTAAGGGAGAAAAATGGCTCTTCTGCAAGAAAGTTCTACCTTTTCCAACCAGGAAGAACAATTCTGTCTTGCACTACGTTGAGCAGCTGTGCATTTCTCTTAGGTGTTGAGGACAGAGGACACCCAGTATCCCAGCAGACCTCCGCTTTTCTTCCCTCCCTCCAAAGGAAGGAGAGAGCACAACTACTCCTTGACAGCCCACCATTCAGGCTGGTGTTGGGGGGAAGGGTTATCCTCCTGCAGTAGAAACACTCCTGTCATATTGAATGTAATAGCTTGAATGCTTGTAACAAATACTCATTAGCCAGTTTAGAAAAAAAGGCAAGATTCATCTTTTTATCTAGGGTCATTGCTTGTTTTTGCCTACGTGGCAAAATGTCTTGATTCTGAATTTTATCTTTAGAGGCCTTACAGCGAATGTGCTAAATGTCTTGGTTTTTGAATTATCTCTAGAGGCCTTTAACAAAGTTAACCTAAAAGCGACCCTTAAGTAAACACTGCAAGAGATGAAAACTGAGGGACTTTTGGAAAGTGGTCGGCAAGAGGTCACAGCGGTGTTATGGAAAATCTCCAAAAAGCAAGAATACAAACTGACCACCCAGCAGAAATCTGTTAAAAGATCCAAGTCCAAATTTGGGAGTAGTGACAGGTTTGGGTAGGAGGGGCCCAAGATGGCAACTCAACCACTAAAAACTGTAACCTACAGTCCCAATTTGGAGGTAACCTCACTTGCAGAACACCAAAGGAAGAATCACAAGTGTAGGCCAAATCAGACTGATCACCTGAACCACCCTCTCCGTGAACAAGAATTCCAGTTCATGCTGAAGCCGTGGAGCGCCTGAGTGGGACCAAAGGTAGGGGAGTTGTTCCTATCACTGCTGGGACCAACCCTAAAACCATAACTAAAGAATGAAAGTATCCTTGGGGATTTAGTTTCTAGGAATTCTAGGATTGCAAGTATACCATGAGAAATAATCTTTACTTGTAATTGTAGTTGTTTTTGTAATACTAGTTCTTATAGCATTGTTTGGGAAGGATTTCTTAAAGCTAAGCAGTGTTATATGTGTAGCAAGGAATTTTAAAATAAAATTGTGTTGTATGAATTAAGTATGCAATCATTTTGTAATCGTGCAATCAACCAAATATTCCCCCAGGTAGTCGTATCAAACGGATCAGTAAATTGCGTGGGATCTTCCTCTATTCTATAACCCACTAGAGACAAGTCCTAGAACCCCAAGAGGGTTCCAGACGCGAAAGAGTGCCCCACTGTCTCCCTGCCCTGGTTCTTGGCCCCTGGACTTTAAATGCTGCCCTCGCTGCTCAGTTGGACAGCAGGCCCAGGCTCAGGGTTGGGAATGGTGTCCCTAAGCCCAGCTACTGCTCAGTGGGGTGGCAAGGACTGCAAAGCCATACCCCCACCCCGGTTTCTCCCTCCCCCCTGAGCTTTAAATGCTGTCTCTGTCATGCAGCTGAGCAACTCAAGCAAGGACTGCAAAGCCCACAGGACAAGGTACTGAGGTGGGAGGTCGGTCCCCAAGCGTGGTTCTCAGGCCCCGCCAGCTTCCCCTTGTTACCCCTGCTGCATCGTGATTATAAAGCTCCAGGGGTCAGGAAGTAGAGAAACTATCCCTGCCCCAGTTCCTGGCCCCTTGGCTTTATATGCCACGTGTGCCACCCAGCTGGACAGCACACGCAGTGATTTTAAAGCTGGTGAGTCAGCATGTGGGGTTGAGGAGGCTGTCCGTGGCTCCACTTTCCCACACCCTTGTCTTTAAATTACTCTGTGTGCAGCCCATGTGTGCTGAGCAAGAGGTGACTTAGAACCCTAAGAGGCTGCCTGTTGACAGGCTGCCCCTTGCCAGGCAGGAGAGAAGACAGGCTGTGAAATAATGGGCTCCACTAAGTGGTAGCTTTCTAGTGCCCCATGGCTGGCAAGTTTGTCCATGCAGCTCTCCAGTCCTGGGGCAGGAATACATGCATACTCCATCTCCCAGGTTATTTTTCTACCAGTAGGAATTTCACGGAAATTCTTACTAGTAGAAACAAACATCTGTCCATGACCAGTGACACTATGTTAAAGCATTTTACTTAAGGTGACAATATATTTCGCTTTAAAACTTATACTGTTTAGGCAGAAGGCAGGACAGAGGTGCATTAAGTGAATTAGAGATGCATTAGCTTGAATGGACAACATATCACTTTGTCACATTTGACTAAGATATTGCTCACAAAAGCTTTTGCATCTCTGATTCAGGCTGCCTAAGGGGCATCTCTACCCAGCCTTCTAGCTGACTTCCAATACAGCTAGAACAAAGATATCCTCTCTCTGCTCATGGATATCCTATTTAGTTCAAGAAAATATGGAAGTTAGACTTAATTTCCCTCTAACACTATTACTAGCAAATCTTCTTTCAGCTACCATATGACTTGATAACTGTGGAGACTTGTACCTTGTACAAGTAACTTCTACTTGCCCGCTACGGGACAGGAAGGTCTGGGTGGGGGAGATCCCCTGCACTCCATAAATGCTGACCTCGTGAAGGAACATCTTGAGAAGCTGGATACCTTCAAGTCAGCCGGCCCTCACAATCTACACCCCAGGGTGCTCAAGGAGCTGGCGAGCAGCATAGCTCAGCCCCTGGCACGGATTTTTAAAAACTCCTGGCACTCTGGTGTAGTGCCCGAAGACTGGAAGAAGGCCAATGTGGTGCCTATCTTCAAGGGAAGAAAATGGATCAGGCTAACTATAGGCCCATTAGCCTGACTTCTATCCTGGGGAAGATCTTAGAAATGTTTATTAAAGAGGCCATTCTCAACCGACTGGCCGAGGCCAACATCCTAAGGGATAGCCAGCATGGGTTTGTTGTGGGTAGGTCTTGCTTGACCAATCTCATTTCCTTCTATGACCAGGTGACCTATCACCTGGACAAGGGAGATGAGATTGATGTCATATATCTTGACTTCAGAAAAGCCTTTAATCTGGTATCCCATGATCACCTCTTGGCAAAACTAGCCAACTGTGACCTTGGGTCCACCACAATCCGCTGGCTGGGTAATTGGCTCCATGGTCGGACCCAGAGGGAAGTAATTGATGGAAGTCACTCATCATGATGCCCTATGACCAGTGGGGTCCCCCAAGGCTCTGTCCTTGGACCCATATTGTTCAACATCTTCATTAATGATGTGGACATTGGAGTCAGGAGTGGACTGGCCAAGTTCGCCGATGACATCAAACTTTGGGGCAAAGCATCCACGCCAGATGAAAGGTGGGTGAACCAGGCTGACTTGGACAGGCTCAGCAAACAGGTGGACAAGAACCTGCTGGTGTTTAACACTGAAAAATGCAAGGTTCTCCACCTTGGGAAGAAAAACCTGCAGCATCCTTATAGGTTCAGCAGTGCTACCCTGGCTAGCACTACGGAAGAAAGAGACTTGGGGGTCATCATACACCACAAGATGAACATGAGCCTGCAATGCGATGCTGTGGATAGTAAAGCAGCCAAAATGCTGGCTTGCATCCATAGATGCTTCTCAAGCAAATCCCGGGATGTCATTCTCCCCTTGTACTCGGCCTTGGTGAGGCCGCAGCTGGAGTACTGCGTCCAGTTTTGGGCTCCTCAATTCAAAAACGATGTGGAAAAGCTTGAGAGAGTCCAGAGAAGACCCACGTGCATAATCAGAGGTCAGGAAAACAGACCTTAAGACGACACGCTGAGAGCCATGGGGCTCTTTAGCCTGGAAAAGCGCAGGCTCAGGGGTGACCTGATGGCCACCTATAAGTTTATCGGGGTGACCACCAGGATCTGGGGGAACAGTTGTTCACCAGAGCGCCCCAAGGGATGACGAGGTCAAACGGTCATAAACTACTACGAGACCATTTCAGGCTGGACATAAGGAAGAATTTATTTACTGTCCAAGCCCCAAGGTCTGGAACAGCCTGCCATCGGAGGTGGTTCAAGCACCTATATTGAACACATTCAAGAGCAAACTGGATGCTTATCTTGCTCAGCTCCTATGACCCCAACTGACTTCCTGCCCTTTGGGCAGGGGCTGGACTCGATGATCTTCCAAGGTCCCTTCCAGCCCTAATGTCTATGAAATCTATGAAACCTGCATGAGGCATTGGCATCATCCAGTTACAACAGGCTGTCTTGTGATACCAAGGCTCAGATTATACAGTGCTGGGCAGTTAAAGCTCAGGACATGTTCTAACTGCAGCAGGCATCTGTCAGACCTCCTTAGCTCTGAATGATTCCTGAACACCACAATGACCACTCCTGTCAAAAACAAGATCTTCAGCATCCTGGCCATACTAACCTATTCGAGAAATAAGCCTGAACACCACTGTACCACAACCTATTATAACCTGGAACCAGGTGTCCAAGGAGAGTGGTCGCTCCATAAGGAGATGATCCTCCAAGCCCAAAGGGAGGTAATCCCAATGCAGATCAAAGGGAGCAGGAGGGCACACAAGCCCCCATGGCTCACCAAAAGCATCTGGGAATGTCTCCTAGCTAAAAGGGGGGCGTACACCCAATGGAAAGGAGGGGCCATCACCAGGGATGACTATACTGCAGTTGCTCAGGGATGTAGGGGAGCAGTCAGGAAGGCCAAGGCAAAGCTGGAACTGGGATTAGCTTCCCAGATTAAGGACAATAAGAAGTCCTTCTTTAAATATATAGGGGGTAAAAAGAAGGTTCTGGGTAATGTGGGGCCCCTGCGGGACATGTAGGGAATTTGGTTGTCACACCAGATGACAAAGCCAACATATTTAACGATTTCTTTGCCTCCATTTTCCTAAGCAGGGACCAGAACAGTCACCCCCCCGCCCGCTGGGCCCCCCCTCAAGCCCCAGGGGAGGTGCACCTAGGCCAAGCGTTAGCGAGGAACTAGTTAGGGAACTTCTGGAGAGGCTGGATGTATTCAAGTCAGCCGGTCCAGACGAACTCCACCCTAGAGTACTAGAGGAATTGGCTGAGGTAATTGCAGGACCCCTGGCACAGCTTTACGAGCACTCATGGTGCTCTGGTGTGGTGCCAGAGGACTGGAAGAGGGCCAAAGTGGTTCCCATCTTCAAAAAGGGGAAGAAGGAGGACCCGGGAAACTATAGGCCAGTTAGTCTTACCTCGATCCTGGGCAAGCTTTTTGAAAAAATTATTCTGACGCATATCCACGAGGGGCTAGCAGGGGAGGTCATGCTTAGGGGAAACCAACACGGGTTCATCAGTGGCAGGCCCTGTCAGACCAACCTGGTGGCCTTCTATGATCAGATCACCAAATCATTAGATGCAGGGGTAGCAGTGGACATAGTCTTCCTGGACTTTCGGAAGGCCTTCGACATTGTCTCTCACCCCGTTCTCATTAAGAAACTGGGGGACTGTGGTGTCGATACCTACACAGTCAATTGGGTCACCAACTGGCTGGAGGGCCACACCCAGAGAATGGTAGTGGATGGGTCATTTTCGGCCTGGAGGGATTTGGGCAGGGGGGGCCCCCAGGGCTCGGTCCTCGGGCCCGCACTGCTCAACATCTTCATCAGTGACTTGGACAAGGGGGTCAAAAGCACCCTGTTCAAATTTGCTTATGACACTAAGATGTGGGGGAATGTGGGTGCACTAGAAGGGAGGAATAGGCTGCAATCGGACCTGGACAGGTTACAGGGGTGGGCGGATGAGAATAAGATGGGATTCAACACCAACAAGTGCAAAGTGATGCACTTTGGGTAGGAACAACCAGCACCATACCTACAGGCTGGGGAACTCCATTCTTGTCAGCAGAGAGGTGGAAAAGGATCTTGGAGTCATAATTGACTCCCCATATGGGAGTCATAATGAACATGGGCCGGCTGTGTGGGGAGGCAGTCAGGAAGGCCAACTGTACCTTGTCATGCATCCACAGATGCATCTCGAGCAGGTCCAAGGGTGATCCTCCCCCTCTATGAGGCACTGGTTAGGCCGCAGCTGGAGTACTGCGTCCAGTTCTGGGCACCGCACTTCAAGAGGGATGTGGACAACATGGAGAGGGTCCAGAGGAGGGCCATGTGCATGATCAGGGGGCAGCAGGGAAGGCATTATGAGGACAGGCTACAGGACCTCAACCTGTTCAGCCTCCACAAGAGAAGGCTGAGGGGGGATCTAGTGGCCTGTTACAAACTAGTCAGGGGGGATCAGCAGGCACTGGGGGAGTCCCTGTTCCCCCAACCACTGCCAGGAGTGACCAGGAATAACGGTCACAAGCTGGCAGAGGGTAGATTCAGGCTAGATATCAGGAGGCGCTACTTCACAGTCAGGGCGGCTAGGGTCTGGAACCAACTTCCAAGAGAAGTGGTGCTGGCTCCTACCCTGGGGGTGTTTAAGAGGAGGTTAGATGTACACCTTGCTGGGGTCGTTTGACCCCAGTACCTTTTCCTGCCATGGCGGGGGGTCAAACTAGATGATCTACTCAGGTCCCTTCCGACCTCAGAAACTATGAAACTATTATACGAAGGAATTTATTTGTAATAATATTATGTCCTGCAACTTCGGAGAAAGTCTTTGCAAGATAAATCTTGTGAAGAAGGAGAAAAGGTAATCTGTAGTCCATGAGCAGGAACTGCTGAAGATCAAGAGAGGAATGCCACCTTGTTCTTTTGTATTAGCTGGAAGCTATGAGGTTGCTGTTTTTCCAGCTTTGCTGCAAATACACATCCATATTTATTACTTGATAATATGTTTTTGTTTCTCCTGTGCCCTCTTACGGCATCTGGCTTCTCCTACTTATTCCATATTCTGTTCCTCTCTCCTGTTCCTCTTCCCTTGCACAGTTCCTTTATATTACTTTTAGTCACCCATTCTTCCTTCAGTCTCCCCCTCCACTTCACAAGTGTGTGTTGTTTGGGGGAAGGGGGTTGGCATTTAAGCTACAAAAAGCATTTACGCAATGTTTCCTTCTCTCTGCTAGGTGCAGTTGTTATGTACAGAGAAGCTGCAAGCCATGTGTCTCTTTGTGCACGAGCTTAGCTTGCCCTAGCATAGCTGTGGTCTCTGTAGTGCATGGAAATGTTTCATCAACACTTTAAACAGTGCTGTGCGGTATGCTAGCTGTATTCCATGCCTATCTAGCCTGTACCACAGGCTTATCAGAGATTAATTTTCCAAAAAGCTTTCCTAGATATATTATATAGCCTCACATCTACATAGCCAATGAAAGTCCATAAGAAAATAATTAATTCCTTTCCATTTAATCTGTTGGTGGATTAAATTTAAAAGTAATGTTAAAACTAGTAGTCTAGTTTGAGGAAAATGATTGTGCCCAGGCATGGCACACACATTGCATACTGTCTTAAGCACTACTTCAAAAGAATCTTGTGAGAAGCAAGGTTTGTTTAGTGGTATTTTTTACTGGACCAACTACATAGCTGGGGGAGATGTCAGACAAGCTTTTAGGTATCAAGCACCTGTCTTCAAGACTGGGTGAAGAGCAGATACAACCTAAGCTAAATACCATACATATGGGAGTTCACCTGGGGATACACTTTATAAAAACATGAAAACAAGGAGACCCATCCTATGCAGCCACAACCCTACTACAAGAATCTTACACATCTGCCATGACAAAGTACCTAAGCCTTATACTTGAAAATTAAATCAGGATATTAATTTTCATCCATCTTCAGAGAGTCCAGAATATGTGGCAGTTAAAAGAAAGTCAAGCCAAGAACTATTTTTGAGTCTAGTTAAGCTTAACTAGCACCTTTAAAAACATACAAGCATAAATTCTTTGGAGAAAGGAAAGGGAAGAAAAATAACTCGCTTTCCAAATACCTGTTTATTTTTTTAAATTTCAACTTCATTTATGGCCAAATCTATATTACAGGCTTCTGCCATCTTAATTTTGTTGGTGTGGTGTGTGAAGAGACACGATCCCCAACTGATGTAACTGTAGCACTAGAAGCCTCTACTGTATATGCAGTTTAACCAGCAAAGTGATGCTTTTACCAGAACAAGCTTGTTTCACTGATAGTAGCTGGTTTTACTATACTGGAACAAAGTGTGACTTTGCTGGTTTAGCTAGTTTAGCCAATATACCATACCAGTACTGCTATACCCATGAAAGTACTTCTAAAGTTGACACTGCACAAAAGAGAGGAAAGCAGACTCTATTGCTACTGAGACTTCTAGTTTTTGCATTCTTTCTGGTTTTTTTCAGCAAATCTCATTGGTTGTTTCTAAATTACTGAATGCACCCCCCAGGAGGAACATGTATGTTCAGTATAAGGAACTTATATTTTTGAGGTTAGCAATTTTCATCGCATTTACAGAGCGTATTTTAGCACATCTACCAGAGCAAGTACGCCTTCACTTTTGTGTTACCTTTCTGAAGATAAATACCTGAGATTTCAAGACATTTTCAGTCTTAAAGTCACTATTCTATCCCCAACACGCTATGTGCATAGATCTAAAAGATCACAAAGTTGTGAAGAAGGCAAGGCAAGGCAGGGCAAGACAGAAGATGAAAACTGCTTTAAAAATGGTATTAGATACCTTAACTCATATTTGCTATTTTAAAAAAAAGATAACAGATGTATTATTCAAAATCGCATTAGTTTTATGTCTGACTCATTAAAAAGTTCTCCTATTTTATGCTTATGATGCATTTCTTCACCTGCGATACAGCAGAATTTCATAGGGAAGTATGATTTGTGTATGCACACTCGTTCTCAGAACTTTAAATCACCTGATGGGCTGCACAAACTCTTAGGAATCATTACAACATACAGAATTGCTGACTCTGGAACTAAAGCCCTTTATAAAAATACTTGCATTCAGCTGTCTGCAACTGTAGTCCTTTCTGGATTCTCGTCAACTACATAAAGTCAAATGAAAAACTCATAACTAGTCTCTCTAATACCGTCACCAGAATGATAGAAGACAACTAAGTATAGCACACAATGATGCAAGCACTTATGGATTTGAGTAATGTCACTCATATAATAATTCCATGGACTTCTAATAGAATTGTTTGCACATGTGCAGAAGCATGCAAAAGTGTTTGGAGGATCAATCCCTAAACATAGAGATTTTAAATACAGTTAAATAAATTTGGCCTTCAATCAAGAGAGAGCTTTGCAAAACAAGATAAAACACTTTAAATCTGTACTTCTTTCAAGTTTTTTTCATACAGTTGTTTGTAATTCTTGATATTTACACAAACATTTATAATGAAACAGCTTCTTCACTTCTACTTAATTCTAAATTTAAGACTCTCATTTTATGGAATTTGATTATGATGTCCAATACAGGATTATGGACATTAGTATGATGCCAGGTCCTGTGTATGCAACTCTTAAGGAGTTAATGAAACCTTCAAAAACAGGACACAATGACTTATAATAAAAAGCCAAAAAAATGGAAGGGACAGAGTTCTTAGCCATAAGAAAAAATGAAGAAAATAATCTTTGCATGTAAATAGTTTCAATTGTTCATTTGTTTTAAAGGATCTTCACTAACTGCCAAACATGCAATCAGAATGTTAATGAAATCCAACTGAAGTTTAAGTTAAAGAGTCAGAAAAGGAAAAAAGCAAAACAAGAACATTTATGTTGAAAGCTACACCGAGACATATGTGCAACTTCTCTGCAGTTGACTTTTAAATGTTCCCATTGAAAATTATTACTAACTCAGTGGTTTGGATTCAAGATATTTTTTTCATCTTTTGCCAAAGCAACCTATAAAAGAGAACAACGTAGCCCAAATTTACAATAAAGATGGAGGCCACTATATAAAAAAAATCAAGTTTTGCCATTAAGCTTGCTTAGTAAAAAGGAATCCGATTTCTTCTTTACCTTCTTTTTACATTTTCTGACTTCCTTGCTATCTGCTCTGGGAGTCACACTCTATCAACCAACTTGACAGATAAGCAATGAAGAAATATAAAACATCACCACTCTTCAGCAACATTGACACTGTACAAATAAACACGACTCCCAGTGAATCAGACACCACAGGGCACAAGCAGATGCATCTAGCAATAATTTGGCTAGGCTCTGTAATGTGACACATTTAACAATATTTCTCAAACTTACTTCACAGTGTTTGAAGAAGCTTGTTTTACAAGTACGTATTAGTGAGAAGTGTTTGAAAATGCTATTTGCATGTGCCCTGGATTAAATATAATCTATAAAGTAAAAGAGTAAACTGCAGTAACATATCATAGATTTTAAAAACCTACTGTGCTAAAACATGGATTTTGGCCATCCAAATGTGTAATGTACTGTACTGTAAGTTTGGAACGGCCTGTTTCCTACTCTTGAAAAGTAACATTTCTTCAATGAATAATAAACTGGCTTGAACCATGCAGTCCAAAACGTATGACTTCCCTGAATTAGCAGTCATAGCGTGGTCAAGAAGCTCTGTGCTAGTCCAGCTCAAATGAACAAGTTTAAAAATATGTTACCTTTTAACAAATGGGAAGTAGACATTATTTGTCAATCAAATTGCTTTCATTCAAATATATGACAACATTGGCATGCAGTAATTAATTTGGAAAAAACACAAAGAAATTAAATCTATTCTTTAATGGAGACTCAGTGGCTTGTGGGATTAAGTACTGGGTTCAAGCATAGCCTGAATTTTGGCATACCCTACACAAACTAAAATGTGCTGGGCATAATTTAGAGAGTTGGTTAGCTATGTTGATCTGAAGTCAGGCAGAAATTAGGACAAGCTGGCACTTTTGTCTGCCTCTGAGGAGCCATCTTAGCCTACCTTCTGCCTGGACCTAATTTAGTAACTTTCACAGGACACTTGTGTACACAAAGGTTTGACACGTAGATGGGTGAACTGAGTAAAGAATCAAAGGCCAAAGTTCTGGCTTGTGTCAAGCAACCACAGACCACATGATGGTTGCTCAAGGACAGGGCCTCTTATAAGTCTCCTCTAAGGCTTGGCTATTTACATAGCAGGAGAGACCTGCAGAGAGCCTGCTGAGGATATCACACCACAGGCGAAAGGACTATGAAACAAACAAATCTTAGGAGGGGCCTGTGGAGAACCCCGCACCCACAGCAGAAATGCTGCTATACCAGCAATGAGGGAAGTGTATTTGAGCTTGAAAGGGCCAAAAGGGACTCAAGTTAAAATTTAAAAGTTATTTTGCATCATGGCTCAAACCAGTCCAGGCAGGAAACGGGGTTTGATTATGTGTAGGTATATGAGTTTCCTTATAGGGAAAAATGAGGCAAGAATAGCTGTGGAGCCATTCTGTGGGGGAGGTAGACTCATGGAAACTTGCACCCAGCAACTGGAGAAATCATGGCAGCCGTTAACCAAGTTTCAGAAAGGGAAGGATGTTCTGAATAAGCCTCCTGTTGCTGTACAGTCATGGACAGTTGTACACACCCAAGCTAATCTTTCATGATCTGTGTTGTATCACAACAAAGCCACTGAGAAAAGAATGGAGTCATGCATTTCACATCTGACACATGCTTAGGGCTAGCCTTGAACAAATGGTGACTATTTGCCTCTATCAGTATATCCTTAGTTCAAATCAGTGGTAGCAGCAAATCATTACCCTTTGTTCTCAATGTGACATTGCCTCAATTCAGCTCCATGGACCTTATTTAATAGGAAAAACCCAGTCACAACAATTGGCAGTCCCTAAAAAGAGCGTCTAGGAGCTGGCTTAATGTTCTGGTCCAACCTCCCCATTCAGGCCTGTTATTACAATTGTGTGCGCCATTGGTTCAGTTCCATTTAGGGCTTTCTATGCAGCTGAGCATGGAGTAAAATCCAAGGAAGACTGGGGATAGAAAATAATTCCCACTGCAAAAAAAAAGGTGGGGGGGAGGCATGCGAAAACACTGCCCTCACTGCTTAAAGCCGAGCATTTGGGTTTTGGAAATGTTGAGCTACCACTTCACTTTCTTGAAACAGAGGCACACCTGCCAGGCTTGCTGCATTGTAGCAAATCAGAAACATACATTGAAACTTGTCCTCCAACCATACCGCAGTCAGCTCTAGAGAACAGCTTGCAAACTCATTTTACAAACATTCTTCACATGAATAGGTTTAGAGTGCTCAACTGTATTTGGTTGGAGTCTATTGGTCACATTTTTCAAAGGCCTGAAACCAAACTCTCATTAATCAAGGCAGACTGTGACACTTTTGTGTGGAGCACACTTATGTGAGAAAGCATTATGATTTGCAATTGTATTTCACAAGAAACTAGGATGTAAAAGACATGAGAATGAGAATGAGAGATGACCAACCCAAAATTAAATGTCTCCAACTTTAATAATATTCCTTTGCTCCTCTGTACAATATAGCAATGGACAACAGAGAAGCAAAGAAATTAAAAACAGATGCTTACTTACAAGCATAAAAAGAAATCACAAATCTGGTAGTACAGCTTAACCTACCCATTAACACATCGTAGGTAAGATATTGGAAGGTAGCAGTGTTAGAGATACAGCCCTTGGAGCAGTGTTATTTGGCCTGCAGTGCTGCCAGCCCCATGCAGCATATGCTGGCCCTGGCCCTGCACGCTGCATGTGGTGCCTGTGCTGTACCAGGCCTGCATACTAGATCTAGGGCTGTTCCAAAATGGGCCCACAGATGTGCCATCCATGCCAGATGCAGCATGCAGATCTACTGCCGTGTGGGCATGACATACAGCATGTTCTGGCTCCAGCACTGCCCACCGCAGCAGTTTGTGGCATATGGGGCCAGTCTTGGGCACACGCTGCATGTCACACCCACACCAAACTAGCCCTGCATGCTGGATCTGGCAAGCAGGGCTGATTTACAGGGCTGTTCCAAACCAGCCACAGGGCCAGTCCAGTGCAGAGGTCGCATACAGCATGCATCCCAGATCAGCCCCCATACTAGATGCAGCTTGCGTCAGACAGGCTTTGTGTGGCACATGCTGCATGTGGCAAACAGTGCTGCAGGCCAGGAGATAGAGCTCTGCAAGCTGTATTTTTGAGACTCCTGAATTAGTGAGTTAATTGTTATGAAAGTAAATATTGTCACATGATCCATTTACTATATTTGAAACAAAAATCATATACAATATATTTTTTTTGTGAATTAGTATAAAGCCAAGTAACAGGGGAGAAACCCGATTAGTAATATGTCATGAGCTGATTTTCTTTTTCTTCTAGTATAATCAAACTTCAGAGTGGCTCCAGCTAATTCTTAGAACATTTACCTCACTTTATACATCTTACATGCCTATCTTCAGGGGTTCCCCCACCTTCCTCACACCTACTTCTATTACAAAGGGCTACATGGATAGCTCCCCATGACACTGTAGGCTATTAAACAGTTTAAACAAAAATATATGCATATCAAAGTGTTCCTACATACAGACTGATGCATCAATATTTACTTAAGGCTCACCTACAGTCTCACACCATCTTAAAACACTTGCTGTCTAAAATCTTACCAATAATTAAATTGCTTTTAGCATGCATGCAAAAGGTCTTCTGCACAACTTGAAACACTTTAATGATCTTATTCCTTTGCATTTTACTTTTTTTGCTGTTTTTTTCTGTGAAAGGCACAATGGATAAAAGTGCACATTGCTGCTTAGTTTCCACTACATGTGACATTCCTACAAAATCAGCCTGTTTACTTCTGGGCACAGAAATAACCTAATGGAGTTGGCAATCTCTCTCTTTGGTACAACGTTGTACAATGAGACAGATGCATTATTTGGGGTTTTATCTCCCTTAGATACATTTAGAATAAAGCCAATGCAATAAGAAGGATATTGGACTAGATGAACCATTGGTTGGTTCTGACCGGCAAATCTTACATTCCTGTCTTTGTAGGTGCTTGTTTTACTGTCTCAGTAACAACAAATATTCCTCATTTCCTCACTGAACTGGTTTTGACCAGTTTCGCCCTGTTTGAACTGGTTTTGCATGATGTGAACTGGTTTTGGTGACGTTTTGAGTAGCTTGAAATGATTTTGACCAGGTCAGCCTGGTTTGAATCTGTTTCTACTGGTTTTGACTGGTGTCAATGTGTTTCACCCAGTTTTGCCTGGTTTGAACTCTTTTGAACTGGTTTTGTCCAACTTGAACTGGTTCTGAGAGGTTCCAACTGGTCTTGAACTGGTTTCGCCTGGCTTTGTCCGGTTTGAACTCTTCTGATCTGGTTTCACCTGGTTCCGAGCGATTCTAACAGGCCTGAATTCATTCCAAGTGGTTTTGCCCAGTTTGAACTAGTTTCATCTGATTTTGGCTGGTTGAGCTGGTTTTGTCCATTCTGATCTCTTTTGAATTGGTTTAACCTTGTTAGAACTGGATTCAACCAGGGAATAGCACAGGGAATACCAGTAATAACAGTGCAAACAGATTTCATAGAGGGCAATCCAGGCTGATCTTGACAGGCTCAAGAAATGGGCAGACAAGAACCTGATGGTGTTTAACACTGAAAAATGCAAGGTTTTCCACCTTGGGAAGAAAAACCCACAGCATGCTTATAGGCTTGGCAGTGCTACGCTGGTTAGCACTACAGACGAAAGGGACATGGGGGTCATCATTGACCACAAGATGAACATGAGCCTGCAATGTGATGCTGCAGCTAGTAAAGCCAGCAAAATGCTGGTTTCCATCCATAGATGCTTCTCAAGCAAATCCCAGGACATCATTCTCCCGTTGTACTTGGCCTTGGTGAGGCCGCAGGTAGAGTACTGCATCCAGTTTTGGGCTCCACAATTCAAAAAGGATGTGGAGAAGCTTGAGAGAGTGCAGAGAAGAGCCACGTGCATGATAAGAGGTCAGGAAAACAGACCTTATGATGAGAGGCTGAGACCAATGGGACTCTTCAGCCTGTAAAAGCGCAGGCTCAGGGGTGATCTGGTGGCTGCCTGTAAGTTTATAAGGCATGTTCACCAGGATCTGGGGGAACAATTGTTCACCAGAGCGCCCCAAGGGATGATGAGGTTGAATGGTTATAAACTACTGTGAGACCGTTTCAGGCTGGACATAAGGAAGAAGTTCTTTACTGTCCGAGCCCCCAGGGTCTGGAATAGCCTGCCATCGGAGGTGGTTCAAGCATCTACTTTGAACACCTTCAAGAGACATTGGGATGTTTATCTTGCTGGGATCCTGCTGACTTCCTGCCCCTAGGGCAGGGGACTGGACTCGAAGATCTTCCAAGGTCCCTTCCAGCCCTAATGTCTATGAAATTCATGAAATCCCAGGCTCTTCTGTGGTTCTCCCTTTCAGGAAGGTGCACTAGCACTTGGCCAGCACATGGCTGCCCTGGTCGAGGACACCCAGCAGGCCCCATCCCTGAGCTCTCCCAGAGCTGAGCCAGCACAGACCCTCTTCCTAGCCCCACCTCCTGCCTTGGCCAGCTGTCAGCTGCAGGAAGGCAGCTGGGGGGGAGGGGTAGAGGCTTCATGTCCCCTGCATAAGCCCTGGGACTTGGGCACCCATGTCCCTGGGCCATGGCTCTGCAACCTGTCACAAAGCATGCACACCTGACACCAAAGAAGAAACCTCGTGCTAAGGCACAGCCCCACAGAGCCTAACCCTGGCCACACACCCAGCCAGAGAACCCGATGCCCCCATGCTTGGGCACAGCCTCATGAAACCTGACCCTGACTCCCGCACACCACATCTCAGTGGCAGAGCCAGGCACCCTGCCACCCAGACCCCAGCCTGGAGGTTCTGGAGGGTCAGGGTGGCTGAGGGCAGAACAGCAGGACTGTGTCTGCACAGAGGCAATCCTGTGACCTCTGCGGCTCAGCCACTGCCCACAGGTATACTGGCCATGGGTACCTGGGGTGCTGCAAGGATTTTTTGGTATATAGCTACAGGGTCCCAGAGTACTAGGATGGGGAGATATGGGGGGAGAGGGGTGATTGGGAGCATATTTGCCTGTACCCAGCAGCCAATTGGGGTGACCTGGGCATTTGGCAGTCTCCAACAACCCAGACACAAGGTCACTGGGAGGTGTGCAGGAGCACCCCCAACCTGCTGGCCTCAGCCAGTGCAGTTTGAGTGCCGCCCTCCCCCCACCAGGGAAAACGTGTTTTCTTTGCTACCAATCTAAACTAGGCTACTTACAGAAACCTGTGTACTGATTCCTCCTCAGGCTTTTTGAACATCTGAATCTGGCTTTCATTATGCTGAGGATGAAAGCTGCAAAACGCACTCCCCTTTGAAGTAAAACTACTTGGACAGGTTTCATGGCTCCAGCTATATCAAATTATTCTGTAGTGCAGTTTACTGTTTACAAAAATCCAGCTTGCCTTTAGTGAGACAACAGGGAACTCTCCTACATAGGCAGGAGATGGGTAAAATGTCAAACTAGTTTTTTTTCTATTCTTTGCTACCATGAGTTTATGACTTCCACTACACATACTGTTATTGGGTCTCAAAAATTATAACTACTTATACAGGACAAGAAATGAGAGAGGACTGCACTATGGCCTTTGTAAAACAGAGACGTTTGCATCTTAACACTTCTAATTATCTTTTAAAAATTAGCAGAAGCCAAGGATTTTCACAGCAACATGTCTTAATAGTGAAAACACTTGCTGGAACCAGCATGAAAATAGCCCAATCCAAAATACAGAAATATCCAACCTTTCCACCCACACAAACAAGCTGAAGAGGAAATAACAACATTTAAAGCTTGGAGAAAAACCAGAAATGAACTCAAACATTTACCAAGAGGGAGAGAATTGGAATATCCTGGCACCTTGATGGAAACGACTTTGCCTTGCAACCTGTCAGAACTGCACTGGGAGAGGAGTGGGGGGAATTTCCTGAATTTCTAGTCCTGCCAATCCCAAGTGTTGGACTGGATGATCGCCAGAGTTTGTCAGCCAAATACACTGATCTCACATATTCTATTCAGTTACATTACATTACCACAATTCAGATAAAAGGGACTGCCCAAAATAATCTGTGATGCAGGGAAAGCCCCCTCCAGAGAAGCATAATTCCACTATCTGGAAAATACAACCTCTAACCAGTGAATTCTCCTGTTATTTCCTCCTGTCCTCCTCCTGGCTAGGAGCCTCAGGCAGGAAAACACAGAAGCTAAACATTTTAAAATTTCTCTCCGACTATATAAAAATGCAAATTTGGAGTCCTTAGTATTTGCAATTTAAATAACAGTTGTAGTTTTATTTCTTTATACAATCCAATATATTTTAACATTGAAATGCTCCACTCAGCAAAGGAGACAGTGCAGAGGGGGATAAACTGAAAAAGACTGATTAATAAGGTTATTTCTATTATGTACATTGAACTATCGCCTCAGTCAACAATGTATTTAATTATATTGGTATGCCATATTAGTATTGTGTTACCACTTTTAATGTACAAAAATATAACAGATACTATGTAACCGCTGATAGGGAGCATTAGAAGCCTGTGCATTTAATAGTATTGTTCATAATTGGGCGGAGGAAAGGGTTACTGCTTATAGTATATCTGAGCAAATAAACTACAGCCTTATTTAAAAGGCCCCTTTTTACTCATTGCACCATTGATTACTTGCATAGAAATATCCTATCCAGACAATACTGCACATGTAGCAAGGAGAATGAGGTAACCTCTGCCACTACCAGAAAGTCCCACAGGACTACCATGCTGGATGAACAGCTACTGAACTTTTGGCTCCTTTAATGCCCCTGAAGCCAGTACATAGGGTCAGGTGTGGTGAGGTGTGTTGTGCAATGATGGCCGAGGGCATCTGGGACAGTCCATGTCACACCTATAGCGATGTGGATGATGCTGCACATATACCATGGATGGTTGGTTTTTTTGTGATTCCTGGAGGTTCTTAGGCTGAACATTGCTGACTCAGAGACCACTGACTGGCTCAAGACTATTTAGCTTTCTGTGCACGTACCTTTTAAGCCTTGCCTGGTTTGTTCTTCTCCACCCACAAATCACTATAACAACAAATAACACAATCAAGCACCCAGTGCTTTTCTTCCATTGTGCCCTCATTGTTATTAAGGGAAAAGGTAACAAAAGATCCAAAATGAGACATATTTTCACATTAAATGTCAACGAGGAAAGATTTTTTTCACATTTTAACCTCCTTTCATTCTGTCCCAATGGTACCAAACTCAATGATCTGTTCCTGGTGTGACGACCCCAAGGTTAAAACAGAGCTTCTCAGAAAATGCCAGCTTTAGCTATCACTCTTTTTTTCACTACAGAAAAAACAGCAAATTTTCTCAGAAAGGCCACAACAGGTCAGAATATTTTTAGTACTCTGGATTCCTACTTGAAACCTCTAAATTAATCTTGTTGGATTGATTTTGCAAATCATGTGTCAGTTTTTGCTTATCTAACAGTGCTAATACTGCATAGCACCCTGATCCTGGTAGAGGACTACTAGGTTAAAGAGCTAGACTTTTATTCCCATTGCTTAAGTTGCTGCTGAAAGACACTGAGGCCTAATGCCTCTCAAGAATGAATATTTAATGAGTTTTCCTACTAGAAAATTTATCAGAATGCAACAATATTTAATGGAAACATTCCACCAAGAACATAAAAAAAAATCTTCAAAGAGCACAAGGGTCAAATAAGTGAAAAATATTTCAGTTGCAGACAGATTTAGTGCTTTCAGAATAGCTACTGAGCAAAATTAGCAAGGCCGTGGGCTGTATCACTACTGCTATTCAGAACTTTGTGGGCAGCAATTAATTCTACAAGGTTTGTATATAATTACTATAGGAGTAAAAACTAAAAACACAGTAACACAGAGGTAATGGACAAATGGTAGAGAATTTAACTGCCTTCAAGCAGCAACCTGAAGAAGTAGGTAAAAACAGTGAGGATATTTTAAGATATGAGGGAGAGAAATAAGATATTCTCTTTAAGTTCCAGAGTATATCTGCGATTCAGCAAAAACAACACACTTAGGATTTCAATGACCTACTTGTTGTACTTCAAGCCTTACTTGCTGTTCTTACATGGGAGAGTCAATAGTGTTTGGAAGCTGTTCTGAGGTCAAACAACAGTTCAGTTATGGTTATGCAAAGCCTCCAGCCCTCTGCTTTGCTGACTGTAAAACCTTGCTTTGTACGGCCACTTTAAGCAATGGTAGTCATGCTTGCAGCTGGGTTGCAAATACAAGGTCCTTAAAGCCGCTAACCGCATTTGCAATTCACCTGGGCTAGGGACAGACATTATACATAAACCAGTTTAAGCGGTCAGAAACTGGTTTAAACCTGTAACAGAACAGATGTTCAATGTACATAAACCAGTTTGAAAATGGCTGAAACTGGTTTGAGATAAACCTGGTTGAATGTAGTATCAGATTTAACTAATTTGGCACAAACCAGTTTATGCGATGTCTGCCCCAGACCCCTTTCTGGTTTAAGTTGAAACAGTCTCTCCCAGCATCCCAGCATGCTGTGTGGGCTGGGCGGGGCTCTCTGTTCCACACCAGGGCTGGCCTCTCCCCTCTGCTCCCTGGCTGCAGCTCCAGCAGAGACTGCAGGCTGCTCCCCCACTCCCTCTCCCTGAGAAGCAGGAATTCCCTCCTCTCTTCTGCCTTGCTGAGAAGGTAGCTGTTTATTAGCTAGCAGACCACATGCTGGCTAGGATCCTTGCTGAATCAACCAGGAAAATCAACAGGTAGCTGGTAATATCCCTCTGCTGTTTTCTTAATGGGGTGATAAATATTGAGTTAGGGGTGATAAGTACTGTTATCAATTCCCTGCTGGGCTAATCAGTGCCCTGCACCCTCCCCCCCACTCAGTGCTGTGTTATAGAAGGGAGGGCTGCTCTAGCACCACTGGCTTCTAATCTGAGCCACTGCAGGCATGTGCCTGCATGTCTGGGATGTCCGTGCAGTTGCAAAACAGTTCATCCTACCCAGGTTAAACTGACCTGCCAAGATTGAATCAATTCAGACTCAGGCTTTTTGAATTTCTGTCCCTTGCGCTGGAGAACTAGTAGGATGAAAGTTGTCATATGTAGCATGCAGCTTACTAGCACTGCAACAACAAAACCCACATACAGTAATCTTTTCAAATTAAATTCAGCAAGCATGGTTTTGCACCACAATTTCCTGCTTACTACATCTCCATTTGCTATCAGCAAAATCTAACTGTTTCAGCTGCTGCTGCAATTTCAAGTATAGTTCTGTACTGGAGAGACAAGTATAGTAGAAATGAAGCTTTTCTATTATTACTTTTAATTCATGCCTGTTTCCTAGATATTGCTTCAACAAAATAAGAAAATCATTGGACACATCACCTGTGTTACCTTGAAATGTTCTAACTTTAGAAGATACAGCCCAAGCTTTTCATAGAACAACCATATGATATAATTTAAAAATTATTCTATCTACATCTCCTGCCTACTTTAGACCACCACAGACCTCCGCTTCTTCCTAACCTGTATTTGGAGAGTACAAATTAGCACCTCTACTTGGTTTCCAAATCTCTCTACCTGCCAACACCAAAAATGAGGGCCAAACAGAAAAAAGGTAAGAGCTGCATTTTTTAAAACACAATTTAAAACTCAGGTTGTGATTCATTATTTATAACAGGAGATGACAGTAGCAGCTGAGAGGTAAATTAGGCATTGACAGAGGAACAAAAGAATTTTCACACATATTGAGGCAAACTTCTCCTGCATTATCTTTCAGCAGACCAGTGCTCACCCTAACAATAGATAGAGGAAATTGGATAAGGAAAAACAAAAAATTCCAATTACCTTTCCAGTTGTTCTTTGCATATTAAATTGGAAAACACACAACAATATGCACCTGTGTTTTGGTCTGCAGTCCCCTATATGTGTCAGAGCTTCTGTTTTGCAGATTCAAGAACAGGAAGCACCTTTGTCAAACTTCTTCATCAAGGGACTTTCACTATGAAAGTTATTTTAGCTGAAAACCTACACACCATCACCTACTTTCCGTTCCCCTTTCTTTTTTACATTCAGCCTTTTACATTACATTTCTTCCTTAGAATATTAATGTAATCTATATTTTTATCTTCCCTAATCTCTTGCCTTGTAAAGATGAAAACTATATTCTGGTTACAAGGCATGCCAAAAGTATTCCCCACAACAAGCTTCCTCCAGTAATAATCTTTTAAAATTATTTGTGCAATGCTTCATCACTCTCATACATTTATAGTTAAACATATTTAATCTCCCTTTACTTCCTAATTATTACATCCCTCATTCCGTGTCATAGTCCCTTATCCCTCTTCCAACTGCACTTCTGGAATCCAGACATAATTTTGATTGTTTTGATTACTTTAATTCCCCAGTTTCACTTTAACCCAAACTTTTTATTTCTGTGAAATTCATTGGTGATATCAGGATGTTATCATAACCTTATTAAACAGCAAGCCAATTTTCCATCATCAGCCATCTCTCTCCCCACCTTTTTCTCATCCATGCTGCATGTTCATCAACCTAAGCACACATATAAAATGCTGTAACCAAAACTGCTTGTCCTCCATTTTTTCTAGATGTTGTAGTTATAGTCATAATTCTAGCGTACCTCTCTATGAAAGAGAACATTCCCTTTGATACATTCATTTAGAAAACATGAAGTCTTTGTTTAAATCAGACAACCAAAAACAAGATTGCATTAATTTCTTTAATGCTAATTTTTGTTATCAGCCAGTTTGTTAGAATTGAGCATATTTCTTTTAACAATATTATTCCAAGGTCTAGAAGACTGATGGCCAACAGCTGATTCTTCCCACAACCAAGCTATGAAAACTCTCCTTGGCATACAATGAGAACTCAGTACTTTGTCCAGCTCCACCATCTTCGGGGGCTAGGGACAGAAATTACACATAAACCAATATAAGTGATCGGAAACTGGGTCAAATCTGTAACAAATGGAAGTTCAGTGCACATAAACCAGTTTCAAAATGGCTGAAATCAGTTTAAGATAAACCTGGATGAAGTACCAGACTTAACTGATTTAAGTTAAATTTGTTTATTGAAATTCTATCCCAGATCCTCTCCACATTCAAGTTAACCTACGGTCCCCCCAGAATGCTTTGGATCTCCCCCACAAATCCACCCTCCCAAGGTGGGCAGGTTAGCCTTGGCCCAAGCTGTCTGTTCCAGCCAAGCAGGGAGACATGCTCTAGCGTCCCCTGACATCTGGTGTGGGACACTGCAGGCATGTGGCTGCATTTCCAGAATCAAAAGTATAAGTCTGTTCACTTGCTTGCCAGTTCAATCTATACAGCTTAGACTAACCTGCAAAGACTGAATCGATTCAACCTTGGGCTTTTTGACTGTTTGTGCTTAGCCAGGGTTAAAACTCTGCTTGCCAGCTACACTACTTTCTCCCCTGGCACAAAAGAATACGTGCTGCTCCCTGGATGCAACAAAATGAAACAGTCTGAGGGTGAGGGTGGCCATAATAGATGTTTAGTAGGGGTGTGAAAAATAATCCCCCATATAGACTACATTATCCAATATGGATAGGAAAGTTCCAGCTCAGAAAAAAAAAACAAGAAAAAAAAAAACCTGCTCCTGCAGTTGGGAAGCAGGAGCGGAGGGAACAGGGTGCACATGTGCCACACATTTACTCACCTTACCTCGGCGGCGAAGGCAGCAGCTGCAGAGGCGACAGTGGCAGGGCAGCAACAGCTGATTTCCCCCTAAGGTAAGTGGGGCAGAGGGTACAGCGCAGCTGAGGCGGATCCGGAGGGGAAGCCCTCCAGAGCCCTTTTAGCTCACCTGACAGGGAGTCGCGCTCCCGAGCCGCGCGCGGGCAGGCAGACAGCAGGGGGGCCTTTCCCTCAAGCGGGGGGGCAGCTCCGACTAGCCCCTTGGAGTGGTAATCCCTGCCCAGCGGGAGGGTCAGTAGGGGGCGGGGCCGCCAGCAAGCACTTCCGGATTAGCCAGAAGGCCTGATTGCCTGAGGATACAACTGTGGGAATTTCAAACTGCAGGCTTTAAAAAGAAGCAGTTTGAAATTCCCTCGGCAGTTGGGAAGCAGGAGCAGAGGGAGCAGGGTGCACATGTGCCACACGTGTACCCACCTTACCTCGGCGGCGAAGGCAGCAGCTGCAGAGGAGACAGCAGTGGGGGCAGCAACAGCTGATTTCCCCCTAAGGTAAGTGGAGCAGAGGGTACAGTGCAGCTGAGGCAGATCTGGAGGGGAAGCCCTCCAGAGCCCTTTTAGCTCGCCCGACAGGGAGCCACGCACAAACAGGCACACCCTGTAAGGGTGCACCAGCGTTCGCATAAGGCGGACGTGAGGTAGCTGCCCAGAGCGGCACCTCCAGTGAGCAAAAGCAGCAGGCGCAGCTCTGCAGACATGGTGCAGACGCGGAGGGCAGCTTCCAGGGGCCCCGCCCCGGCACAGCCGCCTGCCACGGGCTGAGGCCTCCACCCAGACGGAGCTCATGGCTGAATCGGTGGCCCCTTGCCCCCCTGTCGGGGGGGGGGCTCGGTGAGGTTCTGGGGGTCTGGGGCCTGGTGGTCCCCTTGCCTGCCCCTCCTGTACATGACTTAGGGCCCTGGAGGAGCAGGTGAGGGAGCTCCAGGCTGAGGTGACCAGGCTGAGGGGGATCAGGGATGCAGAGGATGAAATTGATGGCTATTTATGTTCTCTGCAGGCCTGCTCGCCCACTGTACAGCCCCCACAGGAGACGCATCCAACACAGGAGTGGCAGAAGGTGTCCAAATCCAGGGCTGCTAGGCCTAGAGTGGTGGAAGCCCCCCAGGTTCCCCTAGGGAACAGGTTCGATGCCCTGGTAGCTGTGATGGAGAAAGACAGTGAAATTGTCTCCAGCGGGGACGATGCCACTCCCCACATGGTAAAGAATGGGAAAAGAGCGAACACCAGCAGGAAGAAACGCTGGCTCCTCATCATCGGAGACTCCACCCTACGAGGACTGGAAGGTCCTATCTGTCAGCCTGACCCCATGATGCGGGAGGTCTGCTTCATGCCTGGGGCTCAGGTTAGAGACATCATGGAGAGGATCCTGGCCTACATCCGACCTGCAGACCAATACCCCATGGTTGTCATCCATGTGGGGATGAATGACGCAGCCAGGGGCAACTCTGACCGCATTATGAAGGATTTCACAAGCTTAAGGAGACGGGGGCACAGGTGGTATTCTCCTCTCTTCGTCTGGTGAGTAGGCGGGGACGGCGACACAAGGCCTGCGTTGGCAAGGTCAACCGGCGCTTACGCAGTTGGTGTCGCCAAGCAGGCCTTGGGTTCCTTGATAATGACCCATGCTTTCGGGTGGGGGACCTGCTGGGGTGGGATGGGCTTCACCTCTCTCCTAAAGGCAAGCATATCTTCTCTTCCAGGTTGGCTGATCTCAGACGGCAAGCTTTAAACTAAGCGGTGCCGGGGGAGGGGGAGGGGGTCACAGGAAGATGAGACACCGCCCGAGCAAGACAGGTGACAAATGCAAGGAGTGCCCAGGTAAGAAACAGGTGTCCAAACAGTCTCCCAAATTGGGGGGTGGCACACACAGCTAGGCAGGGCCTTAAATGCCTATATACCAATGCTCGTAGGATGGGGAATAAACAGGAGGAACTTGCCCTCAGAATAGCCAGCTCAGACCCAGATATAATAGGGCTTACAGAAAGGTGGTAGAATTCATCCCACGACTGGGCAGTTAGCATTAGGGGCTACAGGCTTTATAGGCGGGATTGAGAAGGAAGGAAAGGTGGGGGTGTGGCACTCTATGTCAAGGAGCAATACACATCCTCTGCCAGCAAAATGGGGTCAGAGGGGCAAGCAGAAGTGCTCTGGGTCAAGATACAAGGGGGCCGTGGGGAGAGGGATCTAACGGTGGGGGTCTACTACAGACCCCCCAACCAAGGGGAGGAGCTAGACCAGGAATTTTTGGGCCAGCTTGCAGAGGCACTTAAGGCAAGGCATTTAGTTGCCATGGGAGATTTAAATTAACCGGACATCTGCTGGGAGAAACAGTCAGCCAGGTCGGACTTTTCCAGAAGGTTCCTGGCTGAGATACAGGACCTCCACTTAATTCAGGAGGTGCACAGTCCCACCAGAGAAAATGCCCTGTTGGACCTGGTCCTGGCCACAGGTGACGACCTGGTGAGTGGCCTCCAGGTCCTTGACCACCTGGGTGATAGCAATCATTGTTGGAATTCACCATCCAGCGCAGGGTGTCAAAGGGCCTGCAGCAAGGCAGTAGCCCTGGACTTCAAGAGGGCCAACTTCAACAAGTTGAGATTAGTGTGAGAGGCATTGGGGTTCTCGAGAGCAGGGGAGCTCAGTGCCCAAGACGAGTGGTCGTTACTTCAGGAGACGATACTCCGGGCCCAAGGGGTGACCATCCCAACAAGAAGCAAGGGG
Source organism: Crocodylus siamensis (assembly GCF_052110815.1). Taxonomy (NCBI): domain Eukaryota; kingdom Metazoa; phylum Chordata; order Crocodylia; family Crocodylidae; genus Crocodylus; species Crocodylus siamensis. The sequence goes on along the minus strand of NC_143395.1, from coordinate 273,094,767 downwards.
TGCAGGAGTGCCCAAAAGCCCCCCTGGCTCACCAAGGGTGTATGGGAACGCCTGATTGCCAAAAAGGCGGCATACAACCGGTGGAAGGGGGGTGCTATCTCCAAAGAGGAGTATACATCCTTTGCTTGGGCCTGTAGGGGGGCCATTTTCTTGGGCAGGCACCGGGACTTCCCCACCGTGATGCAAGACGGACTCGAGGGGAATGCCTCCAGACCTCAGGTTGGGGAGGACTGGGTTAGAGAGCTTCTGGAGGGGCTGGACGTGTTCAAATCAGCGGGTCCAGATGCTCTCCTCCCCAGGATGTTGAGGGAGCTAGCAGGGGTTAATTCCAGGGCCCTTGGCATGGCTTTGCGAGCGCTCGTAGTGCTCAGGCCAGGTGCCAGATGATTGGAAGATATCCAATGCGGTCCCCATCTTTAAAAAAGGGAGGAGGAAGGATCCGGGCAATTATAGGCCCATCAGTCTTACTAACCAGATTGCCTTTTATGGTCAGGTCACAAAAGGCTTGGATGCAGGTGCTGCCGTGGATGTAGTCTTTCTGGACTTCAGCAAGGCCTTTGACATGGTCTCTCACCCCATTCTCATTGAAAAACTAAGCAACTGTGGCATTGATGCCTACACAGTCAGATGGATTGCAGATTGGCTGAAGGGTCGTACTCAGAGAGTGGTGGTGGACGGGTCATATTCGACCTGGGAAGAAGTGGGCAGCGGAGTCCCCCAGGGCTCGGTCCTTGGGCCCGCGCTGTTCAATTTCTTTATCTACGATTTGGACAACGGGGTGAAATGCAACCTGTTTAAATTTGCTGATGCTACCAAAGTTTGGGGTGAGGTGAGCATGCTAGTAGGGAGGGAAAGACTGCAGCAAGACCTGGATAGGTTACAGGGGTGGGCTAGCAAAAACAGGATGCGCTTCAATACTGACAAGTGCAAGGTGCTGCACTTGGGCAGTAGTAGCCAGCAGCACACTTATAAGCACTTCTTGAGAGCACGGAGGCAGAAAAGGAATCTTGGAGTCATTACTGACTCCAAGATGAACATGGGCCGACAATGCGAGGTCATGGTTGGCAGGGCTAACCGGACCTTGTCGTGCATCCACAGATGCATCTCTAACAGGGGCAAGGAGGTGATCCTCCCCCTCTATGCAACACTGGTCAGGCCACAGCTGGAATACTGTGTCCAGCTCTGTGTGCCCCATTTCAGGAGGGATGTGGACAACATTGAGAGGGTCCAGAGGAGGGCCACCCACATAATCCGGGGACTATAGGACAGACCCTGCAATGAGAGACTGCGGGACCTGAACCTGTTCAGCCTTCACAAGAGAAGGCTGAGGGGGGACCTGGTGACTATCTATAAACTCACTAGGGGTGACCAGAAGGTTTGGGAGAGACCTTGTTTCCCCTAGCGCCCCCTGGCATAACAAGGAATAACAGCCACAAGTTGTTGGAGAGTGGGTTTAGATTAGATATCCATAAGAACTACTTCACAGTTAGGATGGCTAGGATCTGGAACCAACTTCCAAGGGAGGTGGTGCTGGCTCATACCCTGGGGGTCTTTAAGAGGAGGCTTGATGCCTACCTAGCTGAGATCATTTGAGCCCAGTTTTTTCTCCTGCCCAGGCAGGGGGCCGGACTTGAAGATCTACAAGGCCCCTTCCGTCCTTATGAGAGGTCTGGCTCAGTCTTCAGGCTAGCTCTGACATAAAAGCATGAAATGCAGTTTTTAGTTCTTTTGAGAAGTTTTAGATGCCAATTCAAGCAATAACTGAAATATTATATAAATGTAGAATTGTAATGTTTTCCTGGCCTTAGTTTTTTTTACTGAGGAAAAAGTGTTCAAATTATAAATCATTTGACTAAATACTTGTAGTTTTTTGAAAATTTACAAACTATATGATGTACTTCACCAATGCAGCATAGGAAGAGCCAGCAGCAAGTCCTATACTACAGTAATCAACTGCAGTATAACTGCAGTTAAACATTATGAAATAGTTTGGCAACCTTTAATTGGAAAGCTAAACCTGATATTGCCATTGCATATAACAGGTCTTTGGAAATAAGCAAGGAGAAAGCCTAGAGAAGAGTCTTTCCTTTGTCCCATGAAACTTGTTTTAGGTTTAATAGAGTTAAAAACTTTTCAGGAAAATTTAAGCAGCTTCAAAAAGCCTAGCTATATATAAGTAAAGCAATGCACGTTATTTCCCCTCCCAAATTTAACGTCCAAATGTAGGTGTTCCCAATACCTCAAATTTACATTGTGACAAGAAAGGCTGATAAGAAAAGATAAATACTGCACCAGTAATCACTGATTTATGAACTTAATGTCTAATACAGTGCTCATGTGCACAGCTAGAAAACAAAAAACGTATACCTTTGTGTGGCGGTGAGGTGCCCCCACAGGCTCCCGAAGGGGAGGGGGCAGTCTCTGTGGGCCCCAAGATGCACAAACAGCCCCCCTGCTGAGGAAACATCTCTAGGAACGCAGATGGAGTCGGAGTCGGAGCCGGAGCAGGAGCCGCAGCTGCAGCCGCGCAAGCTGGCATTACACTGGCTGTTTAATCAGCTGTTCCCTGGATGGGGAAAAGCTGAACCAATCACGGCGGCTGTTCTGGCCACCACAGGAAGATTTAAAAGCCTCACTGGGACCCGAGAGGAGGGGAGTGAGGTAGCACGTCAGCGTGGAGCATGCCAGACACGCTGAGGCTCTTGCTCCGGCAAGCAGAAATAGTGCAGCTGGTTTGGAGCCAGCATCCTGAGCAAGAGGAAGTTGAGCCCCTGTAGAAAGCTGGGAGGGAGGAGGGAATCCCACACCCCTCTTCTCTCCAGTAGGTTTTTTTTTTTTTAAGTAAAAGAACAAATTAGAGGCATCTGTCCAGAGGAGTCAAAGAGGATGCCAGTTTACCTAAGCCTAGCCCGTCAGTGTCCAAGGCGGAGACACTAGCTGTTGGGGTCAGCCAGGACAATCCCACTAGGACCCACACTGACACTGATTCCCCCCGGTGAAGGGGGTCAACTGAACACAATCAAACCATGCAGGTGGCACCCATCCAGTTTGCAAGAATACGGGGTGTAGGGGAGGCAGAGCCCCAAGGAATATCGCACCCAGACAGTGAGTACTACCGTCCCTGGAGTCCACCAGGAAGAGGATCTCCGCTGAACACCTCCCTTTCATTCAATAACACCAAGTCGTGGCAGGCGAGTTGAGGGACGGGCCCCCGCGTCAGACAGATAGTACGTCACTCGATGTAGACCCCACCTAAGCAGCCTTTTGTATCACACTTTGACTACTACTTCACTGGATTCACTGTAAATACTATCCTAAATCTGCATCAACATCTACAAAGGACCAGTAAACCAAGCACACTCTGTACAAGTGCCTACTTAAAGGTTCCAAGCTCTTACAGGAAAAGAAAACAGAGTCCAAAAATATTAAAAACATATACATGAAAATTAAGCCATGGCGAGGCATAAAGATTTTACAACCACTTGTTTGGATATGGCTACTGAACTCATTTGTGGCTTCCCTATCTGTGAATAACAAATCTATCCCAAACCTATCTGTGCTTGCAAAGTTTAAGCCACCCCCACATTGGGCTCTGGACAGAAATAAATACCACATGGCAGAGAAAATATCACACACCTATGAGGTAGAGAGGAAACTCTGTTTTGGAGAATAGATTTGTGGTGAGATATTTTTGCTTTTAGACCACAGGGCTGTAAATAGCAACTGGAGAAGAGGGAAAGAGGGTGCATGAATATTTTTTTTAAGTGATTCACAGCCACACTCTACAGACATATGTATTCTCTACTTTGTAATATAACACACTAAAATAAAAAACTATAAAAAGCAGCGATATCAAGATATTTTTTTCATGAGATGACAATTCAAGCCAACAAGTACAATACACAAAATATGCACAAAGACACAAGAACAGTTTCACTTTGTACTCACTCTTACAAAGTTGTCAGGGAACAAACCTCTTCTGCCTTTGAGCTGTCCTTCCCACCAGCCTCCATCCTCCTTTCTGATATTGGTGATTATATCACCTACTGCAATTGTCAGCTCATCATCATGCTGAGCCTTGTAGTCAAATTCCACTATCGCTTCCACTGGAAGAGAAACAACCACATGTTGCAAAGTTAGAGACAGCGCTCATTTTAAGTCAAGTTAATTGAAAAGCTTTCCTGGTTCCAGAGGGGAAAAAAAGAGAAAGGAATGCTAAGGAAAAAAAGTAACCCTCAATTATAACTGCTGAACCATAGAAATAGATTCAGTTTAATTTGGAGACTCCATAAAATAGACTGCATAGAACAGTGGCATTTTGTGGATAAACACTGTAGGAGGGAAAGGAAGGAAGCCTTTCAAGAGGTCATTTGCATCAATTTGCACCTGTTTATTTGCCTTTATAATTTAATTAAACATTTTTTTTCTGCTGCTGCAGCAGTACGCACTTGGATGACAACACCACAAACTGGCCATTACTACCAAGGCAAGAGGATACCCTCCTCCCAAGGTACATCTAAAATATTTTCCTATATTTCTGCACTGTTGTGCAAAAATGTTCAGATCCATAAATATTCGAAGCCACAGCCATTTTACCCAGTTGCCAGATGCATCACTGCTATCTGAAAAAGTATCTTTACATTTTCTACACGATGCTGAATTTCTTTTCAACTCTAACCATTATTTATTCAAAAGCACAGAGCGCAGCCCAGCAATGCGTTCCTACATGCATATATTCTCAAAGGGCTTCACCAATGAGGAAAAATTCATGTTCACTGTGCATCGGAGGATGGAAAGTTTAAATACTGCTACTGCTTTAAATGTCAGCTATCAAGCACAAACATACTGCAGCCTCTCTACCAGTAATGCAACTCCTTTTCCTAAGAGAACAACCCATCCCTCCCCTAAAAGCATATGGCACAAACCCCTCCTGCTTTCTCATACATATACTGTCACTAAGCAGTGCTGCATACACTTTGGAAATGCAGAATGGCAGGAACAGGATCTTCTGGAGAATCACACACTGAAGATGAAGGGAAGACATTACCTAGCTCATCCCCTTAGTCTTTGTGGACTTGTTATCTACAACAAATGTCCTTGTGCTTTGCCTAGTCGGGTTTTAAACGTCTCAGGCAATCAAGCTTTTTACCACTTTCCTCTGGAGATAAATGTCATGATCCAACAGGTCGTTTTTTGTTTTTTTTTTAAATCAGAAAGGTAGTGGGGGATTTTTGTTTGTTTGATTTTTTATAATTTCCTTGCACAAATCCCATTTTACTTTTCTTAAATTTATTCAGTTATTCCTTACTATACTCTCTCACAACACCCACAGCAATTGTCCACCTAGTCTTTTTCTAAATATTTAGCAGTTGGTATTAAAAAGCTTAGCTATACCGAAGACAATCTGGGTAAGAGGAAGATGGCCACAACTTTCCTGCTACTAGCAAGATGTGTTGGCAGGATAAGGATGAAATGTGGCATTTTTTCCTCTGTTGCTTATCTTGCTTATTTACACAATCCCTCCTTTCCCTCCTCAAAGAGGAGACCCTCCTAGCCTCTGCCTCGTCCCTCCTCTCTTCCAGTACTATTATACCTACAAGCGTACCACCAGACAGCCACCAAAAGAAGCCTGGCTTTTCCATTTTTTTTCCTTGTACCCCTTTATTTGCAAAATATTGCTGCTTGCAGCTACTACATCCAGTGCATCTTTGTGTTCATTCCTTAGGAAGAGTGTTGACACTGACATCAACAGGGGGCAATGCCATTACTAACCAATCAGAAGCTCCACAGCCATTATTAAAATGTAGGCATGTACCCCTTGACCAAGTGCTATGAACCATGTAGGCATTCACACACCATTTGAAAACCACTGCCCTAGGACTTTGCTGCAACTTATTTAGCAATTAAGATGGAAAAAACAAATTAAGAAATACCAACATGCATCTGCTCTCTCTGCAGATACCTCTTTGGGACACACAAAACACCACAAGGTTGGCAGGGAGACAGTGTAACTGGCACAGCTAAAAATGGACATCATTATACCCCAGATCTTAAGAAGATCCCACTAGCATTCCACCTAACCTTCATACCAAATAAAGCTGATAAAAAGAACAGTTATTCCTCTCCATACCAAAAAAAGGCACACGGTCACTACGCAAAATAAACATTTCTTGAGCAATACTAACAGACACATCAATCGGACATATCTAGAAGAACATACAGGAAACCCTCGCTATTCACAGATTCGAATATTTGTGGTGTACTGCGCCAACTGGGTGGGTCAGGGCGAGTGCCACTGCCGCTCCCTCTGGCGCTGCACCAAGCTCCTGCCTCTGCAGTTAAGCCAGACATGGAGCGCTGCACAGGGCGGAGGGCAGAGCCAGGGAGAGCGGAGCCCAGAGCAGAGCCAGGCAGGTGGAAGGAGGAGCCAGGCAGGCAGAGAATGAGCACTGGGAACAGGGAGCAAGGCAGTGGCAACAACATCTTCTCCCCCGGACGCAGCTGTGGTCAGTCCTCAGGCACTGCAGGGGAGCCCCGTGCTTCCAGCCTCTCATGGGGGGGTGGGAGGCGGGGGGAAGCAGAGGGCGGCTGTGGGGTCTGACAAGGTTCTGATATTCAGATATCTTCAGAACGGATCCCCAAGGAATGGCAAGGGTCTCCTGTACTGGCTTCTGCCCAAAAGGCTGTATTCCAAACTCAGAAGCACAACTGAAGGACACTGAACATCTCAAATACTTGAATAACCTGAAAACCTTTCATCAACACATGAAGCAGTTGCAAATACATCAGATGATGACCAAATTCCAGCTCAACCATTGCCAAGGCTCATTTAAAAATGAAATATTACCATGACAAGTTCAAAATATTCACACATGGGTTTATCGCCATCTTGATGGATTTGGAGATGGAAGAAACAACTTTAGAGCCATAACTGCGAATGGTAAATGTGCCAAATGAAGAATATTCACTCTCTCTCATCTGTTAAATCAACATTTGTCTTTTGGCTTCCATCTTTGGCTTAGTGATGAGGCCACAGAAGATAAGAATGCAACTACAGTAGCTTTCCAGGAGAACTGAGAGAATTAATTTATCAGGGCTGGGCCCTCTTCTGGAACCAGGGCAGAAACTTCTCTGCGAGTTTCTTATTCTTTTGTTGGAAGCAAAAACATAAAAAAACAAATCCTACACAAACCTTGCCTCCCCAACTCCACACAGAGCTGAAGACTTTGAAGTGGTCCACTGGCTATAATATAAAAAATAAAAAAATCTTTAGTCTGTGGAAGATGAAGACAAATTCCATCTATTGCAAGTTTTCTTTCATAAATAGAAAAAAAATTCTTTGCATCTAAGCAGTCTGAGCAAGCCTCCTTATTTGAAATAAATATATATAAAAAAAAGGAGGGACTAACAAAGTGCTTCCAAATTATTAACAAGAGACCTCAAAATATGTCCCTATAATTCAAAAATATACATCTCCTTTTAGGGTGGGCTATTTGGTTGGAAATTATATGCAGAAGACAGTCCTACTGAGATCACTGGCACGCAGGCAACGGCACATTAAGCAGGGTTTAAGCACCAAGGTACCCCACTCCTGGTAATCTCAAATGAAGATTTTAAACCCCTGGGAAATTACTCGAGTCTCCAGGTGTTGTGTGTGCTCTCCTGGGTGGAATGGAAGCCAATATGTGAAATGCAAATGTGTGGCAGTGAGGATCAGAGGGAATGGGAGACAATAGCTATGAGACAGGTAGGTAGAGGGGAAAGCGGGAATGTTTAGCTGGTGACAGACTATAGCTGGTAAAATACCAGGAGGGCACACAAAACACCACCAGACTCTCCTTATGCCTGAGAAGGGTGTTTGTGCCTGAAAGCTTGCAATGAACAATTTTTCCAACTATTTAGCAGGCCTGTACAAAGCGGCTAGTATTTGCTTCGGATTCAGTTGATTCGGGGGACAGTGACTCGATTCGCTGATTCAAATCATGGTCCTGAATTGATTCAGCTGAATCTGATTTGGAGATTCGGCTGCTGTCAAATCTTTGAATCACACAGGCCCATCCGCCACCTGCTCTCCCAGCCGGGCAATGGCTGCCCCATCCGCCCCAGCTCCTGGCTCTTTGAAAAAAAAAAAAGCCCCAACTCAAAAGGTGTTACTGGGCAGGGGAGAGATCCCTGCTGCCCCCCACTGCCCCACGCTGCGTGGGAGGGGGGTCTGACATGAGTCCCTTGACACCCCCTGCTGTCCTAGCCCCCTCCCCACGGCTGCCTTGCCTCCCCCAGCTCCAGCCCTTTAAGGGGAAAAAAACCCCCCAAACCCCGAACTCACCTGTTCCTGCCTAGCAGGGGGCAATCCCTGCTGCCCACCACTGCCCCGTACCACATGATGGCTTTGCATGAGTCCCCACAAAGCCTTGAGGCTGCTGAGGAGCTGTTGAGTCCAGTGTTTTTTTCTGGGGGGGGTTCTTAAAGGGATGGAGCTGGGGCAGGCATGGCAGCCATGGGAGGGCTGGGAGAGGGGATGGGGGGCTCGTGTAGAGCACCCCCCCACAGCATGGGGAGGTGGGATGCAGTGGGGATCACCCCTCCACCCAGCTGCACCTGGTAAGTCAGGGCTTTTTTTTAAATCACCGAAAGCTGGGCCAGGTGGGGCACCCAGGTGTGGGGGAGCAGGCGGAGGTCGGGGGGCTGGGGTAGCAGGCAGGAGATGGGGCCTGGCGGGGGTTCCCCCATGGTATCCTCCCCTCTCCTCCAGCCCCCTCTCCTCTACCCCCTGCTTAATAGCTCTGAGTCCAGCTCCAGCTCCCTGCTGCAGTGGGCAGGGACTGCCTGAATTAGCAAAGCTCTCTGAATCTTTCCTAACGATTCAGAGAGTTTCAAATCTATTCAGACATTTTAATTGGTCCCCTGATTCAATTCAGATTTGGAGATTCAGCCATTGAATCAGGACGAGTCTCCTCCAAATTGAATCAGCACCCAAAGCTTCACACAGCCCTACTATTTAGCTGGTCTAATAAAAGTTATCACATTTACCCAAAGACCCTTGCCTGCCTATGTCCTTAGACCAACATGGCTACAACCAGCAACACTAAAGCATGGAAGTTATCTGCTAGTGTGCACAGAGCTTTCAAAAGGATCAGGGTACACCTGGCAATTCTTGAGGTCCATTCTCTGTATTCTCTCTGGCAAATCCGTGGGCTGCATCTGGAGCACAATGGTGTACAGGGCTGGAAGTTCGTGGTGGCACTGTTAATTGTGTTGTCTTCTCCCACCACATTTCCAGCCCTATGAGAAGCTGCAGGACAGATGGTGTAGTTCTGTGCTCCAGATTAGGCCTGTGGGGTTTTCCATTGGTCCAGAAATTTGGTGGTAGGATAAGCAGTGGCAGAGTACCTATCATGCCACTGCTCACCAAACCACCAAACTTACAGACCCCTGGGGAGCCCCACAGGCCAAATGATGTGACTCCCCAGTCTGTATCTTGCTCTGTATAATTGTGAACAGCAACAGTAAGACTGAGCATAATGCTGTTAATTTGACTCAGCAACTGCCTGGGTAAACTGGAAGCACAGGAGGTATTCACCTGCAGTTTGAAAAAATTCCCCTGCATCATTTCAAAATTAGATATATACATCTGTGAAGCTGTAGAATTAATTTTTCAGCTGGAAGTTAAATTAAATAAAGATGTAGGGCTCAAACTCCTCCTCTCCTTCCTAGGAAACTTCCCACTCACTGATGTTAACTGGAATTATTTTAAAGACCATCCTACAAATTAGGAAAATCCAGCAGTTATTTTTAAACTTAATGGAGGTGCAAGTTAACAGAGGTGAAGAAAATAGCTGCTAGCACAGTAAGGGACAGATTAATATAGAAACTAGATAGGTTTGTACATTGAACAAAAAAAACTAAACAATCTGTGGAGAGCGGCAATAATAACCAAAAATAATGCAACAAAAATACACGTTAGAGCCACTCGGGTCCTTGTGTATCAAAAAATACTAATGCTGGCAGAACATACAAAAGCCTCCGAATGATTCAAAGTATAGGTCTGGGGAGTTGCAGCAATTAAATCAAACTCATTTTTAAATGCACACTAAACGATTCACACCTCCACATCTCAAAACATGTTTTGAAAAATCCATTCTGCCAGCCCATCATAATCATTTTTCTGTTTCCATGTGAACTCACTGTTAGGGACCTACCTAATTCATGGAGCCTGTCTCTGAATGTCAGTCCCAGTGCATTTTTGTGGTGGTCCGCAGCCAACCACCCTCCCCCCATGCCTCCGATTAGCTGAGGGGCCCCAGAAGTCCTTGCCCCCCTTCCCCCCCAGAAATTGACAGATGGCCACCTTCCAATCTCCAGCAAGGGGCAAGACTCCGGGGCCTCTTGGCCAGAGGTGTGTTTAGGGCACTGTACTCTGCCACAAAAATTCCCCTCCCCGCCGTGTTTCACAATGCCAGGGCTTCTTGCCTCTGTTTGCAGCTCCCCTGCCCCCTTCCCATTCCGGCTTTTTTGTAGTCACTGCAGTTTTTCCTTGGGACCGGGCTTTTTCAAGGGGGGTCCTACAAAATTTGCAGTTTCCACAAAAAAAATCGCAAAACTGAATTGGCAAATTTGGAAAACTGTGACATTTCTCTACTTATTGTACATGGAAGACAGGAAGATGAAACATTGGGTTCAGTTAGGTTCACTGTTGACTGTGGGTGTCAAAGTTCTACCACACATTTCCCAGAACATCAATACTTCATCCCTATGCTGCTATGCTAATCCTCTCTGAAACAGAGCTAGATGAGCATGCTGTTACAGAGTGGTTCATGATATGAAAAAATGTCCCACAGATAATGAGACTAAACTAAATTCACCTGTAAGTGAAGGAAAACACATTTTCAGTCTAGCTCTGCCAAGGTACAGGGGGCGTGTATTAATGGCTTGAACTGGATTCAGCTGAGGTTATTAGAAGAAACCACTAACATCAGCGGGTACAGGATATGGCCCTGTCTCACAGCTTCACTTAACTCCATAGGATACCCAAATCAGCCCCACTTTGCAAGTTACAACCACCTGTTTTTCTCTCCAAGACAATGCATTTTCATTTTAAGAAGATAAGGAGTGTCATACTGAGTCAGATCAATGATCTGTCTAGCCCAATATCCTATCTCCAACAGTGGCAGGGGTAAATGCATTAGAGACAGAGCACTGAACCAGATATATCTAGAGTGATCTATCCTCTATTCATTACCCCTCCTTGGCATCTGCCATTATTGGCTTAGCAATACCGAAAGAAACATCTCCAACTGTTCTGTTCAATACCTATTAATAGATCTATTCATATTGTCTATGGATTTGTCTAGTCTCTTTTTGAAGACAGCTATGCTATCTGCCTCTATTGCCTCCTGTGGAAATGAATTCCACAAGTTAATCATGCGTTGTGTAAAAAAAGGTACTTTCTTGTGTTGGTTTTAAACCCCTCTCCTACTGATTTTAGGATTCCTTCACCGATTTTAAAGTTAAAATCCAACATCAAAAGCAGTCTGTTATTCTGATCCAAAAACTAGATGTTCTTTTCTTGTAAACACAATTGGGTATTCATGACCTTACATTACCATCAACCCAGGCTATAAACAGAATAATTCTACAAGACAGAATTGAAACCAATCACCACCAGCCTTTCTGGAGACTGGTACAGTAAACTCATTAGTACAGTGTTAAGGACAAAAGGCTTTCTTTTCTTTTTTGTGTTTCTACCATATTACTTTGAATTTATAAACCACATTTACAGTGCCTATCCTGTAAGCCAGGAGTACTATACATACATTTAAAGACATGTTTTACTAGAGAACCAGGGATAAGGAAATAACAGTTGGTTGATTAAAAATAATAAACATCATCATCTAAAGACCTAAGGTGTTATTGTGGAACCTAAATTTCTCCAACACATATCACAATTTACACAGGCACTTGAGAAAACAGACTTTGTTGATAAATGAAAAATATTTTGTCGCTGTTATTTTTATTACTTTATCATGATTTACTGATAGTGAATGAAAATGAATTTTTTTAAAAATGACCTAATTAGAATAAAATAAAATAAACAATGTGACAACATTCACAACAGCATTGGGAATCAGACTTTATCTTATGCTAAGCAACTACTTGCATTTTACCAAGACTATCACGGGTTGCCACCATGTAGCAACAGCTCTTACTAAATTAACTTTTTAATTAAAAAACTGCCAATTTTATTCTACTGAAGTAACAATATCCACAGTTATGCAACCTTCTCTTTCAAAATGACTTCATACACCATAACTGCTGTTCCCTGAAACCAGAGACTGTACGTGTGCGGTGACTGCAAATAATCAGAGCATTAGGAGTTTCTCTATGAAAACTTCCTGTGTTTGGATTTGTGTGTCACTTATGTTTCATGTATCATGAAAAATGCACGTGCTGTAGAACTTAACCAAAAAAAAGAAAAACAGAACTCAAAACAAGAAACTAAGACTAAGAGAGACTAAGAGAGAAGCAGTTAAAACTTACATTAAAGTTGCATGATCACAGAAAAAAAAAATTTGAGTAGTACTTTCTGTTTCTGTTTTTAAGATACTAGTTATAGTTACAAACAGCACTGACTGAAAACTGGGAGCACACCTCACCATTCTGTTCTCATGTCACATTCCCTGTAAACCTCTGTAAGAGGACACTGGGACTATGACAGCATTCATATTTTGAAGTGTGTGTGTGTGTGTGTGTGTGTGTACGCACACATGTACACACACGCGTGCACACACAACTTTTTTTTTTAATCCACTGAACTGAAAAATTCAGTACTGAAAAAACACTTAAAATCAAATGCCTGCGATTACCCAGAAAAGAAATGCAAAACTCTAGGACTTCTGGTTCAGAGACAATACCTTTTATTAGACCAACAAAGAAATTGCAAAAAAATTATCTTTTTCTGCACATCTTTTGAGCACACATACCCTTCCTCAGGCTCAGAGAAAATTAAAGATGGTAAAAATAAACTTCATTTTGCACAGAGGGAGCTGAAGATGGAACTCTGTCCCTCTGGGACCATGCGAGTATCTTTGTGAGCTGCTCTTCGATGTGCAGATAAGGCAGTATTCCTTCCATTTCTCAGCTGGTCTATTAAAAGGGATCATCTCTGAACCAAGAGGTCTAGAGTTTTGCATTTCCTTTTGTCTCAGACCAACAGGGCAACCAAATACACCCCTTTGATTACCCAGGTTTTTTGACACTTCCACAGTTACAACAGAGTTGTAAATAGATCACCATTTACACGGTAGTAAGGCAATTAACAGTCTGTCAATGTTATCTCTATAAACAGAGTTTACAAGCAGTTTACAGCCTGTCAATAAAGTTTAATCTGTAATGTGAGGCAAGGTCCTAATCCAGAGGTGGTATTTTTAGTGGTGTACAGAACTTGCCCTCCCTACACACTTTTAGAGTTTACGAGCACATTTATTTTAAAACCACTGCAATGATTAACACTACACAGCAAGCTACATCAGAATTCTTACCAAGTAATTATAGCAAAGATGAATAATAATTGAATGGCAATTGGCAGCTGGGAACGGAAGTGTAGAGAAAGGGTGATCAGCTGTACCCAGAATAAAAGATCTAAGCAGTAGGCTGCCAGAAAAATAGAAGCTGAGCTTTTTGGTACGGTAGGTTTGGCTTTGTGCAGATTAAGCCAGAGCAAGAGGAAGGTTAAATGCAAGGCTAGCTGGGAATTTCCCAATAGAAAAATCAGCAGACTCCATTAAGTCACAAATTCAAGGTTCTTTGGGTAGATGAGATGATATCTTTTATTAAACCAACTAAATACCTGAAAAAATTGTTCTTTACCAGCTTTCGGGCACAAACACCCTTTTTCAAGCGTAGGGAGTCTGGTGATGTTTTGTGTGCTCTCCTGGGTAGAACAGAAGCCAATATGCAAACTGCAGGCCTGTGAAAATGCAAATGCGTGGTAGTGGGAATCAGAGGGAATGAGAAACAATAGGTATAAAACAGGTAAGCGAGGGGGGAAATGTTGAACTAGTGATAAATTGTAGCTGGTAAAATGTACAGAGGTTACTTAGGGCTATCAGGTGGCAAGTAGGTTATAATGTGCCATAAATCCAATGTCTATATTTAGTGCATGATTTTTTGTATCCAGTTGGTTGATGAAGTGAAGTTCGTAGGATCGTCTACAAAACGTGTTTTGTAAATTCTCTTTGAGGATTACAACTGAGAGACTGGAGAGAGAATGGTTGTCTTGTGAGAAGTGTGCACCCACATGTAATAGGGTATTATTGTCTTCAATAGATTTCTGGTGTGTAGGCGAAGGTGCAAAAAAACCTAATAATCAAACTATATGTCTTGCAAAATGCAGCACTTACCCGCTGCTTTGGGACCAGCCACCACTCCCCCCCGCTGGCCCAGAAGTGGCGGGGGAAGCTTGCACGTGGCTGTTGTCATCTCCATTAAGCACCCCAACCTGCTGCTCTGCGTGCGGCTGGTGCTCCAGGACCGGCCACTGCCACTCCCCCCCCACCCCTCCCCAGCTCCACAAGTGGCTGCAGTGCCAGTTTAAAAAAAAGGGCATTTTCAAATTTCTGGCACATGCTTGGTCCCAAATACACCAGATTTGTGAGGTTTTACTGTATTTTTTTCATATTTAGAGGCATAGGTGGAGGGAGAAAAAAATTGGGGGGGGCTGAATGCCCCTGTGTGCACCCCCCTTATAGGACAGTCTGCAGGGGGAGGGGAAAGGGCCATGGGGAAGAGGAAATGGGGCTGGGGCTGGGCAGGGATCAGAGCAGAGCTGAGCCTAGGATTGGGGCCGGGGCCCCCTATGCCCATCCCTTCCTTCACACCCAGAGACATTGCTCAGTGCCAGCGGCTCCTGCCAATTCGCCACTCTGCACTTGCCCTGGCCCCGCACCACCTACACTTGCTCCTCCAGGGGCAAGGCGCTGGGCAGCTGAAGGGGGCTCTGCCTGCTCCATGCCACACTGCTGGCTTTGGAAGCGACACGGCGCCATGCAAGTCCCGCTGCTGGGCGGGCCAGCAAGGCACATGGCACCACGCTGCTTTCAAAGGCAGCAGCAATGCATGGAGCAGACACAGTGCAGCTCACAGCTGTTGCCTACCCTTGCCCTGTGCAAAGATCAGAGGGCCACGTGCCCCCCAGCTGCCCGGCGCTGCACCCCTGGAGGAGCCACTGGGCTCCGATTGTTCACTGTAAATGGAGCCCTGGCTGTGCCAGGTCATGGGACAGTCAGAGCCTGGTGGCTCGTCCAGGGGCATGGGGGAGCCAAGGGAGGGAAACATGCCCTCCCCTCCCTTGGCTCCCCAGTGCAGTGGCAGGAGCTGCCTGCCCGCACCCCTGGACCAGCTGCCAGGCTCTCACTGCCCCATGATCCGGCCCAGCCCCCAGCCAGGCCGGGTCGTGGGGCAAACCCCACAGTGCAGAAGGAAGTGGGCTAGGAGCAAATGATTTGCCCCACTGCCTGCCTCTACCCCACTGCTTCCTGCACTGTAGGGGTCTCGATCACCCCACCGCCCAAGCCCAGGTAAAGAAAACAGAAATAAACTAACCTGCCTGCTCAGCCTGCTGTGATCCTGGCTGCACAGGGTATGTGTGTGTGCACACCCCTCTCCCCCTGCAGCAGCCTGCGACTCTGCTGCTCTGTGGTCCTACCTGCTGCCTGTGTTTGGGGGGGCTGAGCCCAGTTAGGGCCTGCTTCCACTACCTATGTTTAGAGGCCCCTCATAATGTGAAATTCTAACCTGTAGCTTACTTAGCTTGTGCCTAAATCTGGCACTGCTCCAACATCAGGCCATTTGGTGAACTGAATGAGATATATAACATTTCTGGAGGTGCAGCTGTAAGATCTAGGAATGGTGGTGGTTCTGTTGTGGGGTGTAGTTATGGTGGGGATGGTGGAGATGTGTTGGCCAGTTTTGCATTTCTTGTCCTGGCATGGTCGGGATTCATTGGGTATGGTTTGGGCCTTAGGGAGTTTGCTTCTGGTGATGAGGTTAGCAAGGTTCGGTGCTTGTTTCATTGGTGGTTCTGGAAAGATGTCTTTAAGAATGGCATCTTCTAGTATGTATTGCAATTGTCTGAGGATTTTCCATGTAGGTTCCAGGGAAGGGTGATGTGTCATAACTAATGATGTGCAATTCATGGGAATTTTCTGTTTGTACTGCAGCAATTCTTCACATGGTATACAGGTGGCTCTCTCAAAAGTGCAATCTATCTCTCTGGAGACCGACACAGCTACAACCAACAACCCTAAAGCATGGAAGATATCAAATTTTGCCGTTTGAAATGGAAACTTCACTACATGAACGAGAAAGAAACCAAGCTCAACAGTGATACATATTTTCTAAATCTATGCAAGAAACAAAACATCATTCCCAGAGGACTGAATATCCACAGTCCCCTGACTACTACACACCACTCTAAATATGCTTCACAACTATGCAAGACAACTTCAGAAAAACTTAGAAATCATCTCCTTCACATAACCTACTCCAAAAGAAAATCAACATATGCTACAACTTGAAAGAGATAAATCCGGCTTTCTTCCCAAATGTTACACAACATATACAAAAAGACTACAACATCCATTCAACATAAAAAGAAGAAATGGAACCAATTACTACAGAAACAACTTTCCCAGCAACTAAGCAACCACCAGAGAAACAATACCAATATCATATAACATTCCAACCTCATACCCGATGAAACTGAAGGAACCAGTCAACCCTCAAACATTATCAACCCCTCCATGCACATACTTACCAAAGCTGGAAAATCTGTCCTCTCGAAAGGCCTTAATTTCCGTCTGGAAAAATACCCTAATAAGATACTACAAATGTGGAGAGCTAGAAGATTTTTTCCGACATCTCCATCTTGAGGAATATTTCCACAACCAAAACAAATCCACTTTCAACAATGCTGCATCCTATGACAACATCAAGGAACAGATTAACACCAAAAAATCCTAAAATAGTAACCAAATTGGACACCTCACAGTGGATGAAATTCAAACCTAAGATGCTATACTGACTGCTTCAGAGAAAGAATGGACAATGAAATAATCAACAACACATGCCAACATAATAACTTCTCCCTCTCAGTGAAAAGGGCCATAGACTCTCTAAGATTCAACCACCAAATAGTAATAGACCACATAAAAGAAGCCAACAGACAACTCTCTGACCCCAACTATTACCAAAAACTAGAGGAAGGTCCAACTCCCCTTTACACCTTAAACCACCATCACATCATTTCCATCTGACTACAAGAAAAACTACAAAATGTGATCCCGCACTACCCAATCCAGGGACTTTTTATATGTTCCCTAAATTCCATAAACAACAAGGAAAACCTTGCAGACCTATAATATCCAACCATGGAACCCTAACTAAGGAAATACCAGGTTTCATCAAATCCATCTTAAAACCTCTTGTCACCCAAAGACTGAGTTTTGTCCAAGACACAGCAGACTTTCTACAAAAAGTTCAAAAATATAGACCACCTTCCCAGAAACACCCCTACCGGTGCACCTCTAGGGGTTCATTGTATCGTGCATTTTACCGGCTACATTCTATCACCAGTTCCACATTCCCCCTCCTCCCCACCACCTACCTGTCTCACACCTATTGTCTCCCATTCCCTCTGATTCCCACTGCCACACATTCGCATTTTCCCAGACCTACATTTTGTATATTGGCTTCTATTCTACCCAAAAGAGCACACAAAACACCACCACTCTCCCTATGCCTGAAGAAGGTTGTTTGTGCCTGAAAGCTTGCAAAGAACAATTTTTCCAACTATTTACAGTAAAAGCTGTGTTAACTGGCATGCCAGCTTGTAAGGTAAAAGCAAAACTGGGAGTGCCCACCATGGCACTTCTGGTTTTGCCGAGCCCCCGTGAGCCAGGGCAAAGCAGCCTGCGTTGCCAAGTCCCCACGGCCCAGAGCATACCAGCCTGCGCAGGGCCCGGCTCCCTGTCCCTCGGGGCCCATGGGAGGGGTGGTGATGGAGTGGGAGGGGCAGCAACACCCCAGACACAGCAAGAAAGGCAGCGGCCTGAACAGGCAAAGACGCCTGTTCAGGCCTCTCAGTTAACCGGCATATTTTGTTATCCAGCACCCCGCCATTCCCAATGGGTGCCAGATAACAAAGCTTTTGCTGTAGTTGTTCCAATAAAAGATATCACATCTACCCAAGGAACCCTGTCTGTCTATGCCCTTAGACCAACACATCTACAGCCAACAACCCTAAATTTTTGTGGGAAAACTTTATATTCTGTCAGGAAAATCCAAATAAAACACTTTGCTTCAGGTCAGTTCAGCATCAATTCCAGATCAAACCAAATGCTCACGTCAGAATTTCCCTGTGGAATAGAAATTTCAGATTTTACTTAGCTCGGATTAGATGATTTCCTTTGGACTGCTCCCAGTAAAAGACATTGCACCTGGAAGCAAGTATTTGTGTGGATTCAGCTCCAAGAAGGAGGAACCCTAAGGCAACAAGAAAAACTCTACTAAATAACTTAAGAAATTAAATCCATCCTATAAACTAAACTGTAGTTCCCCTGCTAATGCAAGAATTTTCAGCAAGCATTATACTTTCGTATCTGCACTTACAGAACAACAAAGGTCACAGTCCTAAAAGCTGTGTCCTTGACATGCATACACTTATGGAGGGCAGAGACTCTCATAACTATTCAAGAGTCATATGCACTGTGTTATACTGGCCCACGAAATAGTAACTCCCTTCATCAGCATGCAGTGGCAAAGAAATTAGCTGGCTTCTCAGTACAGGGCAGAAAACTGTCTGAGCATGGTTCACCATTACCACTTCCCTAGCTGCTGTCACTTCCAGTGCTCAAAAAAGCTGATGACACCTTCAAAACTTTTGCTAGAGTCAGTTATCTTTTATGATTAATTACAAAACAGTGGGCTCATTAAAATGATAGAAATTTCTCTCTGAGAAACAGGAGTTTGGAATGGGGATCCCTCTAGACAGGCTTCTACCAAAGTAATTATCCTCTACTCTAGCAATACTAAAGAAAGTACGTAGGAGTACCCTTGCCTTCTGCTGGCTGAATTCAGAGGTGCTCAAGCATTTTGTAACTCCCTCCCTTTCTAAAGGGCCCATCAGAAAGAGGATATTGGGCCAAATGCAGCCAGTAGCTAGCCAAATTCTGCTTTTAGTGAAGTAGTAAATGGCCCTGTACTTTTTAAGTCCTTGGCTGTGTTTCCCAAGCCATCTGTGTAGCAAAGGCAAAGAGTCTTCATGTGAACAAATCTCTACTTGCTCTGTAGGAAGTGAATGGAGTTGGTTGGTGGGGGCGGAGGATTATTGTTTTATTTCTGTGGGAAGAGCACATACTTTTGTTGTGATATTTTTAAAAGTCACCAAGTCAAAAGTTACTCAGAATTCACCCAGTAAAACACAAACCCTACTAGAACAGGTAGAATATTAAAGTTCCAAATTTGTATTTGGCCACAGAGCTGTAACAGCCACAACCCATCACTCAGGCCCACAAATTCAAATCATGCAAATCAACTATGACAATAAATCAACATGTCTGCATGTAGGAAAGGAAATATGAAACTCCTTGTACTGCACGTCTCATGAGACTCCTATAGCAAGCAAAGTTGCACACGCCATACACAACAGTTATTACTTTGTTTAAGATGAATCACAACAGCTATTCTCCACTAAACCTCAGTGTTTATCACAGATAGCTCACCAATACAAATATCCCAAACACTTGCCCATCAGACTGATTCCATATAAAAAACTCTGAAGAATAAGGTAGGAAATGGATTTACATTTTAACAATTAGACCTGTATTTCTACATCCTTCCTCCTATTCTACAACACATGCTAGCTTCACCATGCCAAATCTTTTTACCCATTTAGTGATTGCAGACTATACATAAGGATGTACACATGCTCTTTGGCACTCCGATGTCACTTGGACTGCATGGCTGCAGTCTGAGCAGTGGTTGCATTCCATGAGTTAATTCATCCCTTTCCGATAAGGCAGTGGTTTTCAACAAGATCCCCAAAAAGTTTTGAATGGAAATAGACTCCTTTCATAGATTTCATAGACATTAGGGCTGGAAGGGACCTCGGAAGATCATCGAGTCCAGCCCCCTGCCCAAAGGGCAGGAAGTCAGCTGGGCTCATAGGATCCCAGCAAGATAAGCATCCAATTTACTCTTGAAGGTGTTCAATGTAGGTGCTTGAACCACCTCCGCTGGCAGACTGTTCCAGACCTTGGGGGCTCGGACAGTAAAGAAATTCTTCCTTATGTCCAGCCTGAAATGGTCTTGCAGGAGTTTGTGACCGTTCGACTTCGTCATCCCTTAGGGCGCTCTGGTGAACAAACATTCCCCTAGATCCTGGTGGTCACCCTGATAAACTTATAGGTGGCCATCAGATCACCCCTGAGTCTATGCTTTTCCAGGCTAAAGTCCCATGGCTCTCAGCCTGTCATCGTAAGATCTGTTTTCCTGACCTCTGATCATGCACGTGGCTCTCCTCTGGACTCTCTCAAGCTTCTCCACATCCTTTTTGAATTGTGGAGCCCAAAACTGGAGGCAGTACTCCAGCTGCGGCCTCACCAAGGCCGAGTACAAGGGGAGAATGACGTCCTGGGATTTGCTCGAGAAGCATCTATGGATGCAAGCCAGCGTTTTGGTCGCTTTACTAGCTGCAGCATCGCATTGCAGGCTCATGTTCATTTTGTGGTCAATGATGATCGGATACCAGATCAAAAGCTTTTCTGAAGTCAAGATATGTGACATCAATCTCTTCTCCCTTGTCCAGGTGATAGGTCACCTGGTCTTAGAAGGAAATGAGATTGGTCAAACAAGACCTACCCGCAACAAACCCGTGCTGGCTGTCCCTTAGAATGTTAGCCTGGGCCAGTCCCTCAAGGATGGCCTCCTTAATAAACTTTTCTAAGATCTTCCCCAGGATAGAAGTCAGGCTAATGGGCCTGTAGTTAGCCGGATCCACTCTCCTCCCTTTCTTGAAGATCGGCACCACATTGGCCTTCTTCCAGTCTTCGGGCACTACACCAGAGCGCCAGGAGTTTTCCAATGGAGGTGTGGAGCCCTCTGAATTGCAGGAGAAGGTATCCATATACTTTTAATTGATCATAATAATCTTTTGCAGACCCCTTAGTCTGTAGACCCCCAGGGGTCTGTGGACCACAGACTAAAAATCATTACTATGGGGAAAGATAGCTGCTGTATCAAGTGGCCTTTCTGCTAGGACACGGATATCTAGAACCAGATGCACACCAGTGACAAAGCTTGATTTTTGATTCAGCAGCACTATAAACTTCCAAATACAGCAGGTTCTTCAAGCTTTAAATACCTTCATAAAACAGTATTACATATTTTACTTGAAAATTCCAGCTAGTCTGGATTGAATGAACCCAACACTTTACAGTCCAAGTTGTGTATCCATTTACCCTGAGGCTCTCTCAAGCCTTTGAGAAGCTTCAGAGAAAAATAATTTATAAAAGTGATTTAAAAAACAAAACACCACCAAATGTTTCCCCCTTCACGTGTATGAACTCCCTAAAAAAAACAGCTGCATCAGGAAACATTCAACGTCACCTCAAGGTAAACTTCTGGCCCAAATTATGTCCGTAAGAATTGGGTTTAATGGAGTCATAACTTTATTCCTGTAGATTTAAAATCCTCCCACCGTCTGCAGAGAAATATTTATCAAGTCTAGAAATTAATATAATATTGAACGTGAAAGAATAGAACTGACCTTTATGTACAACAATTAAGCTACATAACTCTGAAGAAACTGAGAATATACACTGTATACAAAACCTGTAGGGAACACTACTTAGGTACTGTCTGACTCCCGTCCCCAGAAACTGGACCACTAAAAAAGGCCACAGGTGACACAAAAGCATGTTTTATATTTAGAACATGGGCGGGGGGAGGAAATATTTTGAAGCAATAGAGGGTTGTACTCTTTGTATAGGTATCACTTCTTAGCTAAATATTTTGTCACAGATATTGCTGAAGCAGACATATTGCCAGCTCAAGAAGAGAGGCAGGGAAGACTCTGAGTAGGAATCCTATTATCTCAAGAAACTTTGTTCAGTATTGGTTAGCCATACCAGACTACTGTACCTGCTTCAAACTCAGTAAGAGTTTTTACATTTTGTATGATCTAGAAGTTTCAATATTATAGCAAATTATTTGTGGACAGAGGTAATCTATTCCTTTTAGTATTGAAGTTTTAGGTTAAACTGGAAGACTTGACTGTAGAACCGAAGCAAGATTACCTTTTAGAATGATGTCCTATAACATGACCTGACCTTTAGAAGCACAGACTTCAGCTACCTGCTTGTTATCACCAAATTACTTATGGCACATGATAAATTCAAAATCTGCTCCTTCATAATTCCTAAACAGCAATATTCACCCAGCCACATTACACGTATTCTTATGTCTGGTTTAATTGTTGAATATGCACTTGGCAGCTATCACCATAAAAATTAATTGCAAAAATTGTGGAGGCTCTTTAAATGGAAAAAAATGATTAAATTAATTCCTCCAAATATTTCCTGCTGTTCTCTCTTCATTTTCTGTTTCTCCCAATAGAAACCCAGAGAAGCAGCTCCTAGGTTTGTCAGATTGGGCATGGTGAGTGAACAGCACGGCTTCACAAAAAGGGATGAGGCTTCATGAAGTTCTGCTTTATTAAAAAAAAAATCTTAGCCAAAGCCTTCTGAGCATACTCGGACGTGAATCTTCAATCATTTATAACTTCATAATCCAATTATTTCACCTTGACTTAAAAGTGAATGCATACCTCAGTAAGCTTTCTCGACATGTCAGGTTTCAGCTTTCCTATCCTTCCCAAGTTATATAAAACTAAATAGCTATTTTGCTTTTCTTTTGCACGAGGAAACACTGCTTCTTCAGCATTTTTTCTAACATATCTAATAACTTTTTTTTCTGAAATGCAGAAAAGGCATCTTGCATTTCACCATTAATTAGCTATTGCAGTAACAGGAACTTTTGTTTAAGTGTCTGCCAAGACCTAAGTGTGCTGTAAAACAAATAATAGAAAGCTTTTGTTTTGTCCCTTCCCTTACCTCCCTATCTCCCCCTCATAATTCAGAAATATTCAGTATACTACATGATCCAATCTGGGACTACTCACTAGTTCTTGCATTACCGGCCACACAGAAACACAATTTCTATCCTGGTTCCAAATCCACTTGATTTTCAGGCTTTTACATGCTTCTTTGGTTCAAAAGCTGGACTTATCCAGGTCCACAGCAGCAAGCACACAGATCAGGACACTATTTAGCTTGCATATTATCCCTCTGAATCAACACAAGGTAAAATATGTTAACATTCAGCTATCTCTCCTATCCTTCAAATCACAGTGAAATAATAATGGGCAAACAAGAGCAGGAAGCCAAGGCACCATACTAAGTAAACATAACCTGTTTAATTATGGAGCAGGGAATGAATGAAGGGTATGAGTGTTTGGAGAAAGATTTTTTAATGAAACAAACATGGCCAGAAGCAAGAGATTCTATTTTTAATCAACTGAAGACAGACAGAAGCTGTATTTTGTGATCCTTATGGCTTGCTTTGTTTATATTAGTACCACTAGCTTATGCTTTTCTTGTTCAAACTCAGGAAAAAACATTGGCATCCAAAAAAAGAAATGCAATGTTAGCTGAAGCAGCCATAGGGCACAAGGAGAGATACATTCACAGATTCCAGCCTATTCTTGGATAAATAAACCCAACAATCACATCAGAAAGCACTCACTGAACTCCGTGAACTGAAAAGTTTTCAAATGACAATTTTAGAATTCAAGGGGCAATCCTGAAGGGCAAAGTTCCAGATAGTATCTGTTGTCACCAGCATTTCAGCTCAAATCAACAGTTACAGGTAATTTTGTCTGGCTTCTTCTGATAAAGTGGAAATTGCTAATAAATCTTTTTCAAGCAGTATTTATAATAGAAAAAGCTGTATGTCACAGCTATTAGCCTTATTCTTCTTTTATTGTGCTTTGTAGAACTCTTAGGGATGCTTAAGGTGGCTCAGAAGCCCATTAGTCTCCCATCATAAATGTTTCCATTCTAATTTTATTTTCTCTGCAGACAGTCTCTAGCCTGCAAGGCAATGGAACAGCCTTCTGCAAGGCTATCCTCACACTGTAAGCAAGAGACAAAGACACGCTGGAACTTTATGGGGAAGCTTTCTTAGAGAATAATCCTGCTAGTAAATGAAAGAACGTAGGGGATCTGGAGAAACTGGGAATTTAGTTTCCTACAGAACACCCCCTTGTCCTCTGCTTAAAGCTTGATGACTGGTATGAAGAAGTGTGGGTTTATATCCAAACAGGAGGGCAGAATCTCCCCCTAAGAGGGAGATATTACATGGTCCTTTTGCCTAGGTAGACAAGCCTCAAAAACAAGCAGATGCAGACTGAACAGAAGGTTTAAAAGCCTGTCACTGATTTTCACTGAGAGCAAAAATAGCCTGTGCCCAGCTGCCAGAGATTCCACTGCTGGAGCTGTTCCAGCAGATTATTATACCTACACTTTGCTACATACCATCACAACTAACTTGGTGAAGGTACAAATAGCCAGGTTTTAGGCAGCAGGGGCCATCACTGCACTGACATGGTAGGACAGAGTACCCAAAAGCCATGGCAGGATGAAGCTCTGTAATCAGAATGTGTGTGGATGAGTAGCCAACTATATATACCATAAGCCATCATTTGGCCAAGAGCCTGCTTATTCACAGCAGCTTACTAGCTTAGCTGGGCAGGTGCCTGGAGTCTTCCCTAGAGTACAGAGAGGAAGCATACAGGTTTATGGATGAACTTCTGCCAGCAGAGAGAAAAAGTGGCTGAAGAGAACAACAGAGCTTTCACTAAACCTCTTTGCCTATTGCCTAATTTTCCCCAGCTTCCTTGTAGCCTCAGCTTAGTCTTTGAAAGAAAGGTTCTTGGCCTTCAACTGATTTTGAAAGTCACTAGAGACTTCTCCCAGATGCTAATTATTACTTACAAAGTAGGCAACCTCCTGTTGCTAGATGCCCTATCATGAGATGAGCAGAGAGGGGGTCCAGGTAGAAGCAGGGTGGAGAGAGGAATGTGTGTTACAATCTTTAGGCAGGCAAGGTTCTTTGGGTAGATGTGGTATCTTTTATTCAACCAAATCAGTAGTTGGAAAAAAGTTCTTAGCAAGCTTTCAGGTACAGTCACACCTTCTTCAGGCATAGGAAGTCTGCTGTTCTGAGACTCCAAGGAATGAGAGAAGCTAAAAGTATGACAGGATGTCAGTGAGAATGTAAACAGTAGACTTTAGGAAAACAGAAGGTAAAGCAGAGAAGGGGTGGGAGGAAGCAGGGGAAAACAAGCCGAAGGTGAGTAAGGGAGACTCTACAGTGGTGGTAATTCAAGGTAGAAAAGAGGTTGTCTGTGAACAAGGAAATGGATCTCAGGATATCATTGAACTCACATACTTCATCCTCACACACAACTTCAGTTTCAATAACCAACACTTCCTCCAGACCACGGACACAACTATGGGCACCAAAACGGTCCCACAATATGCCAATGTGTTTATGGCCCGCCTAGAAGAAGAATTCCTCAAGAACTGCACCATCAAACCCTTACTATACCTGAGATACACAGATGACACCATCATCGTCTGGACCAAAATCCTGTGAGTCTCCGATTGATTTCCACCAAAAATTCAACAATCCTCACCCCTCCATCAGAATATTGCTAGAATACTCGTCATACCAGCATTTCCTTTTTGAACACCATGATTGATATCCAAGATGGTAAAATTCAAACCACCATATATAAGAAACCCACCGGGCAAACATACATACCTACACAGAACCAGCAATCATCCTAAAGACACCAAGAAAGCTGTAATTTACAGCCAAGCTCTCCAATACCACTGGATTTGCACCAAGAATACCCATGATTGCTACCTCACAAACCTCTAAAGGGCCTTCAGCCAACAAGGGCACTCCTTCAGAGAGATAAATTGCACTTTTGAAAAGAGCCACCGGGATACCATTTGAAGATTTGCTGCAATACGAAAAGAAAATCCTTACGAATTGCACACCATTAGTTATGACACATCACCCTTCCCTGGAACCTACATGGAAAATCCTAAAACAATTGCAACACATACTAGAAGACCCCATTCTTAAAGACATCTTTCCAGAACCACCAATCCTAGCCTTTAAACAAGCACCGAACCTTGCTAACCTCATCACCAGAAGCAAACTCCCTAAGGCCCAAACCACACCCAATGGATCCTGACCATGCCAGGAGAAGAAATGCAAAACCTGCCAACACATCTCCACCACCCCGACAATAACTACACCCCACAACCATCACCATTCCTGGATCTTACACCTGCAGCTCCAGAAATGTTAGACATCTCATTCAGTGCACCAAATGCCCTGATGGAAAATGTTGGAGAAACCAAACAACAACTGCGCACCAGAAGGAATGCACACAGAAAATCTATCAAAGACACGAATACCCAACTACCTGCGGGGACACATTTCTCACAAGACAATTGCTCTCTCTCCAATCTCTCAGTCCTCAAGGGGAACATGAGAAACACCTTTTGTAGATGACCCTATGAACTGCACTTCATCAACCTACTGGATACAAAAAATCATGGACTCAATGTAGACACTGGATTTATGACACTGTAACCTGCCTGGCATCTGATTCACCAGGTACCTGCCAGACCTGACCTTTTACACTTTTCTCCCCCCCCCCGTTCCCTTTTCTGCCCTTGGTCTTCCTAGTTTCCAGCCATTTCCTTGTTCACAGACCTCTTTTCTACCTTGAATTACCACCACTGTAGAGTCTCCCTTACTCACCTTCAGCTTTTTTCCCTCCTGCTTGCCTTCCATCCTCCCCACACCCTGCTTTACCTTCTGTTTTCCTAATTCCTACCTATTTACATTCTCACTGACATCCTGTCACACTTTTAGCTTCTCTCATTCCTTGGAGTCTCAGAACAGCAGACTTCCTGTGCCTGAAGAAGGGTGATGCACTCAAAATCTTGCTAAGGACTTTTTTCCTACTACTCAGTTGGTCTCATAAAAGATATCACATCAACCTCAAAGAACCTTGCCTGCCTATGTCCTTAGACCAACAGGGCTACAACCAAAAACCCTGTCATAAGCTTGTTTTTTTCCCCAAGCCCCCTGCTTTTGAGTTCAGCAAAGCTAGGAATTTAAGTCTGTAATAGCAACATTTACTTTATATTTTCAAGTTTGGGTTACTGTAGTTCAGCGCTAGGCTTTACAGCCTCTTCAGGCCAGGTCTACTAAGGCCACCAGAACACAGCAACTATTTCATCATGCAGGAAGTCCCATAAGCAAGAAAACCCAAAGGGTAGTGTCGCGGGGCACTCCCGCGCCCCGCTCCTAAGGAGGCTTAACCCCAGGAGGGAGAGAGGTGTAGCAGAGCACTAGGGTGCTCGCTACTAGCAAAGGTAACAAGGACCCAGCTGCCAATCTGCAAGGTAGCGCAGGTGGAAGTTGCTAGGGCAACTGAGTGGGTCAGCCGACCAAAAGGGGGCAGGGCCTAGCCTTTATAAACAGCCAGGCTGAGGCCAGAATCAGTTTCCCTCTGAGAGGCTGAGAAACAGGAGCTCCAGAGCAGAGCAGAGCAGAGCAGAGCAGAGCAGAGCAGAGCAGAGCAGAGCAGAGCAGAGCATCTGCGTGTTGATGGGATGGAGAGGCATCTATCACAGAGGCTTGACGGAGAGCCAGGGTGGTGCAAAACGTTATAGCTGGTAGGCTGATTTTGTTACAGCCGGTGGGCTCAGGGCTGTTGTTGTGATGTTTGTGTAAAACCGGAGGACTGGGTGAAGCTATAAGGGGATGGTGGAGGCCTCATTAGGGGCTCCCCAGTAATGTGGGGTGTTCCTGGCACCACAGAGGGTGCAGTGTTTTGGGGTGTCCTAACCCTGGCCCCAGTGGGGCAGTATTGGAGAGGGCCCAGCTGGGCAAGACCTGGAGAAAGGTCTGGGGCCAGATAAGGCCTAGGCCACCTGAGCCCCAGTTGAGAGAAACCCTGAGAAGGCATAGTATCTGGGTGCCAGAGGGAAGGCATGGCAGTGTGGTGCTGGGGTGGTGCTGCATTTGGGGGGGTGTCAACCCCAGCCCTGTGGGGGCAATAACTGGAGAAGCCTGAGCAGGGCAGAAGACCCACGAGGAGAGTCAAGGGGGCTAAGCATGGCTACACGCCACCTGAGCCCCAACTGCAGAAAGCACGGGCGATGAAACCCCAGTGTGGGGGGAACCTACTGTGGGAAGCGCGGGCGACGAAACCCCCGTGGGGGTAATCGGAGTGTGGGAAGCACGAGACGGGCCCCAGCGTGGGTGAGCGCAAGAGGCGCGAGCATAGGCCCCAGAGAGGGCGTGAGTATATGAGGCCGCGGGGAATGCAGAGGGACAAGGCCCGAGGACGGGAGATGGGCCCCAGTGGGACACAGCCCATAAGGGAAAAGCCCCGGGGGGACAAACCTACTGAGAAGCCTGAGTACAGGCGGGCATGCGGGTAAGAGCCCGGTGAGGGCGGGCACGCGGGTAAGAGCCTGGAGAAGGCAAGGTACATAGGGAAGTCCCAGAGGCAAGCCCAGTGAAGGCGAGCACGCGGGTAAGAGCCCAGTGAGGGTGGTCGTGTGGGTAAGAGCCTGGAGAGAGCAAGCCCTGGGAGGGGGCGCATACAGACAGCAAGCCCCGGGAGGGGGCGCAGTGAAAGTGAACATTAGGGCGGAGGTCTTTGGCAGGACCTCTAGGGAAAGTATATAGGCAAGACAATGTCTGGGAGAACTGCGAGGTGTGGGCCGTGCTACAGGGGAGGTAGGAGGCACGCGTAGCCCATAAGGCTGGGGTGTACCGGGTCACTCCTTACAGGACGGGGGCCAGTACAAACTTGGCACCATGTCCAGGAGTACAAGGCAGCCTCCTTTAACTTAACATAACAGCAAGACGTGGCGGGTGAGACTGAGGGTGCTAAACAAGTGGCTAGGCACACTAGGGGGTGCTAGAGAGATCACAGCCGCTCCTAGGTCCCACGCTGTGACAGGTAGCCTGTAGAATATGGCATGCTAGCTGTGCAGTTCAGCATTCACTGACAGGCTGCTGATCTTAATCTATAAATTTCTAAAGGAAAGCTATGAAGGTGTCGGTTGGTCAGTCGAACAGAGAGAAGAAATAAAAATCAAAGGAAAAAAAGTTGGAGAGAGAGGGAAGAAAGGGCAACCTGGAAAAGGACAGAAGATAAAGGGTGCATCTACACATTGCTCTATGGCGACGCAGTGACAAGCTACATTGCCATATGGCATGTTACAGTGACATAGTAATCGTGTGCATCTACAAGTGATTGCCAGCTACGTTGCTGTAGTGGCGTGCTCCTGGGGTATAGAGCACCACTACATGGCATGGGGTGCTGTGTGCACGGCGCAGTAACCCTAAAGTAACCAAAAGGAAGTACTGAAGTATGGCACCACAGCAACATCTCCATATAGCAACGTGTAGACGCACCTAAAGAGAATAAAGGAGGACCAAGAAGTATCTTAGAAGAAAAAAATGATGGGCTGAATGTCTAGATGAAGGACACCTTCTTTGTGTTTAAGGAAAAGGTGCATGGATATATTCATGTACGTGGCAAAGGAAGAGGAAGTTGCTATTTAGATGAGGAGAAGGGGGACTCAGAAATTCATGCACATGCACAGGCATGTGCACACCAACACACAAATCTGCTCACATTTATTTTAGTAGAGGTTTATTTTCTGCATTAAAAATCATAATGTGCTGAAGAACAAACATCAAAAAGATCTCGCCCTTTTGCCTAGACATTTACTGTACAGATGACCTCAAATTATGAGATGATGGTCCAACACCCATGAAAACCAGTTACTCCAGTTTCCCAGATCTCAGCAATCACCTCCATTATCCAAATAAATACTATGTACTATTTATGCCTTTCATATTCTAGCCTTTTTAAAAGAAGAAAAAAATACATGTTCACAGCAAATCTAACTGAATTTTCTGAAGTGTAGTAGGACATGACAGGAGAAAAAAATATTCAGGTTGACCAAACTGGTCAGGTAAAGTAAAACCGACAAGAGTATTTCAAGCATAACATTTTGTAAAAGTTTAAATATATTTACACTTTAGATACAAGGGAGTTACTACTAGCTCATGGCACTTCTCTAATTTGACAGGAAATCATTCTTCAGAGTAGAAGAGAGAGAAAACCACCGCTCTCTAGACAAACTAAAATTAAATAATTGTAATAAAAGGATGCAGCTGCAACAATAATATTCTCTCACCCAGATTTTTAATTAAATTATTTTTTTTCACAAAAAATAGAAGCTCCTTCAGTAACTCTTGTCTCCATCAAGCAAAGGACATTTTGGTTATCAAACCTTGCAACTTCATCAACTCAAGCAAGGAAGAAAAAGAAAAAGGTAGTTCTGTCCAATTTCAGACCTTCAGGTCAGATACTTCACACACAAATAAAATCAAATCACAATTTAAAAGCAGGTGAGATATCCAGGAGAGCTGAGCTAAATCAACCCATGCAGGTATCTTATATAGAAGACTCTCTGTTTAACCCCACATTCCCCTATGAAGTCAAAGATCTTAAATCAGCATAAGCTTACTGTCCAGGTTGAGTCAGATCTAATGAGGAGACAGAATAACAAAGGGCTGAGAGATGCAAATACTAAGTGGAGGGAAATGATCACACTTTTAGGCTGAGCAGCTAGTATCCACCCAATTCCTCCAAATAATGCTGATATAAAGATAGCAAGTTACATTTATTTCAAGGAGTTTTATTCATAGATTCATTGATTGGAAGGGGCTAGAAGGGACCTTGAATGATCATCAGGTCCAGCCTCCTTGCACTAGGCAGGAAAGACAACTGGGGTCAGGTGACCATAGCCAGGTGACTGCCCAGTCTCCTCTTGAAGATTTCCAGGGTAGACAATTGCACCACCTTTGGAGGGAGTTTATTCCACAGTCTGGACACCCTAACTGTGAAGAAGTTTTTCCTAGTGCTAAGTCTAAAACGGTCTTCCAGGAGTTTGTGGCCATTACATTATTAAAGCTAGGAAGCAAAGATAACATTAAGAAAGCACACCAGGAAAGTTAAATTCCCATTACTAAAATAT
Organism: Crocodylus siamensis; assembly: GCF_052110815.1. Lineage (NCBI taxonomy): Eukaryota > Metazoa > Chordata > Crocodylia > Crocodylidae > Crocodylus > Crocodylus siamensis. The sequence goes on along the minus strand of NC_143395.1, from coordinate 273,063,496 downwards.
ACAAAGACTAAAAACAATAAAACTACTAAATCAAAGTCAAATTACAATCAAGTTTAACACCTTGACCTCACTGATGTTTTTCATACTGAAGCTAAATTACATAAAGTCTTCACCACAAGCTCAGTGTCAATTCTCAAGCTTCCTCTCTAGATTATTTCTTATCACCTTCCTCTACCCAGAGATATAAAATATAGGCCTTCAAAGAAACTCTGATGAACAGAAGTTCAACAGCTTATGTTTGTCATTTTACAGTGGACAAATTTAAGTTTCTTTGGATTATTAAAAGGAGAATAAAATAAAAACAGTTCTTTCTTTTTTTCCCTTTTTTTAACACACTATGTTTCAGGGCAATTTAAAACTGGGGAAGTTTCGTTCCATCTTATCCTCCCCCATGTGAACTAATTCACCAACAGCTCATATATTTTTGCATCCTAAAAAATTAAAAAGGCAAAAGAAAGTATCATATGACTAGTAAAGAAATATTTCATGCAGCATGACAGAGATAGGGAAGGGAAAGAGGTCAGAAACTTTGCAGCTCTCAGAGTCTTTTGGACCTTGGGATAGGAGCAGGAACATCAGCCAAAGGGGCCAGGCAGTGATGTTGCTAGCACAGGATATCTTGGCAGCACCCCTCTTAAGGTGTAGAGGGACTGGGCAAAGACTATTAATTAATACACTGTGAATAGCAGCATGCTGCATTCATACCATGGATCTGAACACAAAACACTGAGTAATTCATCATCTGTTAAAGTGTAATTAGTAATTTCCAACATAAAACCATACTAAATTGCAAGAGAATTCACTCCTGATAAGTAATCAGCTTAAAAGGTACTGATCTATATACCCTCTATAGCATTTGCCAAGCCTGAGGATGCTCACAAAGCACTCTTCCACTTCTCTTAGGCAAACAAGACAGATGATCAACCATTGTATTGTTCAGAACCATATCCTATTTTGGCAATGAGTCCATGTAAGGGTCCAAAGAAAAATTTGACTGACTGCTTTCCTTCCTCATAATCAGGAAATTCATATATAGTAAGCAGTCTAAATCTTTGTAATTAGCCAGATGTTACGATGTTAAAAATACAGAATGCAAGTTCACTTTTGGATGAAGCTGACATCCTTATCTGGGTGAAAAAAGGTCCTGATATGACATTGCATCAGCTATTACAGAAATTTCTGTATAAAAGCCTGTAGAATAAGTGATCAAAACAACAGATCCAATCACTGAGCAATCACTCAATATTTACCCATCAGAAAAATTAATTTGACCAGCCTAGGAGTAGATGTCACTATTTTTCCTGCAAATAAGACAATTTAAAAAAAAAAACAGGCCCAAAGTCGAACAGTTTGTACCTTTGAAAGTTCCCATTTTGGTTGAGAAACAATGTTAAACACCTCAAGATTTCATGATTTAAAATAACAAAAGAGTATTAGGGAACACAGACTTTATCTAGAGCGATTTCTGCTGTTTCTCACATACTGTGAGTTGATAGGGACACTCCAGCAAGGACTAAGGGGTATGAGGAAAGCACTTAGAAAAATTACGTGGAAACCACACATAATTTTAACCACTGTGAAATGGTTACATTTATTTCCATGGCCTTTAGAATGAAAAACTTTTTCTACTCCTAATGGATAAAAACCAAGACTGTCAAATTCCTAAAGTATTAAGTGTTTCTAGCCAATGGCAAAGAGGCAACTTCATGCTAGGCTGCGCGCTCAATTCCAACCTGAGTTAAAGGCTTATGCAATGACAGGAATTACTTGTGCGCTGTATGGTTAAATAATATAAATATACAGGTAATAAAATAAAAATCTAAATCTTTTGTTAAGTTGAATCTAATATTTTACAGGTTTGTCCATATGGGAAGAATACTGCATACAAACAGGATTGTGATATCAGTGGCAACTAGACTGAATGAGTTGCTGGCACTTGCAGTTAACTCTATCTTTTGGTTTTGATTTTTAAGGCATGTAACCAGGATATGCACTGTCCTCTGGACAACTCTTCTCAGGGAATAAACCTTCTCTACTCTTTGGAAAGTATACAACATGTAGTCGGTAACTACACAGCGCATGTTGATATACAAGTTAGTAAGCAGTTTCCTAGACCCTAAGCAGAGGGCACAGAAGGTAAAAAGTTTGGCATAGTCAATAACAGAGCTCCCCTTATCACATGACTTATAAGAAACCACCCAGCCTAGTATCTAAACATGAATTTTGCAGCCATTGCAACATGCTTATGCATCTGCCTTGACTTGTAACCCACGCAGCCAATCCTCATTGATGTTTTTGCCCCTCGGCACAGAACAACGGATGCATCAGCTACAGAAGGAGTTACTCATGTAACAGGAATTCAGATTATGTATCACTGGACAGTTATACTGGTTTCAGTAGGAGCTGCACTCCAGCAAGAGTGGATCTGGCCCATGGTGGGGGAAAGAAAAATGAAGACAAGAGAAAGAAAAGAAATTGTTTTAAGGTCAAATTCAAGAAGAAAGCTCAAAAAACACCTTCCTACACTGAAATTCCACATAATAAATGTAGGCCACGAAATTGTCTCTGTTCTATTTTATTATCCTTACTTCCAGAAAGAGTCATTTAAAACACAGTTATAATTGCGGGTCAACATTTCTATATGCTCCCCAGCCATAACATTTCACACTGAAGTGCAAGTTTGAAACGACAATCACAGTGGAAAAGAATGGATCTAAGAATGAAAAGGTCAGAAGTACCATCCTGCTCCATTACTGTGGGTTCCTTAACCATATGAAAGTCAAATTTGGGAGGAATAAGAAATGAGACACATATCTGTGTTTTGCCTCATATGGCTTATGCAGTAATTGCTATTTGAATTCCCAAGGCTTTAGTTTCCACTAATGTTCATCTGTTATCATTCATAGAGAAAAGGGAAAAACCTACACTAAGGCTGCTTGCAAATGTTAAAAAAAACCCAAAAAACCCAACCCCCCGGCCTTTTACTTTAAACTCAGAATGTTCCCGCACCAAGCCCAGCATATGCAGAGAAGCAGCAGAGAGTTAGCTGGACCCGACTGGCCCGATATCTGTATAAATCAGGCACTTTAGTTGGGAGAGTTTTTGGTGTTTTATCTAACAGCCGATTGAATCAGTTTTAGCTAAAAGCACCAAAAAGCCCTGCTGAAGCTCCCGATCCATACAGATGCTGAGGAGCCAGGTCGAAATAAAACACTGCTTCTTTCAGTAAAGCATGGTTGTTGTTGTTGGGTTTTTTTTAATGTCTACAAGGATCCTAACTGTATATTTACTGTAAATTTCATGACTACTGAATAATCCATGTTCCTTCTTACATATATTCACAGATTTAAGCTAGATATCAGGAGGCGCTACTTCCCGGTCAGGGCGGCTAGGATCTGGAACCAACTTCCAAGAGAAGTGGTGCTGGCTCCTACCCTGGGGGTCTTTAAGAGGAGGCTGGATGAACATCTTGCTGGGGTTGTACGACCCCAGTATTGTTTCCTGCCATGGCGGGGGGTCGGACTAGATGATCTCCTCAGGTCCCTTCCGACCCTAGAAACTATGAAACTATTTAAATCCTCTGTCTGCTTTATATCTGGAGGGGAGGAAGGGTATACTCAGCAGTTACTTTTACATGAGCTGAAGCATTGGTTCCAATATCCACCCCTGCAGCCCGCCATGCCACACTGCTCATTACAGGCATACAGAGCATGCAAAGCAGCAACACCCTCCAGCAAAGCCTCGCTTCCCATCAAAGGAAAGTTCTAGGTAATTGTATTCCTTAATTTTAGATAACACAATGATAGGCACAATAGAAAAAAGCCATGCTAAAGGGCATGTCTACATGTTCATTAATGCAGCTTAGATACAACATTTAGTTTAGTATTTCTTTAATGAAGTACAGCCAGTTTCTAGTGACGCTTACTGTGCATTAGCTTAATAATACAGCACAGTAGGCTATTAACATGATGTTTGCCGTGACACGCTACTGCATAGTGTTATTAGGCTAATGTGCAGTAAGCGTCTTGTGTAGATGTGCCCAGAGTAAACAGTTATCTAAAATCCACCACAGAACTTATCTGAGAAGTGTTTCAGACACTGTCCTTTCAGTTTCTCCTTCCTTCCCTGCTCCCACTAAGGAACAGCCACACTTGGTTTCAATGGTCCCTCACATCTGAGACCTGAAATTTCATATGCTCATTTCATACAGCCACCAAATCTTCTTTACCCTCTGAATAAATACTGAGCCCTCCTAAGGGACAGCACTGGCTGTATTATCCAGAAGGACGGTACTGATCTGTTGCGTGCATTCTTACGCATAGCTCCTGGAAATATTACACTGCTTAACAATAGTATCATCAAGAAGCCTTTAATACTAATACTATGACAGAAGAAATTATTTGGACAATGTATACTTTCTCCAATAAAGATCAGCAACAAGTCTTATGTGGCATGAACAAGAGTTTTAACAAGAATATGTACACAGCCAGCACTGGCAGCAAAAAAAAAAAAAAGCAGCTTCGCAGCAAAAAGGAGAAACACTTCTTAATCAGTCAATTTTCTTCCATACAAAGAGACAGAAGTAGTTAGCCATGTTATTCTGAAGTCAGGAAGAAGGTAAAACAGCGTAGTACCTTAAAGACAAATTCTTGACTATAAAAGCTTATGCCTTTCTGAAAGGGTTAGGTTTTTGAAGTGCCATCATGCCCTGCCTTCTTCCATAAAAAACGTAAAAGGATGCTTTCTGATAGCTGAAACCTAAACACTGCACCAAGACTTCTCAGCTAGATGTGTTGCAGGCCTGCAAACCTACAAGATGCTTAACTACACCACATGCTCTCATTTCCTGACAGAAGTAACAATTAACCCTCCAGTTTAAAACAATGGGGGAAGGGTGGGAAAAAGGAAATAAATAATAATAATATATTTGATGGATCTACTACTCATGCTGGACAGCAGCATGAAGAGATGTGCCACTTGAATTCATCATCAAAGTTGCATAAACAGCTTCAAGAGTTTTAAGTGAAATGCACAAATTTAAATTCAAATTTAATTTTTTTTGTAAATAAATGCAAATTAAAAAAAAGAAAAAAGAAGCTCAAGGCATGTAACATCAAATAGGGTTTTGTGACAACACTTTCATAAGTAGCCTGACATCTGAAAGGAAGAGAAGCCAATTTTGTGCTTTTATGCAGTACTGCCAATAGGTCAGTGAAATAACCTTTAAAACTTCATTGTGGTTCACTACAGTTTATAAAAATGCTATATGATGAACTCTTGCAATGAAAGGAGTGCAAACCGTAAAGAGAGCTTGATGTACCAAACAATTAAACATTCTTGAACACCTCCAGCAAGCTACCTGCCTCAAAACATTTTTAACATTTTTTTTTTTGGGGGGGGGGGGATTTCTAAGGATGAGATTAGTTAAATAACATATGCAGAAAAAAGGGAGGGGAAATAAAAGGTTATAGAAATGTTCACTAACGAATTCTAGCACTGCCAATTTCGTGCATGGACCTCAAATTCAGCAACAGGGTAACTAGGTGCCACATTAGGAACCTCTGAAAAACGTCAGTTTGCGCACACTTGCTAAGGAGCTGTTAGAGTCTTGTAGCTAAACTCCCCATGACTCCATCTGCTCTCAGCACAACTGAAGTTACGCAGGGCTTTGGCTGCAATTCTTACTCTAGTCTAGGCTACCGCTGTGCCAGGCACAGGAAATGAGAGCAGGAGATGGTCTCCTGTGCTCTAAGTGCTCCCCCTACTGATACCCTGTGGTAAAAACAGAAAGAGGAAGTGGTCTGACTCAGGAGCAGTGATGAGGAACAGGAAGGCAGCAGGAAGAGACATGCAAGCAAAGGGACAAGGGCAAGACTTCCTGCAGGACAAAGGATGCGAGAAGGATCTGGACCACTACAACCCACTTACCCACAAAACCTGGAATCATAACCATTAGTCCATCTTCACACTCCTCTGTGGGCTAGAAAACTCACTAGCAAGATGATTACTTTCTGCTGCTACCAATTACTGAATTTAGCTTAAGTGGCACAGCTCTTTGGGAATTAACAAGGGCTATGCAGTAAAAGATGCTTGTCTGTGGGACCCTATCTCATTTGCTGCACGAGCTTAAAAGTATTTAAGGACTGTGACAAAAAATATAAACAAGAGGATGGTTTTGTTTTTAAGACAGTTCACATGTGATGCAAGACAAATTCCAAAACAGCTCCCTGTGAACAATTTGCTCTGCATTTCTCTTTTTCTGGATGCCTGACTTGAGGGATCTGATTTGCAGAACTGCTGAGTACTCAGAATCACAACTAAGTCAGAGATTACAGAATTATTATATGCAAAATGCTAAGTATTCTAAAAATATCAGGTCTTCACCATCTTAAGTCAGGGTCCCAGACTTACTTGTCATATTTGACAATTCTAGCTTTAATTTCAGATCGCCATGTGCAAACTGAAGAAAACAGAACCCCCTCATAATGGTTTTATTAAGATTATTCTTTATAAATTATTAATGAATTTAAAGGCGCTACCATGGAAACATCATGGGAAAGCTAAAGATATTAATAATTCTGCACTTAGCATAAGGTTACAGTGGTGCACTGAAACAAGTTATGCGGTCACACAATGAGGATAACAAGACTTAATGAATAGTTAACCACACAGGGAGCAGCATCCCTTCTGTGCCCTAAATAAGACATGGATCCTTTAGGAAAAATAATAAGTGATCACATAATCCAAGAGAGTTTCAAAATGCATATGCACATAGGAACCAAAACAAGGTTGGACAGGCAGTCTTAATATCAGCAATAACTTTTGAGCGACTGACTTCACAACTTGAACATTATTATTATTTAGGGTTTTTTAATATAGAATTTACCTACTTAATATTCTAAGGAGCACAGGCATAAGAATAACATCCTACATATAAAGCTTCAAAATAAAGATAATAAGCCTACTATAGCAGTGGCAGGAATCACATTGGTTTTTAAACTGATTATATATAATATTCTCATCCTTGGATTTTATACAGCTATACTGTCCTGTATCCAAAGCCATTTCGAAAGCTTGGCCCTTACCTATCTTTTATTACGTTTGGACAATCATAAGCAAATTGCCAGCTGAATTTTTAAAAATTTAATTTAAATTTAATTTAAAATCTTCTGATGAATGCAAAAACCCCTCCCATTCATTGTAGTCACTAATACCTATGCTTCTTATACATTTTTCTGTTTGAGCTGGAACTAAGGAATAAGGAAGGCTAAGGGCAAAGTATTTCTTCTCGGCTACTCTTCCCTCCACACCCCACACAAGCAGAGATTAATTAATAACAATTATTAAATTATTATTGGTTCCAAATGAGAACCTAAAAAACTCCCAAAACAAAAACACATACAGGCATCTAATACAGATGACCAAAAAACTATTGGCATCTAGGATATATTTCCCTTTCAACTCTAGACTGGGATTTATAGACCAAAATGGTTCAGACAATATAAATTACTCTCTGTTGTCTTATCTCTTTCCTTAAGGTTTTGTGTGACCATGTGTACAAAGGAAAAGCCAAATATCTGAACCTCTGCATTTCAAGCCACTTTTTTAGCTCTGACAAGCAGAGAAGTAAAACACTGAGCCCAAACAAAAGCTACTGAAAAGCTCCACTGCAGTTAACTTCTTGACACAAAAGGAGCACAGCAGAGAATAACATACTGATTAAGAAACAGAAAAGGAAGAAAGAAAAACAAAGGCTCCCACTAACACAGGAAACATGCTTAATTTCATATCACGTGTTTTTTGTTCCGGGTGCCACATCATGGAGAGAGACATTGCAACCAAAGCATTTCTCCGCTGGCCCCCCTCTAAACACCCCCAATTGCAGCAGCACATGAAGGGCATGTTGCAAACTCGGAAGTCAACCTTCACTGCTAGAGATGAGTGCTTTCCTAGTATGGATCTAATCTCACCGTGGCCCTCACAACCCTGCCCAGGCAGCCTGGTGATGTGCCAGGGGACTGGCCTGATGTCAACTCACCCCTGGGCTCACACTGTCTTGGCAGGATGGCCTCCATGTGCCTGCACCTTGAGTGGGAAGACTAAGCCCCTGGTAGTGCATGCAGAACCTGGCCAGTGGGCAAGCGCATCCATTCTTCTAGGGTCTACTAGAGGAGCCCTCCCACAGCAGCACATCTCACCAAGCTACCTGGCTTTCCCCCTTGGGGCACAGGGAAAAGGGGGAGAAGGGGCAGAAGGTGTCATAAAACCACGGAAAGCCAATTTGGAGAGGCTTCCCAGCCCCTCCAGCCTGCCAACCCCTCCTGGGCATGAGCTAGGAGGGGCTCCGTTGCTCTGGAGCTTTCTCCAGAGCCCTCATCCCCCAGGAACCGCACCTGGCCCCATGGCACCTGCCCCAGTCCTTTCCTGGGTGTGACTCAGGCCCTGCGCTGCCCCAAGTGTCCCCACACCACGAAGTTAGGAGGGGGAAGTCCTTGCCAGCACCTCCCACCACTGCCTCCCCCCATGCCTCACCACACATAGGCAGGAGGGACTGCAGCTACGTGCACACAGGTCCAGCGGCACGCACACACATGTGAACAAACATGCACACAGTACCAGGAAAACACATGCATGTGGACACCCACATACACAATACCAGGGACACAGACACAGACGCACATATATGCAGGGGTCACATGCACACACCACTACCAGGGACATGTGACATGGACACACACAGAGTACAAGGGACGGGGACATAACACACACACATAGACATACCATCAGGGGCACATGAACACACACTGTACCAGTAACACACACTACAAGGGACACAGACACACTGCAGGGACACACACATGCACACACGCTACCAGGGACATGCATGCATGCACACGCACCCACACATACACAGCCAGGGACATACATACGTGCGCACACGCACACACACACGACCAGGGACACGTGCGCGCATGCACACACACACGCACACTGCCAGGGACACGCGCGTGCATGCACACACACACACACCAGGGACACGCGCATGCATGCACACACACACACACACACACACTACCAGGGACATGCGTGCACGCGCGCACACACACACACTACCAGGGACATGTGCGCACGCGCGCGCGCACACACACACACTACCAGGGACATGTGCGCACGCGCGCGCGCACACACACACTACCAGGGACATGCACGCACATACACACACACTACCAAGGACACATGCGCGTGCACACACACACTACCAAGCACACACACGCACGCATGCACACTACCAGGGACACGCGTGCGTGCACACGCGCACACACACACACAACCAGGGACGCACACGCACACACACACACACTACCAGGGACATGCGCGCGCACATGCACACACACTATCAGGGACATGTGTGCACATGCGCGTGCATGCACACACTACCAGGGACATGCACGCGCACACACACTACCAGGGACACACGAACACACATGCACACATACTACCAGGGACACACATGCACACACACACACGCGCACACACACTACCAGGGACACGCAGACACGCACGCGCACACACACACTACCAGGGACACGCAGACGCGCGCGCACACACACACACACACACTACCAGGGACGCGCACACACGCGCGCACACACGCACGCTACCAGGGACGCGGGCACACACACACGCTACCAGGGACGCGCGCGCGCACACAGCAACAGGGACACGCGCGCACACACCCACACAGAGCCCAGTAGGGACGCACACACGCCGAGCAGACACACACGGGAGCAGACAGCGCCGCCCGGGGCACCCCCGCTGCCCCCGGGGCGAGTTGCAGCGCGCGGCAGGCAGCGGAGCGGGGATCTGCCGCCTCGCGCCGCCCGGCACCCCGGCCCCGCCCCGGCTCACCCATGGGCGCAGGCTGGGCTGGCGCCCGCGCGGGGCGCGGAAGAGCAGCGGGGCCAGGGGAGCCGCGGATGCCGAGGGAGGCGGTCCGGGTGCCGGCTCCGGGCCCGGCGGCTGCGGATGCTTCCTCCTCCTCGTCCTGCTGCCGCTGCTGCGCTCAGCGCCCGCCGCAACCAGGCTGCATGTCGGCCCCGCCCGCCCGGGATCCCGCAGGCAGCGCCCGCCGCCGGCCCAGCCCAGCCGCTGCCCCCCGCGCTGCGCGGCTGCCGGGCTGCTGCGTGCGGGCAGGGGTAGGAGCAGGAGCAGGAGCAGGAGCAGCAGCAGGAGGCGGAGGCGGCGCCGGGGCCGCCTCTCCCCCGCCCCAGGCGCGGGCGGCCCCGCTCGGCGGGAAGTGTCGCGAGAGGCCGGGCGCGGCGCTGCGGCCCGCCTGGCGCTGGGCTGACACCTGAGGGGCGGCGCGGAGGGACCTCCCAGCCCCTGTGGGAGCGGGGAGGCCGCTTTGAAGCACCGAGGAGGGGGCTCGGTGGGACCTCAGGGGGCTCTGCTCTGCTCTGCTCAAGGCGGGGCCTGCTCCGAGGAGCTCAGGGCCCCCGGCCCGGGTCTTGGGAGAGTCCCGAGGAGCGAGGTTGCACCACCTCCCTGAGGAGTCTGCGCCTCCCCGCTCAGCTGCCCCTGCTGCCACTTTAGACCCTTGCTTCTCGTGCTGGCATCTGCCACCCCTGGGAACAGTCCAGCTCCAACCTCTTGGGAGCCACCTTCAGGGAACTGAAAGCTGTGATTAACCGCCCCCTCCACACACACACACTCAGTCCTCTCTTCTCCAGACCGGTTTCCTCAGCCTCTCACAAGTCCGGTGCCCCAGCCCCTCTCCATTTCAGTTGCCCTCTGCTGGCTTCTCTCCACTCCTGTCCACCTCCTTTATTTCATAGATTTCTATGAGCAGAAGGGACCTTGCAGATCATCAAGTCTGACCCCCTGCTCTAGGCAGGAAAGAGCACTGGGGTTAAATAAAGCCAGCTAGGTGCCTTTCTAACCTCTTCTTGAACACCTCCAAGGCAGAGGAGAACACCACCTCCCTTGGAAGCCCATTCCAGATTTTGGCAATCCTTGCCCTAAAGACTTTCTTCCCGATACCCAATATAAATCCCTCCTTTAGTTTGTGGCTATTATTTCTAATAACCCCAAGGGGCACCCTGAGAAACAGTATCCCCTATTCCTTTGCTGACACCCCCCCCCCCCCCAGTAAGTTTGGAGATAGCCACAAGATCACCTCTCAGCCTTCTCTTGTGGAGACTGAACAGATTCAGGTCCCTCAGTCTGCCTTCATAGGCTCTTACTGGCAGGCCCTCAACCATACGGGTAGCCGTTCTCTGCACCCCCTCAAGGTTATCCACATCCCTCGAAGTGCAGTGCCCAGAACAGGACACAGCACTCCAGCTGTGAAGGCCCAGAAATGGTGCAAGAGACAAGGATGCCTGACAGCGTAGTTGGGATAAGGAGTCCTAACTCTTACACTGACATTTAGTAACCAGTCCCAGCTACAGAGTTGGGCCAATAAAAGAGATCAACCCAAGACATCTTTGCATCTGGATTTTAAATACAAGTTGAGGGTATTTTCTATTGCTGGGGTCCTGGGCCAGTATACACTATGAGGAGAGCCATTGGGAACAGTTCAGGAACCACGTTCTGCATAGAGAGAGATGGCATGCGAAGATACAGAGACAAAAGGCTTCAGATCTGTTGTCATTGTCCAATTTCATTTTATTTTATTGGGGGTGGGGAGGGAGAGAGGGAAGGGGAGGGGAAGAGATTAATAGATTTAACAAAACTACATGACATGCAAAATTACTGATCGTCTTTCCCTTCCAAACACTGTATCAGGATTTGAAGCCTGCATATGAGGACAATGAACATCTGTGACACTGACACAATGAAGTTAAGTGCATCAAAATGAGCCATTCTTTTATTTCCATAACAGTAACAATTTGGGACAGAGATGCCACGTGGCCTTACTTACTCTTAGCTGATAGTTTTTTGGGGTTGAAGGGTATTCAATGAAAGCTATTCAGCAAATCAGCTAAAGCAGATTCGGGGGGGGGGAGCAGGGATTGAAGAATATATAAATCAACTTCAAGTGCCCCAGGCCACTACCCACTGCCCTCCCTTAACCTCCCAGAACATTAATTTAGCCATGAAGATGGAAAAATGCTAGCAACCAAAGTGATATGGATGCAACATGTGGTGCATATTATTTCCTGTCTGGAAAATATCCGCAGGGAAACCAGAATTAGAAAATAAAAATAAATACAACTGTTCATTGGAGGCAGGATTGCCTGCAACAGAAGAGATGTAGAATACTTTGATGGAATTTGGTTATTTTAACATCAAAACCTACACTTTTTGAATAGAGGACATTGGTGAATTGTTTTATTTTAGAAAATTAAATGAATGTATAGTGTAAGCTCTTCAAAGCCAGGCATGCGACTTGTTGTAAAATTGTCATGCACATTTACAGTGCTTTTTATCTACCAAGTTCAATTGTTTGAAAAAGTCAATGTGTCAACAAAAACTTGCTTTGCTCATTTACAGAATAATTGATCAGTTTCTACAGCTTGCTGTGGAACAACTAGAGCAAAGTCATTCCATATACTCCAGCAATGAAGCGTGAAAAATTAAAAAACCCAAAAACCTTAAAAGGATTTTAAATGCAAGAACATTTTCAAAGAAAGATAAAACACAGCACAAACCATTCTGATGTTTAAAGATTTCTTTTTCCCACTATACAGGATACCTTTCAAAAACACAAACACAGCTTCCAAAAAGAATAAAATCAAAGTTATGAAAAATAAAGAAGGGAGAGATCACTTTTGCCCCAGTCGAGGTTTTACTGAAAAGCATAAAGAATCAAGCCAACTTAATCTTGTTTAGGGAAGCAGGAATGGACACTTCAATTTGCAGTCTGTTGACACAGTTCTATAAAAAGGGGTTAAGATATGAACTGTGAAATGTTTTTATGCCATTTTATTTTCCTTCTTTCATACTGCAGTGAAAATTTTCCTGCAACTAGTCTTGCCAGGGAGCAGAGGGTTCACAGCCCAAGACTGCTGTATGACTTACATATGCAATCTACCAATCCATCTAAAAATTCTAGTTTGCGTCTATCTCATGTACTAGATGGCATTTTTTCCATGTGCTCCAGGGGTGAGGAGGGGTGCTTTGATTAGAGCAGCTTTGAGAGTTGCCCTAATTAAAGCACCACAGTGTCTCCTGCATCAGTGTCCCCACACTTCAAAACAGCGGTGGAAGCACTTTAAATAAAGCTTGTCAAATGAGCTTTAGTTAAAGCACCTCCATCGCCATACACGAGATGCAGAGGCTGGCTGAAGCATGGTAATTACCATGCTCCAGCAGACTCAATTAATCAAGCCTGCTCCAACATGCTGTAATTACAGTCATCAACTCTCAGAGTACCAGTTGCAGTTTCAAGGCCCATCCGGAATAATGAGAAAACCTTTACAATGGCATTCCTTTGTTATTTTTAGTTCAGGGAAAGGGATTACCAGAAAGCATAGAAAGAGCCTTCACACAACCATTCCACAATTGTCCATTGTTTATACAACGTATTTATTTCAGTTTAAGAAGATTTAAAAAGTAAATAACATGCCAACCTGTATTTTGAATGGACTGAACTAGATTTGGTGAGAAAGAAGATATTATAATATGTAAAATATTAATTAAGGGAGCTTTGGCTTCCCAGTGCTCTAGTTCTTCAGAGTTTAAGATAAAATAAGAGACATGCCTAATTTCATAATCCATTTTGAAAAGAATGGGTCAGGGTGATCAGGAAGAAAGTCTCTAAAATAGCAGCACCCCTCAAGATTGATAACGTAAAGGTATTTCTATTTCTAACTGCATCTTGCAGTCATCTGGCAGTTTTCTCCCATGTACAGTTCCCAAGCAGGCTCCCAGAACTTTTATTTTTGCCACAGCACCTTCTAGTAATCCTGTCCAACTGGAAAGAAAACATCACTAAGAACTAATGCACAGAGGACTGGCCAGTTACTCAAGGGTTAAAGCAGCAAGGTCATGTGTTTCTCTCTCAGGAAACTGGGGAACAAACAAATCAGCTATTCTTATATTGTAAATGCATTAAATACTGGAGCAATACTCATGGACTAAAACCCCATTATGCTAACTGTTATACAAAGCCTCTGGGCAAGGACCATTCTGGATTATTCATGCGGTACCTACCACAACAGAGATTTGGCTTCAATGTCACATAATATAACACACTACATGGTCTCCTTACCTTGGCAAGAGGAATAATAAATAATTAACAAATTGCAAAAACCAAAATAGCGTTTGGGAAATAAAATCTCAGCAACTATAGTTTCTTAGATGTTAGGGGCTGGGAGGGATCTTGCAGATCATTGGGTCCAGCCCCGCGGCACTTGGGCAGGAAAGGCTGCTGGGGAGCAGATGACCCCAGTACGATGGGCATGAAGATGCTTTCTGAAGATCACCAGGGTGCGCGACTGTACCATGGGTTTGCTTAGGAGAGTTAAAGTATTTAAAAATGCACAAAGTGTTCCTGACACTTATTTGTTTTTGGAAGGAAATAGCTAGCTATACCACATAAGGGTCTTTTGGAACCTAAAACTGAGTACGATTCCTTTCATACTTTAATGTCATGAGAAAAGGGGGCCTTTTGCAAACGCTCGGCAAGAGTGTGGGCTCTCACCACTCACATTTGCAAACATAATCCTTTTAACTCTATCAGGAATTTCAACTTCAAAATTTAATTAATCAATAACTGTACGGTGTTAAGTCTAAAGATTCTTTGGTATTTTCTTTCCATAATAAGCTAATTATTGACTGCAATTGAAACTATTTTATCCCTCATACTTCTTACTCAAGTCTAAAGCCACATACTCTTCTACTTACTGTGCTGTTAGGAAATCCTAATTTTAAAGACTACTGCATGTTTACTAGCATAAATAGACTCAAGTTTGTTAATGCAATAAACACGTAACAAAATTGGATGGATGGATGTTGTCTCATGGGTAAAGCAGTGATTCTAAATCAGGATGCTGTGGCACCAAAGGCTGCTTACAGATGTGAAAACAAAAAACAAAACAATACTTTACTTTCAGCTTGGTGCATCCTCGCATCTAGCACTGATTCAGTCAGTGATTAGATAAAAGTGCCAAAAAACCCCACTGACATGCACTATCTATACACAAGTTGAGGAGCTGGGCCAAACTGATGCACTTCCTCTTCCAGTAAAGCACTGTTTTGTTTTTTCACGTCTGTTAGCAGCTAAGGGGTGCCTTGAGAAACTTTCAAGAGTGCTGCAAATATCAGCACCGTTAGGTAACCAAATGTGACTCACAAGATAAACCCAGAATTTTCACACAGGACTTCAGAGTGTAAAAACATTCTGACCTGTTGTGGGCTTCCCAATGTTCTTCACAACAGAAGATCGGCTCTTAATTTTCTGTAGTAAAATATTTCAAAAAAAGACTCAAGTGAAGGCTAAGAGAACTACTGGTTTAAACAATCAAAACAATTACCATTTTTCACAAAAGCTATATAAAATTGTGCCTGGCTTTTGAACATAGTGGGTGATGGATTCAGAATACCTAAGCACTTTCTGTAACATCCTTCAATGCTCTAAACACTGCCAGTCATTTTTAAAAATTCAAGAACATTTGGGGCACTATATTAAATGGCAGTCCATATTCTTGCTCCTCCTAATCAGAAAGCGTACCCAAAATTAGAAACAGGAATAAAGTGTTGCGCTCAGAAAGGAGCAATGGATGAAGCTACAGAAAACACATCAAAGCATATAGTTTTAAAAAAAACAACAAAACCTGAAAGAGACATCAGAAAAGATCACCTGTCAAAATACTTTTCTTAAAAGTAAAATTGGACACTACTGGCTATGCAACGGATTGAAGCTACAAAATAATTAAAACTATTTGCAACTGTTAATTTGTTTAAACATTTATTTATAAGTTGTAGAAATAAAATCTGCCATAATATAGTAACTGTACAGAGTCAAACACACTCCGAAGTATGCTTGCAAATCTAAATCACCAGAAGTAAAATGTTTGACGGTCACCCAAGTGACAAGACTAGGGACTTAGGTCTAAATGCACCTTAGATACCTGGAACCAGAACTTGTGGTAGAGGTATTTTTTTTATCAGATCAACTAGATAGTTGCAAAAAAATTAAAATCATTATTTGCAACAATACTTTATTTTTGCAAATATCTAGTTGGTCCAATAAGAGATATGACCTCTGCCACGAGTTCCGATTCCTATATGGCTACAATCTGTGCCCGTTGGATACCTGCCCCAGGGCTTTACAACCTGTGAAAGTCAGACACCTGGCCCAGGAAGGGAATCTAAAGAAAGATTAGGCACATAGGCTTCATATACAATCAATGGGAGGGAATGAGGAGCCTTCAGTGGGCAATCCACAAAAACTTGCACTGAGCAATGAACTATAGGTAGCCTGAAGGAAGTCAGAAACAGGATGCCCCTGAACTAAATGAGGACTACACATTCACCCAGGATTACATGGAGTCTTCTGATGGTAGTTGCCTATGGGAGCAAGGCTTATACTTTTTTTTTTTTTTTAAATGCTGGTACTGCCAATGCCCACCCTTTAAATAACAAAGAAAGTGGGGCTCCTCAGCATGAGGGTTTGACCCCCCAATTGCAAACCAAAGAGCTGCTAGCTAGGCTGGGAAGAGTCAGGCCTACTGAGTAGGGCAGTTGGGTTGAAGGAGATGAGAAGGTTGGAGAGGAAAAGCCTGGATCCCATCCTGGTCTCTGCTATCAGGATTGTGTGTATTTTTGACATTAGGGGACAAAAATTAGAAACAACCCAAAAAAGCAAGGTCTAAAACCCAGTATCCATGTTCCCACTAAAAAGTGTCCTAATTCCTTAGGCTACTTTAAAAAGGGAGCACTGCAGCAGACTTATTTGTATGGAACTGACTATGGCAACTTTATGTTGGACTGAGGAGTGGGGAGTGTGTATGTTTCCAATGAGATTTAGGCAGAACTTAGCCACTGCTCCCTCTTGGTTTTGGATCTTGGCTAAAGAGCTAGTGCAGTGGTTCCCAAGCTTTTCCTCAGCATAATCCCATAGATGACCCTATTTCCTCAGCATGGCTCCTCACTCCCACCTTGCAACCCCCACCCCCCAGGTGCCCCTCACTCCTGACCCACAGCCCCCTGGCCCTGCCAATGCCTCTCCCTCCCAATCTGCAGTCCCCTGCCCCTCCACCCCAGCAACACCTGCAGGAAGCTAAGTCCAGAGCACAGAGCCTGGCTCCCCCCCCAATCCCTCCCATTGTGGGTAGCACAGGCAGAGCGGAAGTGGGGTGAGTGGGGAAGGATGTGGGCTGCCTGTTTGGAGCTCCTATCCTGCTGCCCTTCCCCAGGGCCTCTGCAGCCCAGCAGGCAGGAACTAGCACAGGGGAGTGCCATGCTGTGACCCCATCCACTGATGTTGTGATGATATCCAAGATCACAATCCAGTTTGGGACAGCTGACCTAGTGGCTCAGACTAGGATGAGTCATGCATCTGCAAAGGCACAACCATTTAGGTACTCAGGGAGCATTTGTGACCAAAATATAGGTGCCAAATGAACACAGGCACTTTCTAAGAATCACCAGGACAAGAGATTCCTAGGATTTTATTTTTTTTAAAAAGCTAAAGGGTGCCTGTACATGAATCTGGAGACTGCTCTGATGTACTGTAATTACAGTGTTGCAACAGACTCAATGAGTCAAGTCTGGAATGTGGCAATTACTGTGCTCCTTGAGCCTCCCACGTATCAGGGTCCCTGTACCTAAAAATAGCAGAGGTCCTTGAACTTAAGCTTGTCAAGTGAGCGTTTGTTCAAGTGCCCTCACCACCATTTTCAAACATGGGGACACTGATGCACAAGATACTGCAGTGCTTTTAAAGCAGCTCTAAGAGCTGCTCTAATTATTAAAGCGCTGCTCCCCTCCTCCCCCTGCCCCTGAAGCAGGTGTAAAAGTGCCCAAAGGCCACTTAAACACTGCAAGATGCTTTATTTTCCAAGGACACAACTATACTGGAAACTTAGGGTGCCACCATCTGGCCTGCTTAAAACAAGCCACACTGCTTTCCACAGGCTGCTTCCTGAAAGCAGCATGGTCACATTTCATGCAGTGATACAGTCGAGACTAATTCCCACTGTCACTTACCAATGCTAACTGTCCCACCTATAATACTGCCCAAGCAGAGCTATGCCGCTTTCAGTTCTGAAAGGTGACTTAGCTGGCCCAGTGTATTAGAAACTGTTACTACCTGACACAGTAAAGTTTCAAGTACAGACATGTCTTAAGTCACTTTGGTACTTTTCAGAATTCCCCCCCGCCCCATCTCAAAGTTAAAAAAAAAAAAAAAAAAAAGTCCATCCCAACAGAAAAAGTCACATAAAAAGCCACAATTTATTTAAAGGGACTCTTAATGAAGAGAAAATTGTAATATAAATGGGACCTACTTTTAATGTACTATTATGGAACTATGGAGTCATATCCCTGCTGGATAAAAACATGCAGACAGCATCTGAACAAAGGAAAAAGCCTTTTGTTGTTCCAAGTTCTGTTTACTTCGGCAGCAACTCAATATGAGGGTTGTCTGATACCCTCATTAACAAGAATAAAACACAGGCAAGAGAAAAAGAAACCAGACACAAAATAAGGTTGCCAATAAAATTATTTACAGAAAATTAAACATTAAAAGACAACGTGAGATTTAAATGACAGACAAGATTCAGAGCAATGACCAATACATTAGCATGGCAGGAAGGGGGAGGGGAAACCAAACTAAGAATAAATTAGGAAGGCAAAGGATTCTATTAATCCTGTGCCTAAGTATCTACTTAGGAATAGGCTAAAGAAAGCTGGTGTTACGATAGTGTTTGCCTGTTCCTTAAAATAAAAAATTCCTTAGCCCAGATTGACATAGGATTCAATTCAGGTTTACCACTATTCAAAAGGTCCAATAAGGAGTTTAAAGGGCTTTAGGTAGGCATTCACAGTTCCAAAAAAATGTTATTTTAAGTATATTTATGTTACTTTTATCTTTATAGGGAGGCTGAAGCACCATGTATCTTCAAATCTCGCAGCAGTGGAACAAAATCTTATCAAAAGGTAAGAGATACGCACAGAAGTCTGTAAACAGTCAGGCACTATATTTCTGCATACCTCTTGGGGGTACAAATTTCTAAAGTTCCTTCTTTTAACTAAGAAATGTAGAAAATCTTGGTGATGTTTTTCCAACAGTGGCATAAGCAGAGGCAAGCTGTGTCTCCTGTTTTAAGGGCTTTGGAAATGCAGATTCTTCCAACAGGTAAACAGTCTGCTAAAGAATTTTAAACTTTTTTTGTCCTCTAGACTAAAGGCAAATACTGAAAAGCCAAGTGCATTTTCCAAGTCATCCTTCTCACTTATCACCAGTACTTCAATCACCATCTCATTCAGGCACTTCTCACTATTCATTTCTGTGAGAAGTCAGGAGATGCATTTTTCCATATGCCGCAGCATGTTTTGAAAAGCTTTCCTTTTTCATCCAACTTCACAGAGATATAACCTTACTCACTTGTCTAGCAAAGGAAGCTGAATATTTCCTCCAGAGGCCATAGGAGAGAGGACAGCAGCTAGGTATTGTCAAATGTCATCCAGTCCAGGTTGTCAGCCAAATCCCCAAAGAAATCAGTCATCAAGGTTGAGGTAGACTTCTGGTCTCTGGACCTGGATATAGCCAAGTCCTTTAAGTAAGGTAAATGTTGGAGTTTTGAAAACATTGTTAAAAATAGAGTAAATAATAGAAAAGGGCAAGGCAGAGCTCTAGCGGAGTACACTCATCCAGTGCATTGCTCTCTTGCTTTCCAGGAACCCACGCAATTATATTTCTTAACTTTGGAAATTTGATCAAAAAACCAAGATAAAATCAGGGTTCTAAGCCTGCAATGACAGAATTACTTAAAAATGCTCAGCAATGTACATGCCAAAAGCAGCGACAATTTCTTAACACACAAATATGGACTTCAATCATATTAAGCAACTGCATCTTGGATAGTGCTACAGAATTAAAACACTGCAGATAATAAGAAATCCAGTGGTGATATGACAGGTAGCATTCCAGTACGCTCATTTCATCAAGCTGATTAAAAGCAATATAACAACTAGCATCTATAAAACGTAATTGAGAAAAAATCTGACCATCAGACAACTGCATACTTGACAGCTAGCATTTCCCAATGAAAGAGTATTTATATGCCTTACCCATAGAAAAGGCATACTATATACCTCCTTTTGGTTAAGCTACTATAGACGCTAAGAATTACTTGCATAGTGAACAAAAAAAGTGTCTTTTGTAATACACAAATGTTTCCTACCCACATTTCCCATCAAATTGATTTTTCAGAGCAACACTTAGCTTTTATTGTATGGCAGATGTCATTTTTCACAATGCAGTTACAGTACAGAAAGGGACAGAACAGTTTTTCCACAAAATCATCTTTGTTATTATAACCATCTCTAACCATATTCCCCTCCACTCTCTGCCTTTTGATTATTTTAAAATATTATGCTGACTAGGTATATAATGTTATAGAGTCTCTCTGACCCAGGGAAGTGTTAGACGTTTCAAGCGCTAAATGAGCCAATTGTGCATGTGTGCACGGGAGTGGATGGGGGGGGGCAGGCAGGCGCAGTAATGCAGTTGCATTGCCCTCCCCCTATTTCCTGCTTCAACCCAAACTTTAAAACCAGCTGCCTGAAAGGGACAGCAGCATTTCTATTAATGTAGCACAGAGGGAGTCAACTGACTTCATGGCTCGTTATCTTCTACCTTAGGAGTAGGCACACCTTGGCACGTGTGCCATGCAAAGGCATTCTGCTTAGTATTTGTGCCTCATGGAAAGGGCCAGGGCTGCACTGCCACAAAGATCAGGCCCCTTGTGGCTGCCCCTGGCATGCCAACATCTTACAAGTTAAAGTTGAGGGTGTTTTTGGCACTCTGCCCAACAAGGCTGCCAACCTGTTCTACCCGATTCCTGCTAATCTCTCTGCGTTCCACAGGTGTTAATGCCCCTCTCCTTCTTTATGGTCTTGATGTTCCACTATTCAAACTATTCTTTCTTCTTCAATTTTGTTGTCTATTAGCCATTTTTAGTAATGTGCCTCATATTTCACAGCTCTGGAGACTGTTTTTAGATCTAGCTAAAACCCTAAGTGGGGTACAGTACTATTAGCTCAGGTGTGGAAATGACTGACAGTATTGAAGACACTGTCAAGACACTCATGAAAGCTAGATTTTGTTTTATGAATTGGAATCAGAGACATATATTTAACTATAATGGCTATAGGACTAATGAAACAAAATATTTTGACTGTTTGTCTAGTTAGTTGTGTTTATTGAACTTAACTGCACATTCCAATAAAGTTATATCTGTTTTTGTTTTCAACTTAAATTAAATCATATAATGCTAGACCTCTAGTGTATCAATAAACCTTCTAGCTTTTCTTTTAAGTGGAGAAAAAGACATAGTTATGTGCAATGATGCACTATACCATCCACCTCCCCTTTCCAAAATCTTAGCTCTACACATGTATGTATGCATGTATAAATCGGCCTCACTTAATCTACAAGACCTAACATGCTATGCTACTTCTGTAATGTGAATGAAAACATATTTGCAACGCTGCCGCAATTAACAGGACAGCAGTTACTCTTCAGCAGAAATGTCCAACCAGAAAGCAGCATTTAAGTCAGGATTGTTTATAAGACCTTACCGTTCGTGTACATTCCTCCATGCTACACACAAAACTGATGTACTTACTGCAGGAACGTCTTCAATTGGAATTGCAAAGTTATTAATAAAGAATGCAGTTTAACCATTTGCACTGCTGTCAGTTGTAAAAGAACTGCATATGCATGAAAGCCATGCAACAAAAGGTATGACTGAAGTACAAATTAAAACTGCCCAACATCATAAGTAAAATAAAACAGCACACAGACAACTGGAGAAGTCATTCATATTTCTAAAGCTGGATTTGTGTGTAAATTGTATGAACTGGATAAACCAAAATGCATACACTCTCATACAACAGCAACAAAACAGTCATGATACAGATGTTTCCACATGTAACCACACTTTTCCACTTGCTCAAAACAATTCTTAGCCAAGATTTTTTCCAAAATAAAAATATTACTGAAATAGTACTATTCTGCCAGATAAGGCAGTGCCGCTTGAACAATTTATTTTCTACATTTATTTAAAAAGTGCTTTTCTACATTCAGCTTTTCTTACACTCTATTCATTTGGTGTGACTAGCTAGTCAGAATTTAAGCAAAGTAGGCCTAGATTTGAACAGATTCACTTTATGTAGCGTAACACTAAATAGGCTATATGTTAATACTAAATAACTATGTTATTACATAGTTCTGAAAAGAAAAAATATTTCTTCTACTTCAGCTTTCTGCTTGATTTATATGGACCACAACCCGTTAAAAACTTAGTATAAGCTACTGAACAAAGGATGCAGGGGTGCATGTTACCTAAACTAAACACTGCTTTTTGGAAAGGCAAAATTGAAAATTTTATCTATACTTAGTATTAAATCAGTTATAACCATGATTCCCTGCTTCTTCCCCCCTCAATTTTCCTTCTTCATAAAGACTGAAGTTATATGCCCAATTATATGTGGACTGTTTTTAGTTAGATTTCATCATACTGTATTAACATTGTACAGTGCTCTCAAGCATACCTAAGGAGCTTCAATAAACCACAATAATTCTAAAAAAAAAATTAAAAAATGACATAATGTGTGTAGTCCATAGTGTAATTTTACTAAAAGAAGAGTGAAATTTCCTTCTGACATTTCATGTGTTAAGCACGCCAAATATCTTAATACAATCCATAAATAGAATTATTTGTTGCACTTTTTATGGCTACTATAACCTTGGAGAAAACTTTTAAACACACAAAATGATTCAAATGACAACATTTTTATAACAAATTAGAAAGTCTTCCGTGGAAGCTACTAGATATTTCTCTTTAATGCGCTTGGAATAAAAAAATATGAAACACATACAAACTTATTAATATATATTAAGGCTCTAACTATAAACAGAAAATACCGTATTGGGCTGAGCATTTGTCGGCCTACTTGATTTTTGCATGTAACGTAACACTGTGGTGGGACAAACTTTGAGGAGTGACTAGGATTTTAATTTTTTTTAAAGTTACAGGCTTTCTGTGTTAATTGGTGAAATTGCTTCAGACAGCTTTGTCAGAAGACATGCTTTTTAAAAGACTTTTTTTTTTTCTTTAAACACATACCTTCCAAGCCTATTTGTGGCAAAATTTTAGAAAATGTGCTGCTCGATTAAGAATCTCTCACAAAAATATGGTGAACCAGGGTATTTCTGAATACAGGCCAACTAATCCTCTAACAGTCCCAAGCATGCTTTCAGTGCATTTATAAACTACTGCTATGCAGCACGTTACATACCTACCCATTACCACACATTTTGATTAAATGCTGGAAATCGTCACAAATTTCTAACAATTTATTTACAAACTTATGCGCATTGTAAGTCAAACACCCAACTGAAAAAAAAAAAAAGCAAGCAAAAGTAATACAAAATATTTTCCTAGGGAAATGACTGAAAAGAGAGGTAAGGTCTATTGCACAACCTAAAAGGTCATTGCTTAGAGAGTCCTGAGCTAATGTGCTATCACTGAACAATTCAGGCACTTTTTTTTTTTTTTCCTTTCTTTCCTTTTTTTTTTTTTTTTTTTTATTACACAAGCAATAAACTTTTCAACATATAAACCTCTGGGTATAACAACTCAATTTCTATTCATAAAATCATGCTTAGAGAAAAGTATTCAATAAATATGACTCCCTTCAGTGATTTCTGTTCTTGAAACTTGCTTGCAAAAAGGAACCGTAAGTACCATACTACAACTTTTTAACTGAATACTGTACTGAAATTTAAAAGCAATTATTAAAACTGTAAAAAAGTTCTGCAGCATTCCACTACTAAAAAATAAGGTCAATTTTTCTGAGAAAGCTACACTGTTAGTTCCATTTATCCTATTTTAATTCCTGGCAAAGTTGTCAAAAACAAAACAGATGTTCCCTTGTGAGTTATTATCGTTATGTCTCAACGTCAGCATCAAAGTTCAGGTTTCTCTGACAATGTTTGACGGTCCCTAGTAAGAGAAAAAGTTGTTACTTCTAAGTCATGACTACGAAAAAAAATGAAACAGATCACATTCAGGCTTTTATTATTTTATATTTCTCTATATAGTATTTACCAAAAACATAAGGTCTCTTCACTACAGCAACCAGGCTGCTGATAAAATAAAGAATTAGTAATTAGCCTTGGAAAAGTTTTTTCCTATTTCAAGACTATATATTTTAACACAGATGGATCCAAAGAAGTCTCTAATTGATATAATCTACCATTAGGGTAAAGAGTCTACAAATATGAATTATGCCTGTGATGGTAAATTTTGAAAACAAGTTTTCATAATTGAAGTAAATCAAAATGTAAGTCCATATTCCAATTAAAGTTGGGAAAATTAAAAGAAACTCAGTATCCTGGTAAGGCACCCCAGCACCTTTGTAAGGCACCCCAGCCTGAATGGCCAAGTTTGAAAATTTGTTGAATCTTGGCTACAGTCAACAGCAAATACACTAAACTATTACTAGTCCCTAGAAAACACCATCTTACAGACATTTAATTCTGATCTTTTCCTCAGTGGGGGCCAGGTTGTAATCCTGCATTCACATTTGTGAGCCATTACTGAGTTCCATTTATATCCACTGGGCTGCTTGCATGTGTACCTAAATACCAACAGAGACAGGGAGTTTGCAGTCCAGCTGTCAAACGTGAGGTTCATGGAAGAATTGCAATTTTAATACACTGTAACTAGACAACTGGACTCTAAAACGGAATATTGGTGCAAACAGTGCCAATCTGGATAATGCACTCAATGTAGTGTTTTGACCATCTTACTTTTTGAATACAATGATTTGCATTTAAGATTGGTTTGACCTTAAGGAGTTTTGCTATCCTTCATATTTACATTACAATGCAGTTGTTTATAAAGGCTTAATAAATTTTTAGAAATGGTTACAGGCATAAGGGTACAATGGTTTGTAAGTCACCAAGAAGCAGCTTCTTGACTTTTTCCTTTACAACCGGTCATTAAAAGCTTTGTTAATAATCAACTGATCCAAAAATTTGACTGGGAATTCGCTTCAGGTGAAAGTTAATGGGAACTGGATAATGTGTCATATTTTTAAAACTGTGTTTACTTTGAACCTTATGGTATAACAAAAGTGTTAATATGCATTCATTTAAAAAGAGATTCAGCTTTCAGGAGTAAACACAAGCTTACAAATGTAAAATACTTAACAATTTTATCTACTATGTAGGTAGAAGTCTGAAGAAAAAAATCCATCACTAAAAGTACTATACACAACTAGCAATTTTCAGGAAAAAAAGGCAATATACATTTTAATGAAGGATTTCTTCTTGCTTTAACTAGATGATATTAAACAAGTTTTATTACTTATCAAATTAATATAATACAATCTTATACTGATAAATAATTTATATTCTTAATAGTCCAGATTTTATTAACGTTATTTGAACTAATTCAAAGGAAGGACTTCTATCATACAATTATAAAGAACAACAGGAAATTTAGAAAAACAAGTTACTGTCATGCGTTTATGATGACACAAGCATACATTTGTATCATGGTACTAGTTTATAATTTTCAAAATACAAAATCATTCTGACTTTATAGTACAACAATTTATTTTCCATCTAACCACTGCATGTATTCTTCATCGACCAAGCAATACTGATTCTTAGAGGTTATAGAGCTTAGAGGATGTAGAGCTGGGTGGGGGAGGGGGAAGAAGAAAAAAAAAAAGCAGCTTTTTTTTCTTCTTCGTGGCACGCTATAGCTGCATTAGGGCTGCTGCACAATCCTAAGTAAATTAACTAGGCCAGGAAAACTCAAGTATAAATTAACACTTAGAAGAGAATGGCTAGGACTTGCATTGTTGGTGAAAAAAGTACTTACTACCTTCTCAGCTGTACAGCATGCTTAGAATTTACTGCAATGCACAAGAGTTGTTTGGCACCCTTTACACTTTTTATTTGTAATATAAATGGGACAGCACAATTATCTAACATACCCAAATATCTTGAACATAAAATGACATCTCAATTAGATTACACACGGAAAAATTTTAGCCATATCCTAGTTCAAGGATTAAGAGCAGAAAACCAGAAATGTAAGCCTATTTTATATATATGGATTGGATTTTATTTTGGAGAAGAATTATTCATTAAAATTTATAAATGCGCTTTCATTGCAGACAAAATGTTTCGTAAACTTTTTTTTTAAATTACAGAAGAATTTATACTGACACAGATACAGTAGTCAGCCAGAAGGCAGGGCACGGTGGCATCTTAGAAGCTGGCTGGATCAGAGACTAACTGCTTATTGTTTAAGGTGCCACCTTATTCCACTTTCTGCAAGACTTCAGACTAACACAAGTAACCACCACCCTCCTCATGGAAAATACAGTGGTGAGAGACTATTCTGGATAATCCAAAACCTTACCTCTTCAGATTATACAACTCAAGCATGGGTTGGACTGCACACATGCAACTGCAACTTAGTACTGAGAACACTCAGGTGGAGGGGAAAATGGAAGGAACCCAGGTTTTCAGTGCCTGCTCTCAGGACTGTTTCTTTTTTATCTAGTGAATGTTTGCCATAAAGCACTAACCAGGTCTTGCTTCCAGCTGAGTACCCTACCTGCAAGGCTCCCTCCCTCTTCCTCACCCCACTCACTTTGAGCTCTTCCTGTCCAGTGGCCCAGCTTAAACATAAGGCACCATGCCAGGTGCCTCTGTGACAGTCCAGCATAGCACGCAGCACCAAGGGACCTAGCAGCCCGGCCCCCAGCCTGTGGCACATGGTGCCTTGCTGACTGGATCCCTGCTGCTTGCCTGCATGGTCCTGCCACCTGCATTTTCACCTAATACTCAATTCTAAGACAAGGCTTTGTTTTCCCAGGTTGAATGGAAGAAAAAATTCTGGACTTGAGTAATTACAGTATTTTAGGAAATAGGAACATATACAGGACTTGAAGGGAACTCCTGGGTCAAATCCAGCCATCTGGTATTACAGGTAACCACATACAGCCTAGATTTTGCTACAGTAAACTCCAAACTGAGGATTTAGGATGCTTTAATTTTAAGGCAGTCTGTTTATTATGGTTCCTCTCAATGGACATGACTCCCAACATGGTTCAAGTACAGCTATAGCATGAGTCTATAAAAGTATTGTCCCGTACACACTATGAACAAGTTATTATCAAATGGATGGTCCTACATCAGGCAATGCCTGCCAGGTAGACTAGCTTTTAGTCACTTTAGTTCAGGCATTTGCATCCTAACCACCCTTACTACTGCTATAGTTTCATGCAACATTGTACAGCTCTAACATTTACTAAATATTAAAAAAATAGAAGTTTATAACTTATGATCAGTCAACTGCGACTCAAGACAAATATTCACCACATCCAACTTCCTGGCTTATAAAAATAGAGCATATATTTCCTTTTAGCATGTGACTTCCCTGTAACAGGCCAGGGCATCTAAAACACGTACCCATAAAGGTGTGTTGTTCTGCATGCTGCTTCTCAAAACAACACTACAGCATATATAAATTTAATGGTTTTTAAAATACTCTTAACTTGCATGTACAGAGTAGATGCTAAGGTTAGTTACACTTTTTCAGAGAACATGCCAAGCCAAATCCTTCCGATAACAGGAAAGCTGTTATCCAGCTGTCTTACATTTTCAAGCAAGGACTTACAGATGGGAAACCAGCTCCACTGAGATGCAAGGTAACTACCAAAACTGGTAGCCACAGTGAAATCTCAAAAGCCACACTTGGCCTTCAGTTCCTTAAGAAACTCCATTTACCTAGATCACTGCCACAGGCAGGGAATGGGATACAAAATCAAGTTCACCTGTAAACACAAATATTCAGTACTCCAAAGAATTCTATACAAGCTATTCCAAATGAATTCAGAACTGGAGAGCACCATTTGGATATTCACATTGTAGGAAGTTGTTTAGCAAAGATGAATCTTAACCAACTCACCTTTTCTTTTCTCAAAAATCCTTCTCTGAATTTATTAGTGGTAAATCCCCTTACACCAGCAGAACGCAGCCGCTGGTACTTAGCTTGAATATATAAACCCTTCTGTACTAAGCCTGATTTATAATGGGGTTGCAAACGACCATCTGTAAAGTTAGTCTGTAGAGAAGGAAAAAGAAGTGTGAAAACGGTAACATTTCAGAACTCCAGTCAAAATGGTATTGTTGCTGCATTCAACTACTTCAAAGTTAAATTTACATAAATATACAGGAACATGATAGTTTACATGACTTAAAATACTGCAGGTGTTTGTTTATAAATCCACATCCTTCTTCCTTCCTTACCTCCAATTTAGTATCTCACAGACTACTACCCAGTGTTCATTTCACAAAATACAATGTTGTGTGTGTGAGCAACCATATGAAGTGATTCAATTATGTTTATTGGGGTATAGGTTTTGGTAGCAAAATTGTAAGTGCCAAGAGGTTGTTTTAACATAAGCAATAAGTGAGATGGAAGGGAAGATAAAAGTCTCTTCTGG
This sequence comes from Crocodylus siamensis, assembly GCF_052110815.1. NCBI lineage: Eukaryota > Metazoa > Chordata > Crocodylia > Crocodylidae > Crocodylus > Crocodylus siamensis. The sequence continues at coordinate 273,034,786 of NC_143395.1, read as the reverse complement.
AGCTACGTGACAAGTGCTATAAACCTCATGTTAAAGATGACAAAGTTTAAGGCTTTAAGAGGATTTAACTCTTAAAGGCAAAATTTCCACCAACTTCAAAAAGGTTTGGGTGGCAGCCAAAGATCTGACTTGAGTACATACATTGAGCGTAAAAAACAAAATAGTGGGCACATCTACACGTGCAATTAATGCGGCTGAATACACTCCAGAATAATTCATGCTAGAATGTATCGCTCCTGGGTGCAGTGTTTGCCCATGCACCTGAGACCAACACATGGAGCCAAGGTGGAACAACCCCAGCTGGCAGGGGGCTCCAGAGGTCAGCCTGGGGCTGGTCCGACCCAGCTTTACATGCTGTGGAAGGGTGGCTGCAGCATGAGGGTGCTCCAGTGCAGAGCTACAGGCAGGGTGCCCCAAACTGAAGCACCCTCATGCCCTGGGCCGCTGCATCAGCATCTACAGGAACTGCTGAAAAATAAATAACTCTGCCATAGGACAGCACTTGTGTCTGGCAGTACTAGCCTAGGGCAGAGTCAATTTGTTTACTCTGTCCTAATAGCACCACACGCTTAGGTGACATTGTACTGAAGAGTTAATTAGTCAATTCCATAGTAAATGAACAGAGTTGATGAGCCCAGTATTGCTTGGAATCAATTTAATCCTTAACCCATAGGAAGAGCACCAGACTGGGCCACATAAATTCATTTTAGTTGAGAAAGAGGATAAAATACCACAAGGAAATGGCAGTTAAAAGCTTCAAAATACTCAAAAAAGTAGACACAACAGATATAGGAGAAGCATCAGTTCAATGTAATTAAAGGTTTACGTGAACCCAGACCACATAGTGAGGGGGTACAGTGGAAAGACCTTAATTTCAGAGACAATTCCAGATGTGTGCATTATACTCTCTCAGATAGTTTTAGGTTGGGAATTTTCAACCTCAATCCAGCCAGAAAGTGATTTTTTTAATAATCATTTTAATTCAATTTTTTCACGTTTCTTTTCAATAGAAGTGGAATGAAAAAGGAACAGGAACATTTTTTCCCCCCATTTACAATTACTGTAACCTTTCCTGAACAGCTTTAAGACCTATAAGAAAGCAGACATTGCTTTCAGTATGAAGTGTGAGAGCTCCAGTAAAATCCGATTCAAACTGATAAGACAGTCGGAGAGAGAAACGCACTCCATACACAGTAAAATTTGCACCACACGGACTGTGTACAGCTAAGAAAGGCCTGCACAAAATGGGAGCTCCTTTATACAAACTCCTAAGGGACTTATACTATAGAAAACGTTATTTGAAAAAGAAATGCATCTTGTCCATATATGATGCAACTGAAAAAAGCTGAACCTGTTACTGACAAGAATGAATCCTTCAGAAGCTAGAGACAGGACACTCTTGGAAGTCTGCCAAATGTGAACTGTGTCACAGAACATCAGATTAAGTCCAAGTTTGGGTATTTTTAAAGTACAATAAAATTATACCTTTCATGCAAAAATATCCCTACACAACAGGAGAAACTGAAACTTTGTTTTGAAATTCTACATGAAGTCTCTGACCATGTCAGTGTAAACATGCCAAAATTCACATTTATGCATGTGGATGTGCACCCCCCACCCCAGCTGCCAGATACTTTTCTCTGAGCACTGCCTACTGATCTGAGAAACTTTCATGAAGAGGCATCTGCCTCCTATTGTAAAAGTAAGCCCTTAGGCTCTCTTACAGCCATCTCACAGCTGCATTTCCAGCTTGGAAAAATGCTACACTCCTCCTTTTTACACAACTGCTGTCAAGGTGGATAGGAAGGAGTATCCAATACTCCCTTTGGTCTTTGGAAATGAGGACATGAAAAAGAATGCCAGAATAAAAAGGGAAAGTAACAGGAGCTGGATTGTGCTCAGAGGTTTTAAAATTTGAGCTTAAGCATCATGTAAAAATAAAGGAGGTGATAGATAAGTTATTCAGAATCTTAATGTTTGCCATCAAAGTACTCTAATAATAGACAAAATTATTTCACTGCTCCAAGCTATTTGAAAACCTTAAGATGCTTCCATTTGAAACATGAAAATGGTTTATGAATAAGGTTCTTAATCTCATTAATATATATGTATTTCACAAACAATGCTTGTATTGCTAGTGTCTATGATCCCATTTCAAAAGTAGAAGTATATTAAAATTAATGTATTTATGAGAAAATAACATATTCCAAGTAATATGCACATCTAATATATGCCAGCATAACCAGGGGCAGAACGTGAATAGCAAATGAAGTTATCTGAACTATAAAATAACTTCACATCTATCTATATTCTATATATACACAGGTGGATTTAGTCATCTCACACTTCAGCCACACACTGTGAAACAGTTTAGGTCTCCCTGTAGTACATTCTTGCTCTGGAACAACCACTGCATTCACAAATAGCTTAACACAAACAAAGAATTTTAAAACTGTAGTACAGGCAACACTACTACTGCTTCATAGCTCAAAAGAACTCATACACAAAGGAAGAGATTTTTCCCAGGATTTCTGGCTGCTACGAGCATAGTCACATTAGAAGATAGTCAAAACACCTACTAATACATATATTGAATGCATTCAACAAACTTGAACAATACTGCTAGAAATTATATGCAATAAGGAAAAAATTCAATGCAAAAACCGCCTAAAATTACCAACCTAACATTTTAATAAGTAAAAAAAAAAATCAACACTTGTTACATATATGCCAAATGCAGTACTGCTGTATGGGCTGCCTGCCCATAATGATACTAAAGCACACATGGAATAGATCATTCGCAGCCACAAAGCATAGACGCATGTATGTAACTGTGACAAAGCTCACCTTTATGCTCCCACAATCCTAGGCAGAATTCTACATCCTACATCTAAATCCTCAGCCTATTCTACATCAGCTGTTGACACCTCCACAAGGGTGATATGGGAGCCAGGGATCAGCCTGGTGTAACAAAGTCATAGGCTCACTATAGAGGGCAGGAACTGACTGACATATAGGGCCTTACGCCAACAGTAAATTAAAGACCTCAAATGATGTTTTACTGTAAAAAAAACCTTTAAATTAACAACACATAAAAAGCTTTGAAGACAGTTCTCTGGGTTACTGACTGGTTCATGTGCATTTAATAATAGGTACAGAGGAAGACACTTCTGGTGAGGATAGGAGAACCTGCAAGTCTATGAAGATTTTTATTGTTGTAGGTATGAAATAAGAATGAGGAAGTCTGATATTTAAATTCGAGTCCTGATGCCAACTACTTGGGTAAACTTATTGTGCAACTATTCTGTCTCAATTTCCTTATCTGCAAGATATAAATACACTGAAACAAGCACCATTTACTCAATGGCTTATCTAAAACATTTGTGGTGAAAGTAGGCTAAGTGATTCACTTGGCTCATGGAAAAAGATATAATACAGTAGAAAGGAAGACTTTGGGACAAAGACCCAAATACTTTTGTAATGACCACATTTACTCAGATAAGACTACCGCCTCCTGCTCACCCCCGCGATCAGCACAGGTGGGAGTCCCTCATCTTGTATTTGAATACAAAGTGGATGGGGGGGGGGGGCAGGGAAGCAGGCAACTGCTGTGTTGCTCTGATACTGGCCTTAAGCCCAGGTCAGTTTTGACCTGCCCCCCCCACCCCACTTCTCTGCAGCTTCTGAACTGCCCACCCCCTTGTTGTCAAGCACAGCTCAGTTCCAGTTTGGGTTGGGGTCTCTCTTGTGCATGGAGCACATGGAAACTGCTTTCCCTGCCCGGCCAATTAGCAGCATTTACACTGTTGCATAGCCAGGCAAGGGCTGAGCATTCACGTGTTGTGCAGCCCGAGCAGCATCCAACAGTAAGGGGCAGGGAGGGAAGGCATATGCTGGGGGGAATGGGGAAGAAGGGAGGGGAAAGAGGCAGAGACTATGAGGAGTTGGGGTGGGGAGTAAGAAGGATGCAGGAAGAAGTGGGCAGGGCAGAGCACGAGGGGGCCACCTAACCCCCCCCAGCCACTGCTTTCTCTGCTGTAGCAGTGAGGGAAGGGAGGATTCAAGACAACCCTCCAATACTCAGATTCTATACGTAGAAAATTATAACAAAAATATAAAACATTTCCATATATAGAATCTAATTATTGGCAAGGGGAGGGGGGCTGTTTTATATTTGAGGAAAATGGTAGTAAGGTCACTCTTAAATGGAAACCTAGAGCAACTTGTCCAAGACTTGATTAATACTTTTTACCTGTTAAGATTGGCCCTAATTGGACCTGTGCACAGCAAGCCACTCACAACAGGAAGGAAGAAATAGAAGTAATCTCTGTTTTAGATTTAATTGACTCTGATCCCATGGTGTGCTTTATAGTCAAGAGGTATTGGAAAAGCTCTGTATACCTCAGAAGGGGATGAGTTTGCTTGCTCTCTGATATCTGAGGTGTTTTATGAACAACAAAACCTTAAAACAATATATGTGAGGAAATATAATACCAAAGTATGGGATATTTAATTAAAGTTAGCATTTGGGACATGTTATATAGACTTTCAGTGAACAGAAAATGAAAGAGTCCATAGCATTTAGCAGATAAAGGAGGTAACATTTTCTCTCGGGCCTGGAAAACAGCAATCTGTATTTCATATGTTAAGTGATGACAGCAAGAAAAACCACAAGGCTGAAGCTTACTTTAGGAGTAGGACAGAGTCAAACCGGAACTAAAATTAGGGGTAAGGTGTTACTAGTGTAATGCACATATGACCCGTTAGAAAAAGGTCAAGTTATTTTAGGGCATGACTGTGCTGTTTCCATTCATGCCAGGGAGTGCTATATGCCCACCAACCCTCTTGAGCATCCACAGAGATAGTCAGACCTGCTCTACATTGCCTCCTTTCCAAGATTTGAGGTTGTGTATGCACATGCATGTGCACCCCTCCCTCACTCCCACCCAGTAGGGCAGGAAGTGAATGGAGTGGGCTTCATCCCCAAGCATGGAGATAGTACAGCCTCAGTCACCTCTCCATTCTCACAATTCCAATTCTTATGTTTGCTCTTGAGGCCATTTGTATCCTACTTATTGCTTAGCATGATCATATCATCTTGTACTCCCTTTAATTGACCAAAACTCTTCTCAACCTTCTCTTCTGCCTGCCTTCTCCCTTACTACCCTGAACCAAGTCAGATGACTCCAGATTGCTGAGAGGTGCCCAATTCAAATACCACCCATCCCAAGATACAACAATACCGCAGCAGTTACAGAACAGGGAAGGAAAAATAGTGCATTTTTTTTTCACTAAGATCTTAACACTACAAGGGTAAAATTCTCATTATGTCAATAGGAGCAGAGTTCAGCTTATGCTGGCAACAATGGAAAATCCTTCTCTTTGTGTTATGTTAGTCAAGACCCAAATTACAAGACTTGAAATAAAACCCAAAACATACAAATTTTTGGCACAAAATAAACAATACCTTAAATGGTTTTCTGATGGGTCCAGGATTTTCAAGGTGTCCTCTAATTCGTCTGGGAGTAAAGATATCATTTGTTTTTGCAGCATAATAAGAATTCTAGAAAAATAAGATATACTGGTTTAAACAACACACAGTATTGTGCAACAGTAAAGCAAGCTTTTAGAACATTGTAAATAGTCCTGTATATGTTCCTGTAGTTGAAGTGTAACAGTTCTGGTTTAGGGCAACAGAACTGCAATAGCGCATTCATCTAATGAACTTAAACTCAAGGTGGGGAGACTGCTTTCAGATGCAGAGCAGCTGACGCAAAGCACTACTGTGAAACAGGGCCCCTTTGGCTGTAAGCTCACCAGATATGTCCAGCTGAGGTTTCCCCTCAAAAAAGCCCAGAGCCAGCACCACAGGACACTACATCAACTCACACTGAGATAGGAGATAAGTTATTTTTAGGTTGCAAGTAATAGAGAGATGTCTCCAGTTAACTTACTAAATTTAGATGCCAACCGTGAAAACACTAGGTTTTTTAAAACAAACAAAAAAATCAACTAGTAGATTAAGTTCCTTCCAAAAAGAATTAACGCCCCCATCTATATAGACATAGCATATAGAGCAAAATATTTTCACAGATGAAAAACTGAAAAGGAGTTAAGTGGTCAGCCGTCACTATGGTACAAAATAAGCATGGAATCTCCTATGTTAATAAACAAAAGACAGGAGTATGAAGCAACTACATTTGCAAGTAGTACTTATTTAGGTTGATTAATTCCAGAAAAGAAATCGTTAAAAATAAGGCATCATGGTGAACAACTCTTCAAGCACTTGGGTTTTTTTCTGACCACTGCTACTGGGGTAGAGGAGTATTATGGGAAGTACTGCAGTGACACAATACAAACAAACAATCTCACTCGGTATTAAACTAGAAGACCACGTTCAACAGTCAGCTCGTCTGAAAAGGACAAAGAATGATTAGGGTCATGGAAAAAGATACCTTATGAAAACAGAGGTAAAAATAGAAAGTGTTTACTTTAGAATGGAAATAAGTGACAGGTATACAACAGAGGCCCATCAGGAAGTTAACTGAACAAGTTAAGGGGCTGTGACTTGGATGACTGCACAGTCCGGTGGGTGGAGAATTGGCTGGAGGGTCGCACCCAGAGAGTCGTGGTGGAGGGGTCGGTTTCGACCTGGAAGGTTGTGGGCAGTGGGGTCCCGCAGGGCTCGGTCCTTGGACCGATACTCTTTAATGTCTTCATCAGCGACTTGGACGAGGGAGTGAAATGTACTCTGTCCAAGGTTGCAGATGACACTAAGCTATGGGGCGAAGTGGACATGCCGGAGGGCAGGGAGCAGCTGCAAGCAGACCTGGACAGGTTAGACAAGTGGGCAGAAAACAACAGAATGCAGTTCAACAAGGAGAAATGCAAAGTGCTGCAACTAGGGAGGAAAAATGTCCAGCACACCTACAGCCTAGGAAATGACCTGCTGGGTGGCACGGAAGTGGAAAGGGATCTTGGAGTCCTAGTGGACTCCAAGATGAACATGAGTCGGCAGTGTGACGAAACCATCAGAAAAGCCAATGGCACTTTATCGTGCATCAGCAGATGCATGACAAATAGGTCCAAGGAGGTGATACTTCCCCTCTATCGGGCGCTGGTCAGACCGCAGCTGGAGTACTGCGTGCAATTCTGGGCGCCGCACCTCACGAAGGATGCGGATAATCTGGAGAGGGTCCAGAGAAGGGCCACTCGTATGGTTAAGGGCCTGCAGGCCAAGCCCTACGAAGAGAGACTAGAGAAACTGGACCTTTTCAGCCTCCGCAAGAGAAGGTTGAGAGGCGACCTGGTGGCTGCCTATAAGTTCATCAGGGGGGCACAGAAGGGAATTGGTGAGTATTTATTCACCAAGGACCCCCCGGGGGTTACAAGAAATAATGGCCACAAGCTAGAAGAGAGCAGATTTAGATTGGATATTAGGAGGAACTTCTTCACAGTTCGAGTGGCCAAGGTCTGGAACGGGCTCCCAAGGGAGGTGGTACTCTCCCCTACCCTGGGGGTCTTCAAGCGAAAGCTAGATGTGTATCTAGCTGGGGTAATGTAGGCCCAGCACTCTTTCCTGCTTATGCAGGGGGTCGGACTCGATGATCTATTGAGGTCCCTTCTGACCCTAGCATCTATGAATCTATGAAGTCATGAACATAGATACGTCAACAAAACTAAAAAGGTGTTAGCTTTTACAGACAACAACTGCATTACAGAACTCACTGCTACTAGATTTCATAGATTTTTATAGATTTCATAGACACTAGGGCTGGAAGGGAACTTAGAAGATCATTGAGTCCAGCCCCCCTGCCCCAGGGGCAAGAAGTCAGCTGGGGTCAAAGGATTCCAGCAAGATAAACATCCAAATGTCTCATAAAGGAGTCCAGAGTAGGTGCTTGCATCACTTGTTCCAGGCCTTTGGGGCTCAGACAGTAAAGAAGTTCTTCCTTATGTCCAGCCTAAAACGGTCATGGAGGAGTTTGTGACCATTTGACCTTGTCATCCCTTGGGGCACTCTGGTGAACAGGCATTTCCCCAGGTCCCAATGCACACCCCTTATAGGCAGCCACCAGGTTCCCCCCCGGGCCTGTACTCTTCCAGGCTGAAAAGTCCCATGGCTCTCAGCCTCTCATCATAAGGCCTGGTCTCTTGCCCTCTGATCACGCACGTGGCTCTCTGGACTCTCTCAAGCTTCTCCACATCCTTTTTAAACTGTAGAGCTCAAAACTGGATGCAGTACTCCAGCTGCGGCCTCACCAAGGCCAAGTACAGCGGGAGGACATCCTGGGATTTGCTTGAGAGGCACCTATGGATGAAAGCCAGAGTTTTGCTCACTTTACTAGCTGTGACATTGCATTGGTGGCTCATCTTGTGGTCAATCATGACCCCCAAGTCCCTTTCAGCTGTGGCACTAGCAAGCATAGTACTGCCAAGCCTATAAGCGTGCTGCGTTCCCCCACTCCAAGGTAGAGTATTTTGCATTTTTCTATGTTGAATGCCATCAGGTTTTCATCCGCCCATTTTCTGAGCCTGTCTAGGTCGGCCTGGATCACCATCCTATCCTCAGGTGTGGACGCTCTACCCCAAAGTTTGGTGTCATCAGCAAACTTGGCCAGTTTGCTTCTGATACCAATGTCTACATTGTTAATAAAGATGTTAAAGAGTATGGGCCCAAGGACAGAGTCTTGGGGGACGCCACTGTTCATGGTGCACCACAATGATTTACTTCCATCTATTACACTGTGGGTCCCACCTCAGAGCCAATTCCCCAGCCATTGGACTGTGAGGTAGCAGAGGCCACAGTTAACCGATTTTTCCATGAGGAGGTGATGAGACACCAGATCGAAGGCTTTTTTAAAAATCAAGATATACGACGTCAATCTCTTCTCCCTTGTCCAAATGATGTTACCTGGTCATAGAAGACATTGGTCAGCCAAGACCTACCCCCAATACACTACGGCTGGTTATCCCTCAGGATAGTGCCACCAGCAAGCTTGTCAAGAATGGTCTCTTTGATAATTTTTTCCAACATCTTCCCTGGGATAGAGGTCAGACCTGTAGTTCCCCAGATCTACTTTCCTCCCTTCCTTGAAGATAGGCACCACATTGGCCTTCTTCCAATCTTCAGGCACTTCATCTGAGTGCCACGAGTTCTTGAAGACCTGTGCTAGTGGCTGAGCTATGATGCCTTCCAGTTCCTTTAAGTACCCTGGGGTGTAAACTGTCTGGGCCAGCTCACTTGAAGGTGTCCAGCCTCTCAAGGTGTTCCTTCACATGGTCTACATTGATGAAGGGTAACAATTCTCCCTCACCTTGGCCATCCTGTACCATATTGAGCAAAGCCATCCCCTGGGGTGGTGAAAAAATGATGCAAAATACCCAATAAGCAGGTTGGCTTTTTCCTGGGCGTCAGCTGTCAGTTGTTCCATTTGGTTTAGCAGGGGTCCAAATGTGACCCTTGCTTTTCCTTCGGCTCCCCACACATTTAAAAAACAACTTTTTATTGGCCTTGATACACGTAGCCAGTTGGAATTCAGTTGCAGCCTTGGCTTTCCCGGTTTGCTCTCTGCAGGTTCGGACCAGTGCAGAATATTCCTCCTTTGAGGTAGTTCCAGTCTTCCATCCTTTATAGGTCTTTCTTTTTAGATCCAGGAGGTCCACAAGTTCCCTGCAAAGCCAAGGGGACTGCTGTGCCCTTTTGCTACCTTTCCTCCGAGATGGAATAGACATTGCTTGTGCTTTCAGGGTCACTCCCTTGAGAAGCAACCACTCATCATGAACTCCCCTCCCCTTCGGGCCATAGTCTCTTAGGGGCTTTGCCAACAAGCCTCCTGAGCTTGTCAAGGTCAACTTTCCTGAAGTCAAGGACTTCAGCATAGCTTACTGACTTGCCAGCTTTACAGTGGATAATGAATGTGATCAGCTCATGGTTACTGTCTCCTAGCTTCCCTTAGATCATTAGGTCACTGACTAGATCAGCCCCTATTGCTAGTACCAGATTGAGCACTGCTTTGCCTCTTGTTTGTCCATAGACTTCTTGAGTCAAACAGAGCTCAAAGCTTCCACGCATGTGAGGAAGCTCTGCGACTGTTCAGATTTGGCCGAGCACTCTTCCCAAGAGATGTGTTAGTAGTTGAAGTCTCCCATGACAACCACGCACCAGGAGCATGCAGCTTCAGCCAAAGTTCCTTAGCAAATTCCTGGCTGAGCTCTTGATCCTGATTAGGTTTGTAGTACACTCCTACCATTGTGGACCCTGTGCCACGTTCACCACGGATTTTAACCCAGAGTCTTCAGTCGTCCACCTTGGATGCCAATGTAGCTTTCCTTGACATAGACAGCTACACCCCCAACCCTTTTGTCTACAGGATCTCTCCTGTACAAGGTATAGCCATCTATACCTGTGGCCCAGTCATAGGTGGAGTCCCACCAGGTCTCTGTTATCCCTATGAGATCATAGTCATTCTTGTTTGGCAGGAGGATCAGTTCCTCCTGCTTATTGCCCAGGCTCCTGGCATTGGTGTACAGGCATGCAAGTGCTCCATTGAAGGCCCTAGTCCTCCCTACACATCGTTCTGGGGCTGAGGTAGGGGTGGGTTCCCTCAAGTGCCTTAGCCAGATGGATTTGCAAAAGTTGCCCAGTGGGCTTGCTGTAACAGTAGTCCCCCGCATCCCCTGGTGGGCTTAGTTTAAAGACCGGTAGAGCAAGTCAGCCATTCTGGCTGAGAAGAGCCTCCTCCCCAGTGCATTGAGGTGGAGGCCATCTCCTCCCACCAGACCACTGCCTCTCTCACCAAAGAGCGAACTGTGATTGTGGAAGCCGAAGCCTTCATGATGACACCAGCGCTGCAGTCTTTGGTTAACTACCTCAATAGATATTGCTAAGGACAAGAATTTAAGCAGTTTCACAGCTGAAATGCCTACCATGAATTTTCAGTTACAATAGTTTTAAAGAAGTAATGAAAGGAAGATAAAAACTTTACACTACAGGGTTCTTAACCTCTAGCTTGTAAGACTTTTTTATGCAAGCTCCTTGAGCCTTAGGGAAGGGGGATCAGATAATCTGATAGATAAATTAAGATGAGACAGAGAGAGAGAGAGAGAGAGAGAGAGAAAGAGAAAATACAGAAAATACATAGGGGACGGGTATAAAGATCTTGTACCTTACTATGAAACAGCTCATTTGTACCAAAGCTGAAGACAGAACATACTGGCAATTTCATGTGGCATACTGGATACACAACTACCTAATATTATTCATTTAACAAGAATAGCAAAACCAAAATGGACTTTATATTTTAGTAATAGTACTTTTAAAGTAGTTGGGCCCAAGGACATATTAAAAAACCCAACAAATCCACTATATATATGAAATAAATAAATATGTATAATTATATTATATACATGATATGAAATATTATTTACACACACACACATTCTATCAGTTCTTAAATGAAGCAAAGCCTTAATATACAATATGCCTTGCTATACAGAAATAATTAGGTTTCAACACTGGTTGGTGCCTATATAAAAATATTTCAGGGTTTCTGGCCTGCTGTATTTAATGGAGGTTCAAAAATTTTACAGAAATATCTAACGCTATAGTTTTTCAATCTAATGTTAGCATCAAGCTTCAGTTTAGGTAACTTCAAGGACTTATTTTTGATCTAAATATTCTTTTTAAAGTACCATTTTAAAGCTTTAGGTCTCCCTGTCAGGTTTCCACTTGGAAATGTGTCTCTCTAGTACAATCTCTCCCTATAGTTACCTGTAAACAAAAGCAAACTAACTTAAAAGGGGGCCAGAAATTTTGCAACAGGGGAGTGGTGGTAGTATTGTGGGAGCCCTGCAGGCCAGATGACATGGTGCTGAGGGCAGATCTGGACTACAAGCCAGGAATTGAGTACCCATCCTACATGGTTATGTGTTCTCTGCAGTAAAAGATCCATCCTGTACAACAGGCTGCACTGGATTTGGAACCCTCTGAAAAATTTGGGATGTTATTAACCTGTTAAAAGAAATAAACTCAAAATTGCAACTCTTTTGTTTTGTTACATTTGGAATGTTTCATATAATTTAAAGTAGGCTTTTTCTTTTGGAACAAAGATTTAGCATAGCCTAGCACCATTATGGAAAAGTGAACTGAACAGAGCAAAATAACACTTGTTCCATTATGTGCTCTCTTAGTTCTTTATTATCCTGTAACAAAATCATTTATACATCTGTTAGCTAATAGCTTATTTTGCTTCCATTTTACATTAGCATTTCACATTTAATCTTCCACAAACTCCTAAGTCTCAACATTTCAGGTTACTTTCTTCCACATCTCTTTCCCCTCTAGGTAATTGGCATGCATTTTTTAACCTAAATCTCAATCAATTTTTTGCCCATCTTTCTAGGCTTGCATTAATTCATTATCCAATTATTACCTGGTACCTCTTCTCTTCTGTACTGTTATGATCCATCCATACATCACTTTTTAGGGCATTAAATGAAAGCCTTTAGTAAGGCTGAACCCAGCCTCAATACTCTACTAGCCCACTGGGCATCTTTCCCAAATCTGATATGCTTCTCTTTAATCCCATCTCTAACATGTAGCCCTCCTCCATTTTCAAACCATATAACATTATTTATTCTGAGCCAGCTTGAATTTATTCTGAAAGCAGCATTCTGTGCAATACTAACACTGCCTTGAAATCTAAGCATGTGCCTTCTAATTTACTTTCCCCTACTTTGAACAGCCTGCAAAAATTAAATAGAAAATGTATCCCCAAATGTATTTTATATAGTTCTTTTATGCCTATAATTCCACTTTACTCTTCAGGTATTTTTATATGTGCAAGTGCTGCAGAGCTGGGCGCTTTGAAAAGCCCCTTGGAGTTGTGTAAGTGGCGAAAGCGTGAAGAAAATGGACTTTTTACGCAGAAAGTCGAAGGGATTAAATCTTTATTTTGAAGGTCTACTTTTCTTCCCCCTTTTCTAATAATCTGGTACATACATAGTTTTCTATGACATTTCAGAATTTCAGAATTTCTGAAATGTGCATCATTATTAATGATTCTCTTAATATCATAGAGCATATTTTGTAAACTAATTTAAATATGATCAAATTTAAATGCAATTCCTTATCTGTTCTTTGTCGATAATTAACATATTTTCACTTACTAGTTTCAGTTTCATTTTCTTGTTTAAAATGAGATATTTCAGTTTGCTTTTCATTCACTTTTTTCTTAGATATGCAGGGATTCCCAAGCCTTTTCTGGTTATGACTCCACTTACATATCTACAATTCATATCCCTTTCCCCATACCACTTTATTTGTTCATGTACTTGCAAAATGGCAGGGGCAGGGAATTAACAGTATCTTAGCTGCTTTGTGGTAGCTGTTTTTGTGCTCACTCTTCCCCGACAGTGAAAGTTAATCCAGGGAAATTAGTTAAGTGAAATAGGTCCTAAATTGCCTTTCATTTACCATAGGGCAATTATGAGCACAAAAATATTTAACAGGGATCAGTCCTCATCCTTCTACTTAATTGGGTAATTGGGTGCTCTTTAGTGTTCACAACTCCAGTCAGGGGTGTAACCATAGTTAGGGAACTACTGCTTAAACAGATACTGTTAACTCTTCTGTCTTACACAGCTTCAGGTAAGTACCAGACTCCAGAAGCCAAGAGCATTGGATGCAAAGAAAGCTACACAGCTCTGGATCTACTTCAAGATCTGTTTGATAAAGCAAAATTAGCCTGCCATTTCAAATCAAAGCTGTATGACTCTTTGGAAGCCACCTTATTTCCCTGCTCTAATGATAGTACGTCATTACAGCTTCAATAACCTGCATGGAGATCAGGCTTAAGGTATGCACAATGAGGAAAAGCTCCTTTCCCCCAGCCCTCAGCTCAGCTGCAAGAACCTGAGCCACTCTGCTTCAAAGAAACAGCCACGAAGTCCGCCATGCAGTCTTCCAGCATAATCTTACATGGCACAATGCATGTGCGGTACAGTACACGCATGCAGCATTTGGCCACGTAGATACATTTGAAGTGTTAGGGAAAAGGAGCAAAATAAAAAGAAGGCAAAAGCAAAATAAAAAACCCCCCATGGAAACAGAAGTCAAGAGGGAAAATGGTTAAACAGACACAAAGGGCAAGGCAGGAGAGCAGAAAATGTGATCGTCACATGGCAAGTCCTAAGCAGGAATTCCAGCCAAAAACAACTGGTAATATTTTTTGCTGGTGTCTGAATTGTAAGGTCTGGTCTCCACAGTCATCTGTAAACTAAGTAGCACATGCTCGGTATACGCATGCGCGCGTGCACACACACACACACATACACACAATCCCTCCCCTCTTTATCAGTCAGTAATTATTCTTTCATAGCTCCTGCTGCTTTGTACTCAGCAACTCTTCACTGCTGGAACTTGTAAGCATCAAGGAAAAGGCACCTGCTACCAACCAAGGGCTCCTTGCTTTCAGTTTCCTGTCAAATGTCCAGCTATAATTTTCAAGGAACCCTTAATACAATAAATACAGTAATTCTGTTCTTACTTCAAACTAACTCTTTTTATTCACACACAACACTGCCAACACAAACTGGTTTCACATGTATAACATCTTTGGCTTTAATTCCAAGTATTATTCACCTTTTGGTAAAGTAGTCTGATGCGTTGTTTTGTTATAGCTGTCATGCTACAACCCCAAAGGAACTGCATTTCAGCACTGAGTGAAAATGTACTAACAGATCAAAGCAGCTTCTACCATACTACAGAAGTTTGTTGGCCAAAAGTTTGACAGCAAGATACCAACTAACTACACAAGTCAAGACTCTAATCTCTAAGAGACCACAATTTAGACAAATCTCCAGTCTAGTTTCTTTTACTTACTCTGTACCCACCAGGAGATCTAGAATCTAAATTAGATTAACTGGAATTTATCATCATACATCTACAAAAACATTATAAGCATGTTTGATCATTTCTATGCTCCAACTTCCTTTTCCTTGGGCATTTTCAGGAATTTGTGGTTTTATTCATTAAAAGAGAAAAAGTCTCTGTAGTAGGAAATGAACGTAAGCAAACGGCATATTTAATCAATTTGTGTTAGTGAACAGATCCTTCATCTACCTTTCAGAGTGTGATTCCGCAAAACTTTTGCATTTGACTTCAGAGTCAGACAATAATAAACCCATATAAATTGGTACATCAGGTGGGAGTTTTTTTATTAGGTACAGGACAGTGCGATACATCAATTCTGTAACAAGGCTACTAGCAATCCAGACTTCCAATTCATGATTCCTTCTGAGCTACTTTAATGAAAACAAGTACTCAGAATTACTTTTGTTACCTCAAGTGAGATGTGGAAACAGACCTCCACTAGAATCAGAAAGATCCAATCACTGTAAGCCTAAATCAGTGTTCCTACCCAAAATTAACATATCTTTGGCAGGTTTAAACAACTTTCCACTTTTTTCTTTCTTTCTTTTTTCCCTTAAGTACCACAGAGGCATCCAGCAACACAAGAACCAAGTTTGTGAAAGCATGACTCATACAAGCCTAAATGCTTTTGTAAACGAAACCACAGCAACTTAAGGCAGTTCAGATGCAGTAGTTTATTTACAGTCAATACAATTTTAGTCCTGTTTAGATACAAATTTAAAGAGACAAACATTAAGACAGTGAATGATCTTCTGAAACTTAATGCGAGGCAGAGAAACTTAAAATTCATGTCCCCCAGCCAACACAGCAAGTTTTTAAATATGGAGCACAAGAAAAATAGAACAAAAGCTAAGGAAATGGAACTGTATCATTTTAACTTACTATGTGAGGCTTCCTAATAAATTTCCTGAAAGGTGGTTTTAGGAACCTTATAGGCTTTTGGAATCCATCAATTTGGGAGTTCCGTAATTTCAAAAAGCTGCAGCTCTGGTTGTTCCTGAACAAAAGGCAATAAAAAAAAATACATCTAAACCAGCACTATTTCAAAACCATGCTATTACAAAAATTACCTGTGCTTTAAAATGACACCAAGAATAGAGCAAAGTATTAAGAAAAATATTAAATTGGCACATTAATTGACAAATCACTAGTGGCCTGGTTTTGCTGAAAACAAAATTACATACAATTATTTGAAATAATTTATAGACAACAAACCAGCAGGAACATTTTTGCTTTTTTGAATCCTCACCATGGTATTCCACAACAAACAATTCAGTGATTTATAAAGATTGCTTAAGGTTGCCCTCTGCTGGCTGAAATATACTATAGCTGAACTTGTGTGGCTGTCCAGCAACAACTTATGTGTTACTACTCTAATAAAAAATAAAGGTTTTAATTGTTCAAATCACAGTAATCTATGCACATGGAGCTAAAAAAAAAGGTAACCAGCAGTATTCCTCAAGCCACATTCTGTACACAGGACAGCCATAGTCTCTCTTTATACACAGGGGCAAGATTTTAAAAACCCCCCAGCTATTTACAAGTACAAGCCCCACTGATTGAGAGATATAAACCTCACATGCTCGTATACTGGTCACAAGGTATGCAAGATATCCTTAATAAGGAGACAAGAATAATTTCTGAAGGTGAAACTATGAAATCCAATTTTGGCCACTGTTAAACAAGAAGTCATATTAGACAATCTACATCCCTTCTAGCTTTAAAAAAATCAAATGAACCTAAAAAGAAATTCTGCATGGATGAAACAATCCTTAAGATCCGTATCACCAAAACCAGCAGAGGCGCACAAGGCAAGGACAGACATTACAAAAGGACAAAACACTTTTCTTTTCTAGATCCTGCACAAACCCCTTTCTTACTTCTATAGGGCTTGAAATTCCAGTTTTATTCATGCATCATCTACAACGTTTCAATTAAAAAAGCTGTTTCAAACATTTAAACTGGCATCACTACTTTTAAAAAAAGTCATTTACACCAGTAATGAGGACAGCATAGGCACCATCAAATAGTCTTCTAAATAAAAAAAAAGCACTAAAAATGTTGTGATTTTTCAGAAATTTAAAAAGACAATGCTGTACATAAAATAATACTACAAACCCCTTGCATGTTTCAGGTTCACACCTGAATCAGCCACATTACTTAGGCTACATATCTTCTTAATTAAAATATCATAAACACAGAAGTATCAATATTTTTATAAGAAAAAGATTTACAATGACAAGCAGCTGCTACGAATCAAGATATATTTTTGGGACTGTTCAAATTGGTCATCTCCTTTTAAGAAAGGTAACTCTGCAAGATATTTAGCATCTATATTTCACTACATTTATAGCAAGGTCCTTATTGTTTGAAAATACTTATTAAAAGAATGCCAACTACACCCGCTGTGGTATCTTCAAAGAGACTCCAACAGTAGCAAGTCAATCCAGTTAAATTTCGTAAGGTACTTTGTACAATGTCCCAGAAAAATTCTTATTTCTATTTGTAAGAAGGGCAATGTAATAACATTGCAGGGCTGAACTGTAGTTTATGAAAATTAATTCCCTCACTCCTCACTGAAGTCTGAGAACACAGCTCCAAGACCACAAGTTAGTTTACTTATCATTAGGTATTATCTCCTTCCCACTTAATAAACTTCAGATTTAAAATGATCCACCACTGCCATGAAACAAGATATCATTACATCAAGCTCTATAGCAAAGAAATATTTTGTTATATTTTGGCAGGTTCTCCCCCCCATCTATTTCTTCCGTAGAAGAGGTCATTCGATTTATATTCAGTTAATTTTAAAGTGAAGTAAAGATGATCTAGGCAAACTGAGGTAAGGAGAAATGTAGGTGTTCAGTGTTATCACTAATCAAGCTGCACGTGTGCAGGGCTGCAAGAACACACTAGCCTTAAAAAAAAGCCTCTCAGAATTTTCTGGGTCTTTGAAGAAATTGCAGACAGTGACTTCACAGAAGTAATTTTAGTGAACTGGGAAATTCCACAAGGATTTTACAGTACAGAAGGAGGAATTCTAAAATTATAAAAAAATAAATAAGATTTGGAGTTTATTTCCTCTTCCTTGCAACAACCAGGCTAATAGGAACAATAGATGTAAATGAGGTATAACTGTTCACTGCAGTTCACTCACCTTTATTAAAAGTGAGCCTTCATAAAATCTAAAGTGAGTTTTTGACTCTATATACAGATTAAAAATATGGAAGAAACTGGCCATAACATCAATGGATGTTAGAATTAGAATGTCCTTGGAATTAACTGCAAACTGCAATTTACTATTCAAATACAGGATCTAGGTTGCATCACAGGATTGTGCCCTATCCAATCATTTCTCAACTAAGACAGGATGTTTGCTTGCTCTGGTACTTGCTGATCTATTCTTAAATGACTTAAAACGCATACTAATGGAAAATCAGTTTCACACATGTATGATACTGAACGATCCTTTCCTGTCTTGCAATATACAGATGACACATTATTAAATTTCATAATCCCAAATAGGCCTCCAAAGGCTATTAGATGCGTTTTAGCAGTATTACATCTCAGGTGGCTTGAAAATTAAGATGGTTAAAGCCAAGAGATTGGGGAGCTGGGGGAGTTTATAACAAAAGGAGGAAATTAGTTTGGTTTTCACAGGAAAAGTTATAGGTGGTATCTTCTTTTAAGTACCTTGGAATCTACTTAAAAATCTGAGTTGGAATAAGTATATTGAAAATGTAAGCACTAGGACAGAACAAACCTTGGGTGAAGTTTTATCTTTATACAATAAGACAAGCAGGAAGTCAGTACTGGCAGCACTAAAAGTCTATACATATAAAGGTAGAGTCCATTTTATTGTACAAAGCAGGTTTATGGGGTGCTGATCCTGAGGTTTTATTATATATATAAAAAAAAAAATCAAAATGACCTCTAATCACTTTATGAAAAGTCAGTTTTTATCTCTGTCTACATCTGTGGTGGGAGGAGCTAACATGTGCTTTGAAAGGGACTTTGAAAAGCACTTTGAGCTCAATTTACAAGTTTAAGTTATTGGATAAAAATTATTTCAGGTATGCCCATCAGATACCTTAAAAGTGCATGTTAGAAGCTCTCTGCCCTGCTTTTCCAAATAAATCCTTGTTTGGATGGCTAAACAACATTTATAACAGGGGTCAGCAAGCCCCAGCACATGTGACAGCGTGGGACGTGACGGTATTTTGCTTTGCACATGTTCCTCAGGGCAGATGGCAGGAGAGTTGCTTTGGGCCTGATCTTTGTTGTGGCAACACAGACCCAGTCCCTTTACCATCACTCACCTGCCCCTAGCAATGAAACAGGCTGGGGCTCCGTGGACCCCAGTGCAGCTGCTCGCAGCCTCCCTGCTACCTACTGCGAGCAGCCCTGGATCTGTGGTGGGTGGCAGGGGCCCACTTAGAGACTGGGCCAGCTGTTGCAGGCAGCCTGCACTGGGATCCGCAGAGCCCTGGCCTGGCTCACTGCTGGAAGCGGGCGCACGCATGCCTTCAAGCAGACGGTGGGGAAGCGGCTGTGGTTGTGTCTGTGCTGCCACAACAAGGATCGGGCACCTCGTAGCTCCCCTGCTGTCTGCTTCTGGCACACCAACACCTTGCAAGTTGAAGTCACAGGCAGTTTTGGCACTCTGCCCAAAAACATCACCATCCCCTGTTCTATATGCTCTCCTAGACAAATGGCCTGTGATATGCACTGGAAATCACTGACCCAACATTTTCCCTATATTGAAAACAAAAAAGAAATGTAAGAATTGAAAATGACACCATCGAGACATATAGGCAGTCAGACAGACACTCAAACTTGCTCTTTTTCAAAGATTAATAAAGCACTCTTTTGACCTAGAAACCTACCTATCCATGGTACACAACTATATACAACAAGCGGCCTTTACTAGACTGCGAATCATTTGAATAAGATCTGGAGTTGTTGTGGGCAGGTGGTGTTGGACTCCATATTCAAACAGAACAGGTTATTGTGGGAAGAAGAAAAATTACTTAAATTAACAACTTATGGTCTCATTTGTTCTATGAAGAAATAAGAGGAAAATTAATCAAAACAAAAACCAAAACCACTATGGCTTCTCTCTAACAATTCAGAGACTGTTCTATACTCCCTAGGTTGATCTGCATTATTTGCACAAAGAATAAAGGCCAAAAATTAATTACAATTCCTGTCATACTACTTGTCCACTGCTTCATTTGATCTATTTTTGCATCATCATACACTATGTTCTGCTTTAATTTTGTTTAAACAGGTATTATGTATAATCTTAAAATATAAGTTTAGCAAAAAGTAGATATAATATAACATAATTTTTATTGCATCATTTAGCAAAAATTGAAATTAAATTATTACTAGAAGTGATATTGTTCTCTTTTTCAAGGCAGTTCTTTGTTGCTACAAAGTAAGTTCTAGGAGCATTCATAGATTTTAATGGAATTTGGTATCTAAAACACAGGGGTCAGACTTACAGAAGCAACTGTAGCATGCACAATTCCCACTGTGGATAAATCTTTAGAACAACAACAAGATATCTGATGAGCCCCATGTTCTACTTCAGACTTAGGCAAGCAGATACATTTGCAAAGTGTCACTTACCTTTTATTTACATCATTTATGCGAAACGTTTGCTCATCTTCATTCAGCAGTCTTTCTTTTCTCCTTCTTTCTATGTCATGACGTAGATCATTTGGATCTTCTAGAATTCGCACAACTGTCTAAGAAACAGAATGAAAATTCTCTCTCAAAATAAGTGAACGATAAGACAACTTGGGAGACCTGGCAGGTAACAGCAACTGGACTATTCTGAACAAACAAGCCGACTTCAATGTAACACTGGAAACTGGGGTCAATCCCCTGCACTAGCATAACCATTTTAAGGCTGTTTAACCCCCTGAAGATGGGGGGTGGAGAACTCACAGAGCTAAGAGGTTACAACAGTCCAGTCCTGCAACTATCCTCTTTTTCGTTTACCCAATTAGAAAATTCTACAATGACAGAGAAGGAGTTTCCTTGAACAGCTGCAGACAAAATATTCACAAACTCCAGTTACTCATAAGTGGGCTGCCATTCTTTAAAAAGATGCAACCTCCAGAGCTATGCTACTTGAGATTAACAAGCAGCAGGAATTCTCAGAAGGTAGGCCGAGTACTTAAGTAAAAGACCTTGAACCTCAAATGAGCAACTTATTATAACTCAGGTAGGTGAACTGGGCAGGGGCAGCTGCCTTTAAAGGTGACAGAACATAATGCTTGACACCAGAAGGCTGCTTTCCAAGTGCTGCTTAGAAACTTCCATCTCTATCTCCTTTCTGAAAAAATAGAGGACTCAGGAGGCTCTGAGTAGGCTCCTTTCACTCCTTGGAGAAAGAGCCAAGTACTTCTTAACAGGTGACTCAGCATTTTAGAGACAAGGGGGCCAAGCTGCCTATTTAAGACAAGACCCTGAAAGCTTCTTCTTCTGTTTGCATCTTATTCTGGGGATCAAAGCTACACTGGCTCACCTAACCAAGAATGGTCTTCCAGTCCCCCAATAATTTTCATGAGTTAAAAATGTTCCTACTCCACATAAAGATGTAACCAAGACTTCAATTTCCTTCACAACAGGAGTATGTACTCAAATGTGCAGTGGCCCAGGGCAAACTTTAGTTAGGGTACTCCATGTATCTGTTCAGTCATTACATACAATGAGTGCTACAGGTGGTCTCTAGGTCCATCTCCCACATGCCCAACCCCTCCAAGGCAGGAGGAAAGGAAGGAGGACCCGGGCAGCGCAGCTTTGCTTTCCATGGCAGCATGGACCAGTGGTACTGTCATCACTGCAGCAGGCAGTGGTGTTGTCAGAGGCCAATACTACCCACTCAAGTACTGACAGATTGCCCAATAGTTATCTTTCCCTGGTGGGGGAGAGGGCAGGCTCTCAGTGATCAGGCTTATTGACAGGCTTTCCTCCCTTGAGGTGGAGGGGGGAAGAGCAGCAGAAGAGCAACCCCTTACCACTCTGACTAGAGAACTTGCCTCTCTGTTAACTCTATAGCACACAAAATGGTGGACTGAGGGCAACACAGCTAAACTTTCATTAATGAACCATAATTATAGCGCATTAAGTTTAGTACCTATAACAGGTACTGACTTAATGCATCATAATCAGCGCTACTGTATAGTAGCGCCAGCACGTTTTTTTATGATGCTAATGTGCAGCATACCAATTCTACTGCACATTAGCATGTTTTTTGCTTGCTGCACTAATGCACAGTAGAATTAGTCTACTGCACATTTAGCATCTCATGTAGACAAACCCGTTGCATCTGAACACCCTTCATAGTGCTCTATTTTTGTAGTGCAGGTAATGCTAAAAAACACATGTCTAAAGAGACCCCCCCAGGTTTAAGTCCTTGTTCTAATCAATATCAAAATATAAAACTCCAAAAGGAGAGAAAAAGACCTAAAGTAGCCTCCAATTTGGTAGTTATAGTATTCATCTGGAATGGACGCATCTCATAGTCAGGTCCCTCCTCCAAATTTGGAAAAGCAGTTAGACAAAACCTTTCTTCTACATCAGAGTAAGCTGGGATAGTTTCTCCTTCTCCAATCTTGAACCAAAATTCCATCCCAGTCCTTCAAAGCCTCGCCAAATTGAAGTTCCATCAAAGTGAAAAGTTCTGGTTTTGATGGGGGGACTGTCCAATAAAAGTATTTGTCAAAAAATTCTTGGCTAAGCTGATAGCCTTTTCCCAAGCATTTAAGCACCTTATGTGTCACTGCATTAGCATTATCTAAAAAAATGCTGTTATTCAGTTTAGGGGAAGGATAAAGACTTTCATGACCTCCATAAGGAAAGTCAGATCCACACAGCATGTGCTTTAAAATGGATCTGGGTCCAAGTCATAACATGGCCACTGAAATACTTCAACTAGTGAAAAGTACTTGCCTGTTCAGCAAGAAAACAGGGAGGTTTATTATACCTGGCTCAAAATTCAGTTCTAAATTTGTCTGAATTAATGCAAACAATATTTTTTAAAGGAGAGTAAAATCAATTGTGGTTTCAAAATCTGTAAACAGATGGGATTTTTAGGGCTGAGTCAGAATTTTATCATAAAAAAGAACAACAGGTTATTACTTACATGTACATCAGTTTAACTATTTTTCCAAGCAAAACAATAACATACCTGTCCAGATTCACATGGCACAGCTCGTTTATTCTGAAGTTCTGCCAAAGACATGTCAATTCTCCTGGCATAATAAGTAAACGTGATAACAATGAATATACTGAAGTTGAAGAATTAACTGATTTTTCCCTTCTAACAACCATAGCCAACATGGTAATGCTTCCCACAATTACAGAGTTGCATGCTATAAAATTTACAGTTCTATTAAGTGGTTAAAAATTCTGCTTATCTGCTTTTCAAGCTCATTAAACTGCACATATAACAAAGCTTCTAGCGACTTTGTTCAATATAAACTAGAAAGAAATGTACTGATTACCTGTGTATTTCTGGATCTGAATGCATTTTGACTTCATTTAGATTTGCAACTGGTTTATCTTGAATTTTGGAGAAGCGTTCATGCAATGTTAGGTCACAGGATGTGAAATAATTTGCTGTAGAGAAATATTAAATTTAAATGTGTTCACTTTATCCTTAACACTGCAACTGCACAACTGCAAGTACTACTACTAAAAGATCAAATGTAAGAAACCATGTGACATGAGATCAAGTTAAAATAATTTCTACTTGAAACTCAACTTACACAGATGAAAGAACACAGTTAACACCATATTAGAACTTCAGTATTTAAATCACATTTAATTTTTTTTCTAAATTAAGCTCAAGAAATGTAAGGATTTAGTAGCTTTATCAGTAAGACTTTAAATACTAGTTCCTATTGGTTTTCACATGCACTTTAAGGCAGCCAACAATAAAACAGATGTGAAAACTGAAAGTAGTAAATACACATTGGTTATACTGAACTTTGACTCAATACCATAGCAGATCTCTTCCTTTTGGTCTCAACAGATATGGTATAAGAAATACCAAACTCTCCAGGACAACGAATAGACCCCAAAGCTTCAAACTGATCCATGTAGTATCTCAATGAGATCAACAGAATTCTACACAATTTAGAAGTGTTGCTCACCTAGATCATTTCACAGGATTGAGGCCCAAGTTTTGGCTCTTCAGGACAATGCCAATCAGGCACCTTCTGTCCACCTGCCTGACTTTTCAGTCACTCTACACTACTGACATGACTCATGATGTTTCATTTGTCTTGCATGATTCATACTGAGCAAAGCAGCGGTATTTTGCTGAATCCCAACATGTTTCATTCATCATGTTTCTTGCTTGTGTCAAAATAGTAAATATCATTACCTTTAACTTGATGGATTATCATAATTATTTCCTGAGTAAATTCTCTTGATGGGTTATTTTCAACATTCTGTGGCACAGATTCCATGTGCTCAAAGACTGGATGAAAATTTTCATTTTTTCTGCCAACTGCAACCAGGTCATGTGACATCTGCCTCTCTGTGGTATGACTAGAAGCAGCCCTAAAATAAATTTGCAAAGCGAACAAAACAGTCAAGTATTCTAAAAAAGATGGAATATTAGAATCAAAGAAAATCAAAAAACAGGGTCATAATTGGAAAGATGGAATGAAATAACAGAAAATCCTTACATATTTTAAATGAAACTCCACCCAAGGAATATGGGTGGCCAGGAAGAGAGTAGCAGACAGGCTGTGTTTATCTTAAGACAACATTTTTACAAGTCTTATTTTAATGAGTTTCTGATGTACAGATCACACTTTATAGATTTTAAAAGTATGTAATGAACACATAAATAAAATAAAATACATACACAGCAAAACAGGTATCTAGAAACTGCCATAACTATAGACTTTAAGGAGTGATTCTGGGTGGTAGCTGGCTATATCCCCATACACTCAAACAATGGTCTAGCATTTCAAGTCTTCTGATGGACCACTGCAGTGAAGAGCTTTGGGGTTTTTTCCAGAATGATCAGCTTATTTGATATACAAGGGAAAAATAAATATTTGGTAGATCTTTACCAATAAATTTTAATAATTATAAATAGACCCACTGCATTCCCTTTTAAAGGCTACTTTAAAAGATATTACCTCTAAATTAATTTTCTTCTAATTCCCAGTATAATGAAAGATTTAGTCACTCAGAGAAACAGAAAATGAATGATATATTTAAGTATTCTGCATACACAGCTAATTTTGAATAAGGTTTTTATTATTCTCCCTTTGCAAAAACACAGTCTGAAACAGAGGGCACATTTATGTAGCTGTAGCTGTTGCTGAGATCTTGAAAAACCTACCTATTTGCCACTGATGAACAGGAAATGAATTAAGCCTAAGTCACCAACTTCTGTCAAATTTAAGTTTTCATCCAAAAAGAAAACTAATTTCTACAGATACAAAATATAGCCTCCCTAATATGAAAAACTAACAATCTATTCTGTGATTTCTTCAGTCTGTAAAATATTTCCATTTCCACTGTGCATGTCTCTAACAGGAGAAGAACAAAATGATTAAGATGCCCAGTCTCAGACTCATTACTGTACTGCAACTCAGGAGATGTGCAACCAGCAATCCAAGTACCACAGTCAGTGCCTCCAAAACTCCCTACTCCCTCTCAGTTTCTCATGCTGGTTCTCATCAGTAAATAGTGTTCTTTCCAGTCTTCACAACTTTCTGGTTTATTACAGATTTCAAAGAGAATAATATGTAAAAGAGAATAATATGTAAAAGAAACCATTAAGGAAGAGAGAAATACTGCAAGACTAATTTTCATGAATAAACTAATTATTTGTCACAAGTTAGTAAGAAACTGTCTGCTTTTGGTGCAAGAAAAACTTAAAGTTATTTTTTAAGACAGAGCAGGATCGGTTTTAGTGAAGGGACTAGATAATATGGTAATTGCAATAGCTAGAAACTTGATGACCCCAAAGTCTCCTCCGATCCAAACCATAACCATGCGTCTCCTCCAACTAATATTCATTTCTTTTTTTCATATAATCTTTTCTTCCATCTTACCTGGTACTGTATAGTTTGTAAGTTCTATGATCAGTTCTAACTTATTTTTAAAAAGAAAAAAATACCATAACTACAATTTTCTAACCCTTTGACACAGTAGCTGATCATAATTCTATGTTTTCATGCATTGTCAATTACTTCAATTTTCAGCTTCTTCAGAACTTCAAAAAAATACAATCTATCCATGATCATGTACCGTCTCAGAAGTAATTGGTACAACACATGAATATATAATATTGTGAAAGAGCTTTATTGAATTTTGACTCTCAAAATATACAAGGTTTCATAGATTTTCCAAGTCAAAAGAAGTTAGGCAGTAGCTCCCATTGAAGTTAACAAAGAAACCCACCCTAAATTGCCCTTCCAAAGGAATGTACAAACCTATTTCCTCACAAGTGCAACTCTGAGAAAGAACAAACTTAGGGAAACCTGTTAAATGGGTATTTCTGCCAGGCTTATCTACTTTTTCCACTTTCTGCCACACCTGTATAATTATACAGTGCTATATTTTTATTGGAATAGACTAACTTCCCAGTACTGACAAGTCACTATGTTTGCATTTCAAAAAACCTCAACACCTAACTGTAGCACTGTCACCTTTAAAACAAAATTAATTTCTCCAATACTCAAACTGTAAAACAGAAGAAGAATGAACAAGAAGGAAAAAACAATACCTGGGTTTGTTCACCATCTTCTTCATATCCACTTTGATTGTGAGCCGCTCCCTCCTAGAGTTGACCTCTGACATTTTCGTATCTGAAACTGTATGATGTGTATCATGCTGGCTATTGGAAGAATCTACTTTTTTCCTGAAATCCCCTTCTTTCCTTACTCTTTCCTTCTGTTTGTTAAAGGGTCTCAGATCAACATCACTTTTGTAAGAGTTAGCACATGCATTGCAGCCTTTCTTTGAGCTATATTTAATGGGTACTTCAATATGCCCCTCTTCAGTCTGTCTCACTCTTCCACCACTAAAATAATCTAGCTCTTTGCTATCCCGAGCACCCTTAGAAGAATTATATTTTTGGTCTTCCTGCTTTACATACTTCTGAGCTCTATCATCTGAAAATGATTTTTCCCCATCTGGCTGTCTATGACGTTTGTGACTATATTCATATGCTGTCTTCATAACAGAACCTTCTGTGTACTCCCTTTCAGCAGGCCGATGAACTTGGGGACCAAGGGTTCTTTGTTCCTCCTTTTCTTGGTAGAGTGGAAAAGAACGATCTTCCTTCCACTTGGGATTTCTTATTTCTCCACCGTCATACCTCTCCATTTCTTTAGCCCTTTTAGACGTGTGCCCATATTCTCTGTAATCCCGATCCTCAGGATACCTGTGTTGACATAAAGCAATTTACACTTGCACTAGAGAAGAAACTGAGAACTTATATGTGAAGAATGTTGGACAGCACGGCCTTATATGCGGACTGTGTGGGAAGTTAACCCATAATCCCTCCAGCCAACATACAGAAGTGCAGGGGCTCTTAAGAGGGAAATTATCCTTTTATACCTTAGCCAGTAATATGATTTACTTAAAAGATACATACTCCATTACCACCAGTCACCCACAACTAAACTACAAACTGGCATATGCCTTTCAAGGTAGAAATCTTCAACTACAACGAAAACAGACTTTCACTTGAGGCCTTATGCCACATTACCCAGGTTTAATTATTGTATTCCTATACCTCTTCTGTAAAGAGCTCCTTGTAAATTCTTCAGAAACTCTTCTAGGTGACTGACCATACTTGTCTTCATGTAGCCTCTGGTGCCTCAAGTCATCTTCATACCATTTTCTTTCAAATTTACAAGAATCCCCTAATGGTCTATAAAAAGGTTTCATTCCTTTTTCATTTCCAGTGACTCTGTAGTGCTCAGGCATATATCTTTCTTCAATTTTGTGCGAGTAAAAAGGTCGATCATGTTCTTTGTATAGTGTTTCTGAGTATTTGGGTGGTAACTGGTATCTCCTGTTGCTTTCACTCCTTTCTGATGAATGTGTTCTATAGGGTTTATGACTATATGCATCTTCTAAAGGAATTCTTTTTAGACTTGGTGAAGGTGACCTATGTTCATAAATCCTGTGGTGGTTATTCCCATTAGGTGCAAATCTAGAATTGCTTTGTCCATATTTTCCATCTTCTGCTCTCCAAGGCATAGATTTCTTCAGGTCCCTCCTAAAGCCCTTATATTCACAGTTGTAATTAATATGAGCATGCCGTTGCCTATGGTGTTCTGGACTTCTAAACGCTGGCGATAAGGACCTAAAGGCAAAAAAAGATTATCCTATTTTAAGCATTATAATAAAATTGTATATATACATTCAAGTAAGAATATATTCTGTACAGAAGCAACACATATGGTTTTAATGCAACCATACAGGTCAAAATTTATACACAAGCTAATATTAAAAGTTACAATTCCCACAGATCACATCATTCAGAAAGGTCATGGAAAAAGGCAAATTTGAATAAACTCTGAAAACCTACAGAAGGGGAGAAAAAACACATTTACTTGGGTAGATTCTTTATTTCAGACGTTCATATAATGTCTTCTACCTCTCCCATTAGATCCCCAGACACTCAGAGGAGACCACGCTGTGCTCTGAGAGATGCAATTCAGTCAGGGGTGGGAGACCAGTCCCCAAACCAAATCTCATAAGGTAATGGACCATGCTGGGGAAATACACTTCGCAAGGTTAATGTTACTGTGAGGTGTTTGCTGGTGTCACAAGAGCCAAGCAGATCAATAATATTATTCTTGTGAATATTATTTTCCTGATCCTCTATTGTGAAATTGAATAAAAGTACTGCACCAGAAATATAAATTCACACAACTGAACATTCAAATACTGTGCATCCCGTGACAAAATAAAATGGCACTTAGCCATTGAAATAAATGCATTATGTAATACCTTATGTAAAAAGTAACATGTGAAGTGAGCACACTGGAATTAAGTTTGGAATCAATCTTTCATAAAATGTCCCAAAAAGGTTAATGTAGAGCTGTCCAGAGCTGCCAGAGATTAACTGGTTAAAGGCCATTTAAAAAAAAGTCTCTCAAAAGAATCAGAGAGTAACTATATCAGTCTGAAGCCAGGCAGAAGTCAGGGCAGGGCAGGGCAACACCTTAAAGACTGAGGGTTTCAAAGAGGCGTAAGATTTTGCTCATCCTACTTAATCACATATGAGAACCAGAAGACCAGGAAGCAAGCCCAAAGGAAAGCAGTTTGCATTTAAACTAATTAGTTACCAGCTATTCACTGCAAACCTGATAGGCTTGAAAACTTTGATAAAACACTTGAATAAATACAAACAGATTCAAAGAAATCCTTCTCTCAATGACTATTCACTGAGCAAGGTCATAATTTATTGTCAATTAGCAGATGAATTCCTGAACCCTGACTTCAGACTCAGGACAGAAAACCCATTTTGGAAAGTATCTGCATAACCATAATGGGTCACAACAGCTGAAACTGTGGCATGTGCTTCAGCCCACTCCTCATCAGGGAAATCTCAAACCATTAAGCAAGTAAATGAATTTTTAAACGCTAGTATAACCTACCAAACAAACTGTGATGATCCAGTGCATCAGTGATGATTTGTTAATCATGTAAGAGAAAGAAAGTGGAAATAGAATTCTGAAATGCCCCCAACTTAAACTGGTGCCATCCAATCTACACATTACTCTTGAAGGCACTCTTAGTGGAAATCAAAATTTACCTCCACCTTTCATTTAGGCCAGATATTATGCAAAAAAAGAGCTATTTATGGAACCACCTTACTTCAGAAAAAATATATTATACATTACAAAATTACTGGGTTTGTAAACCATCCCGCTTGAAATTTATTTTTTAGCTATAATTTCCTCTTTCTTTCTCTTGTCCCAGAAATTTCGGAACTCTTTTGTGAATTCTTATGTTTTATAACATATCTTTACATGAGCAAACATTTGCAAACATAGTAAAGTTAAAAAGTTACCTCTGTTTCCACCTTGGTGATCTTGATCTAGACCTAACCATCTTTTTGCAAATTACGCCAGTTTCTTAAAGCTGTTAAAAAAACCAAAAAATACAAAAAATGTGAATTGGCTAGTTAGAGCTTCAATATAGCAGGTGATAACTGTTTCTAAAACAACCCAGTCATCAGGAAGACACTTAAAAATATTATACAACCTGTACATAAAAATAGATACAGTCTACTTTTAAATATATATTTTTCAATTTTCATGGGAAAAGTGATGTTTTTCAAGCAGCATTATGAAGAAAAACATTTTTCTTTAAATTAGTGTCGCTTTTATTTAATTAATTGCATAAACAGCCAATTTTCATCTGACAATTTGGTGACATTAGCAGTTGCTTTCATCCAAATGCTGATAAAACAACTAACCTGTAACTGAAAAACTGAATTATTCCAAATCAGAGTTACATACCAAATGCCAAAAATGATAAATAAAAGGAGAAGCATTTGACTTGTGAATGAAATTGAATTTACAAAGAAGGAAAATATGGCAAGAATCAATTATCAATATATACCGAACTTCTTTTTAGCAGGTGCTAAGGAAATCTGCATTAAAACATAGTTTATTTTCTTAAAGGAGACTTAACTATGTCAGGTCTGAAACAATGTTACACAGTACAGTTGAAGATGTTACAATTTCTCAAACAGGGACAAATACATTACCAAAACTTTTTGGAATTTCTGTACTTTGGTTTTTGTGTCCCAATACATGCAGATATGTAAACAAACATACAGATGATAAGCTATAAAAAGATGTTTCCCCCTTTATTAAATCAGCAGATGCATCTACACGTGCATTAATATGCACTTAATTAAGTATCTCCAATGTAAGGTACTAAATTAATGCGCATTAGGCTGTGCAAATGGACAGTATCCGATGTGCATGCTTTTTTAGTGATGCTTAATGAGCAGGAGACTATTTTACTACACATTAGCATAATGACACTTCTTTTTACGAGACGCTTTAATCCATAGTAAAATAGCCTATGGCGCATAAAAAAAAAGCACATGTAGATGTGCCCACTCTACTATAGAACTTGACTCTTTCTACAAAACTCAATAATCAATAACTACATTATTACTCGCTTATTTCTACCTAATCAATCAGAATGTTGCTATCTTTTGCATGGGCCCAAAAACATTAGATTATTTCCAATATATTGCAACTCAGCAGTGGGATATACAGAATAGCTCTAAGGCAAACCAGCACTACAGGCACTCCGCTATTACAGTAACAAGGAACCTTACAAAAGCCTAGAAATAGACAGTGCATGTATGTTTATGAAAATCAGTATTTCTTAGTTGTTTAACTGGATCATAATCTATGTACCAACTAGCAACACAAAAAAAAAAAAAAAAAAAAAAAAAACTGTACTAGAACTTTATTTTATGGTATACCAGAACTTCTCAAACTGGGATCCACAATGAATTTCATGATGGGAATGAGCAGGGAAACCAACAGGGGGGAAAAAAGAGACTACAAAGAACAGCTTGACAATACCTCTTAATCGTATGCTTCTGAGGAGGTTACATTGTGGTTGCAGTGATAAAGTGTTTTTTATTAGCCATAACATGGAATCATCAGGGTACACAGCAGAATAACCAATTTAGGAAGGGTATTTATTTTTAGGTGTAATACCCAAAAAAGTTTGAGTGCCTCTGTAGTATACAAATGTGACTTGTAAAAAATACATAAAGAAATGTTAGCCTTTTGATGAGTTCTTCCACATGGCATGAAGCGAAGCTGTAAAAACTGCAGCCTAAAACAGGAGGGGGTGGGGATGGAAGCTGGTGAGGGCTCTATAAATTGAAGCAGAAACAGCAATATATACTTGTAGGCAAACTGTCTAAAAACAGGTACAAATGTAAAGTTAAGGCTTGGTTTGATTCTTTACTTCTAGGCATGTGCATGTGAGTCATGCAACTAAGACTACAGACTTTTATGTAAGATATATGTTTGTATTTGAAGATTTTGTGGCTTTGAAAATCTGCAACACTTTCACTCGCACTGAATACTACCTTATTCTACAAAGTCCAACCAACTTCAGTGATGCAGCCTTAAGTGATTTCTCATTTGGGCCAATGGAAAAGAAAATCTTTAGAAAGCTGAACAACAAGAAAGTAGAAAACAAGCAATATCTTGTTTCATTAATTGACCTCTTCTTTCATAGAAAATCTCAATCCAACAATCTTTCCAAGGGTTTCTCCTCATCACCTACCCTGACCAACCAGAAAGTACGCAAAATTTTATGTTCCCAAGTCACCACGCAGAGCATGGTAAGACTATCAAACTGGAAACTGAAAAAGGCTTAGTCAGGCCCTAAAAAGTCTTTCCATCCAGATCAGCAATTTTGTAAGTGTGGGAAATATGTGACAGCACATCCTAAATTTTGCCTTGGGTTATTGCTAAATGTTTAAGAGTGCAGGAACTCCTTTTGCCTTGCGGAAAGAAACTGCTCATATACTTCAATACAACCTTTAAAAAAATATCCAAAAGTCAAGCAACCTGATCTCCTAACAGTAAGATTCAGGAGACACAATGGAAAGGATATAGAGAGGCAAAAACAAATGGACATCTTACTCCCAATCCACCTAACTGATTTCTGTGAATGGACACCAAGTAGCAAGCCTGTCTGTATAAGGACTATTTGAGCCAAATAGTTAGACAATGCATAGATCTTAAAAAGTTGACAGTGCTTATATCTTTCTTGAATATTAATTCATTTGTCTCCTTGTTGCTGACTCCAGTCGGATAAACACCAATATACTTTTAATTACACAGTGATAGAGAGATATACTTTTAGGCCTGAGGAAAAGTCCCCCCTTGTCTTTTTTCTGATATTCCTCTTCTCTTCTCTCTCCAATTCAATTTAAAAAGTTGATCATGGTGTCCAAAAATATAAAAATATATAACAACTATATAATTTGTTTGACAAGAGTTGAAACTCTTTTTGCATTAGAAAAAACACTGAAAAAACAGTGATGAATTCGTGCTACAATTTAAGTCTTTAATTCTTATGTTTAATACAGCAGAAACTGCAAAGATATTAGCTGGAATTATGTACAAGTCACAGAATTTAAGCCCTTAAAATCTTTTAGCCTGACCTGTATGCATCAAGCCCTTAAATCTTACCTGATTATTCCTACCGAGAAGGGCTACAGTCAGCCTTAAAAACAACCCTGATAAAAACAGGCTGACAAGGGAGTGCCACAACTCTCATGGACAAGCCAGCATACATACAGGAAGAAAGCGGACAGAGAACTTCCCCAAGTAGAGTTTTATAAACTCCTGACCAAGGACTCTACAGCACAATACCAAGAGGAATGACAATCTTTTAAAAGACACTATGATACGTCTGGAAACAATTACGGCTTCCATCTCCTGGGAAATCAAGACAGAACCTGTATTTACTATCCAAGATCCACAGAACTGGCAACCCAGAGCATTCCACTGTCTCAGGCACTGGCACCGGCACCATCACAGAGGGAATTTCTTGCTACATTGGCTCTACCCTATTCTCATATGCCACTGGAGCTGGCAGCAACTGGAAAGATATCACAGATTTCCTAAAGAAATGAGGCTCCACTGGCAAGCTTTCACCAATCACCTATTAGCTACCATGGATGTCATATCGCTGTATACCAACATCACCCATGAGGACAGATTACAAGCCATAAAGAACATTACTACTGGTGAGGACACTACTTCGGTTTCCATCACATTCTCCTACTTCATGCTCACATCCAACTACAGCACTTCAGATCTGGGGATCCCTTATACTTACGAACTTCACTACCACGGGCACATACATGATTTCCAACACGTTGAAATATTTCTGAAGGCCTTAAGTCTGTTTCCTCTGCAGCTGCCGCCTTCTCATCCCCCTAATATACCTTAAGGCAGACGTTCCCAAACTTTTTCTTATGACACAACCCTTCCAGATATAATAGCTGTCCACGTACCCCCACAAGCATATGTTTTTATATTTAACCCCTTAAATGCCAATTATTATTATTATAAACATTCAATCCACCATTACAGAATTCTCCCATGTACCCCCCAAGAGATGTCTTGCAGTACCCCCAGGGGTACACATACCACAGTTTGGGAACCCCAAAGCTACATCAGTACCTTCATTGTATAGATGCATGGAAAGCAATTTCTTAAGAGAAATTTCACCAGGACTATAAATTTCACCCCTTCATTGAATTGACTGTGAAATATTCCATACAGCATATTCATCATAGTGAAAGCCTGCTATGGTCGTATCACCACCACACTATCAGAAACTAAATGACCACTACAGCTACCCGACTGCAGTAGCTCTCATCCTCAGTACACCAATAACTAGAGCAGTGGTTTTCAACCTGCAGTCCACAGACCTCTGGGGATCTGCACACTGTGTTTAAGGGGTTCACGAGAAATGACTGTGATAATTCAAAAGTATGTGAATACCCACACTTACAAGTGAAAGGGGTCCATGCCTCTATTCAATTTTTTTTTTAGGGGTCTGCAAATGAAAAAAGGTTAAAAGCCACTAGTCTAGAGGCAAGTTCTACATCAGGAGTGTCAAACTCATCCAGCCTCACACAACCAAAAGGGTCACTAGGACAGTTCTTGCGTCCGATTGGAACCACACCCCAGAGCCAGCACTAATGGCCGGTGCTGTATGTAATGCAGACACCATGGCAGCCCACTGTGCCACGTGCAATACAAGTGGTTGAACCAGACCAGAGCACTACAGACAGCACACACTAGCCCCACTCCAGGCCCTGTGCTGTCTGTATGTGGCACGTGGGCTGGACAGCATCACAGGCATTGCATGCAATAGACAGGGTCAGGCTGCATGTGGCTCCCTCACTGGACCAGCCAAAGTGCTAGTACGGTCCCAATCCAGGCTAGCAACCGTTACCTGGCTCTGCCAATGTGCATGGCTAGTCCGGCAGGCACTGCATGCAGCACACCCCCCCGGATCCAGCCTGCATATGAGACTGGCTCTGCACATCACATCCGGTACACAGGGTCAGCCTAAGTTGGAGAGGACGGATCCCAGGGCTCCACAACCCAGACCCAGCTCACAGGCTACATTTGATGCACCCGTTCCACATTACATCTGTATCTGCTCTGATCCACCAACTTCGATACACATCTTAAAATCTGGAGCAGGGATTCCTACACTTCCAATACAATCCCAAAACTGAGGCCACCCAAATCAACTGGGCCAAACTCAGACCTACTCCAATACCAACCCCAGTTTGAATACCTTGGACACATCATTAAATGACTTCCAATCCCTCCTGAAAAATAAGCCACCATCTCAAGATGGCCACGGGGACAAACCTATTCTGGCTTACAGACATCCACCGACCTCAAAGAGTATCTTTCCAGCAACAAAGTACCTAACTCCTATTTTCATTGAGGCACCAAACCTTGCAACAGATCCAGATGTCACTTGTGTGGATCCCCTTCATGAATACAGACCACATCATTATGGACCAATTAACATGGATTCTATAACATCTTGGATTCATTCATCTGCTCCTCTTCCAATGTCATAAGTCATTACCTGCTTACAGTGCTCCTCTGATGTCTATATTGGACTGATGGGGCAATCCCAAAGTGAAACAATGAATGGGCGCAAAACTCACAATAAGTCTAGAAATACATATGACCCCATGGCAAAACACTTGAACCTCCCTGAACATTCCATTGCTGACCTCAGAATAGCTGTTCATGAACAACAGGTTTTTTTAAAACAGACTTGAATAGAAAACTTCAAAGCAAAAAAATGCACAGACTGGACTGTGTTAAGGATGGTCTAAACAGGGACTACACATTCCCACCCCATTCCTGGATTCTTGTGTGACACCCATAACCCTACTGGTTTACTGCTTTTTCTCCTAAACCCTCTTGGCCTCTCTCAGTACTTTCTTTTCCCTCTCCCAGTCCCCGCCTATTATAGTCAAATCACTATCTGATAGCCAGCTCCCCGTATGTCCTTTCAGGGCATCTGACAAAGTGAGCTGTGCTGAAAGTTTATACATCTTTGATTCAGTTAGTCAATAAGGTGCCACTCCACCTTGTCTTCAGCTTGAAAAAAGCAATATATATCTGATGGAAGTATTTACATCTAGAGATAGGGAATCCACCTCTCCCCATTGACATCTGTTTCATAGACATCAGGGCTGGAAGGGACCTCAGGAGATCATCGAGTCCAGCCCCCTGCCCAAAGGGCAGGAAGTCAGCTGGGCTCATAGGATCCCAGCAAGATAAGCATCCAATTTACTCCTGAAGGTGTTCAATGTAGGTGCTTGAACCACCTCCGCTGGCAGACTGTTCCAGACCTTGGGGGCTCAGGCAGTAAAGAAATTCTTCCTTATGTCCAGCCTGAAACGGTCTTGCAGGAGTTTGTGACCGTTCGACCTCGTCATCCCTTGGGGCGCTCTGGTGAACAAATGTTCCCCCAGATCCTGGTGGTCACCCCTGATAAACTTATAGGTGGCCATCAGATCACCCCTGAGCCTGTGCTTTTCCAGGCTAAAGAGTCCCATGGCTCTCAGCCTGTCATCGTAAGATCTGTTTTCCTGACCTCTGATCACACGCGTGGCTCTCCTCTGGACTCTCTCAAGCTTCTCCACATCCTTTTTGAATTGTGGAGCCCAAAACTGGAGGCAGTACTCCAGCTGCGGCCTCACCAAGGCTGAGTACAAGGGGAGAATGACGTCCCGGGATTTGCTTGAGAACCATCTATGGATGCAAGCCAGCATTTTGGTCGCTTTATTAGCCGCAGCATCGCATTGGAGGCTCATGTTCATTTTGTGGTCAACGATGACCCCCCAAGTCTCTTTCTTCTGTAGTGCTAACCAACGTAGCACTGCCGAGCCTGTAAGGATGCTGCAGGTTTTTCCTCCCAAGGTGGAGAACCTTGCATTTTTCGGTGTTAAACACCATCAGGTTCTCGTCTGCCCATTTGCTGAGCTTGTCCAGGTCAGCCTGGATCACCCGCCTATCTTCTGGCGTGGATGCTTTGCCCCAAAGGTTGGTGTCATCGGCGAACTTGGCCAGTCCACTCCTGACTCCAGTGTCCACATCTTTAATGAAGATGTTGAACAGGATGGGTCCCAGGACAGAGCCTTGAGGGGCCCCACTGGTCACAGAGCACCGCGATGAGTGACTGCCATCGATTACAACCCTCTGGGTCCGATCACGGAGCCAGTTTCCCAGCCAGCGGATCGTGGTGGAGCCAAGGCCACAACTGGCCAGTTTGGCCAAGAGGTGATCGTGGGATACCAGATCAAAAGCTTTTTTGAAGTCAAGATATATGACATCAATCTCTTCTCCCTTGTCCAGGTGATAGGTCACCTGGTCATAGAAGGAAATGAGATTGGTCAAACAAGACCTACCCACAACAAACCCATGCTAGCTATCCCTTAGAATGTTAGCCTGGGCCAGTCCCTCAAGGATGGCCTCCTTAATAAACTTTTCTAAGATCTTCCCCAGGATAGAAGTCAGGCTAATGGGCTTGTAGTTAGCCGGATCCACTCTCCTCCCTTTCTTGAAGATTGGCCTTCTTCCAGTCTTTGGGCACTACACCAGAGCGCCAGGAGTTTTCAAAGATCCGTCCGTGCCAGTGGCTGGGCTATGACGCTCGCCAGCTGTTCGAGTAACCTGGGGTGCAGATTGTCAGGGCCGACTGACCTGAAGGTATCCAGCTTCTCAAGGTGTTCCCATAGCAGGCATGGGCGTCCCATAGGACTGATGAAAGACTGACGCAAAGTACCTATTTAATAGGTTGGCTTTTTCCTGGGCATCAGTTGTCAGTTGCCCCATCTGGTTTAGCAGGGGTCCAACGCTGCCCTTGTTTTTCCTCCGGCTTCCCACATATCTGAAAAAGGACTTTTTGTTGTCCTTGATGCTTGAAGCTAGTTGGAGTTCAGTTGCAGCCTTGGCTTTCCTGGTTTGCTCCCTGCAGGACCGGACCAGCGCAGAATAATCCTCCTTGGAGGTGAATCCCGTCCTCCATCCTTTGCAGACTTTCCTTTTTAGCCGCAGGAGGTCCGCTAGGTCCCTGGAGAGCCAGGAGGGCTGCTGTGCCTTCTTGCTGCCTTTCCTCCGCGTTGAAATAGCTTTAGCTTGTGCATTAAGGATCGCTTCCTTGAGAAGCAACCACTCTTCTTGAACTCCCATCTCCCTGGGGTCATGGTCCCCCAGGGCCTGACCGACAAGCCTCTTGAGGTTGTCAAAGTCGGCTTTTCTGAAGTCAAGGACTTCTGTGTTGCTGACTGCCTTGCCAGCTTTACAGCAGATGGTGAAGGCGATTAGCTCGTGGTCGCTGTCACCCAGCTTCCCATCGATCACTAGGTCGCCGATTAGGTCGTCCCCCGTAGCCAGTACCAGGTCGAGCACCGCTTTGCCTCTTGTTGGCCCATAGACTTCTTGAGTCAGGTAGAGGTCCTCCACGCACAAGAGAAAGCTTTGCGACCACTCGGATTTTGCTAAGTGATCTTCCCACAAGATGTCCAGGTAATTGAAGTCACCCATGACAACCAAGGTCCTGGAGCAAGCGGCCTCAGTCAGGGAAACTCCAAACAGTATCCTCAGTCAAAGGTCAGTCATCACAGATCCACAGCAAGACTTGCATCTTGGTACAACCTAAAACACAGGGCTTCAACCTTTTTTAGCAAGTGCGCCCCTTCTGGTGTCAGCAGCCAGACATGGAGCAGGGGCAGAGGATGCCTGCATGTGGCGGCTGCTGCTACCAATAGGCAGCCCACAGAGTCACACATGAAACCAGCTGTGAGAAAATAGCGCAGGGCAGTGGCTGCCACTGCGTGCAACACCCCTGGTGCTACTCACCCCCACAACCCTGCTCCCGGGAGTGGGCATAGAAACGCACTTATCCCCCCGACCCGCCATTGAGACTGTCACAGGCAGCCAATCAGGAGAGCGAGCTTTGGGTGGAGGTCAGGGAGACGTTGCAGTGTGTCATGTGCGGCTGGGAGCACCTAGCACACCCCTCCCCCTTCCTCAGGTAAGAGAAGAATGCGCTGGGGAGACGGTAACACCATGCCCCAGGGTGCGCTGTCCTCACCCGACTGCCCCCGCGTACACCTGAAGACCTTTCTAATTACACCCGGGGGTACATGTACCCCCAGTTGACAACCCCTGACCTAAAAGGTTTGGAGGCTGGTAAAATATTCAGTAAAAAGATCATAAATGTTCTGTTAAAAACACAAGGCAAAACCTCCAAGCTTTTCCCTTCCAGGCTTACAGAGCTCCAGCTTGCAATGGGCTTCTTGGGGGGGCCCCCCTGCCCCATACACTGGGTACTGGGACCTGGGGGCAGAGGGCAGCCTTTCAGGAGTGAGGGGCACTGGGTCGGGACTGGCCATAAATATTTACAAATGGATTCTGGTACAAAAAAGGTTGAGAATCACTGCCCTAGGCTACCTAGAAAGGATTAAATACAGAGGAGATTGGTCCTCCCTCCCTTCTTTATAATTTATAAAGATGACCTGAAAAGATTTTTATTCTTCTTCTTGTTGAGAGATATTACAAGAAACAACTTAGATTGTTCTCCAAGAAAACATCTTGGGGCCTCACAGATGTTTTTTCTTGAGAACTTTGAGGACTTGGCTGATAAAGATTGCATGTCCCGCTAACTAAGCTATACATAATTTAGCTGGTGATCATTGTGACAGTTCTAGTCTGTCTGAATAAAAATGTTTGCCATTGTCAACTGGTCAGCTTTCAGGGATGTGCAATCTCCTTATATTACCTTACAAAGTCTACCTAAGTCTCTTGTAAGGTAGATAAGACACTGTTTTCTCCCAAAAATATAGTTGGGGGGAACCCAGTGCTCTGGAAATTTTCCAAGCCTTTTTCTACACTTACGGAAAGTGCAGGTTAACATCATGGACAAATGAAAGGTCACACCCATTAGAAAAAACACATGGCTGCAGGGTTCTGTACCCAACAAACCACCCTGTGACTAAGATACCAGTTCTGTTTCTAGCAGTCACAAACTGACAAAGAACCAAAAAACCCTCCTCTGTTCAGAACATTTAATAGCTTCAAAATAGGTAAGAACAAACGAACAAAATGAACTTACAGCATTGTTGTATATGAACACAGCCAATGATTTAACCCATGCTCCCCAGCCATACCATAAAACTCCCCATACCATAAAACCCACCATGCTGAGATACACTCCCAAGAGAGAAAATGTGGTTTCGATCTGTAACGTCCCAAGTTGCCGCCAATGTACCCTCAAAGATTTAGCGATCCGTGAGCAATCCTGGCTGGAAGTATGTGGGCATCTCAGTGTGCCCGCCCCTTCCCGCTCCTGCAGCAGCCTGTGGCCAGGTTGGGGTGGGGTGGCTGGTCACAAACCGGTGGCAGCAGGGGGAGTGTCAGCGCCCCCTTGCTATGACACTGATCTTCCCCCCAAGCCAGTGCCCAGGGCCCCCGACTGCCCCCTCCTGTCGGTATACCACTGCGTGCACGGCATTAAAAAGTTATTGCATGACATGATTTTCTTTTCCACACGCACGTGCGCAGCTTAGAGGGAATGCTGGTTGCTGCCTGGCCTCCGCATGACTGAGCAGCTCAGATTCTGCCCGGTTCTCCCTCTGGACGCACAAAAGTAGAAGGGGCCTAAACAAAAACAGATTTGATGGCACAAGTGACAGCAGTAGCAAAAATACCGGTGGGGGAGGGGGGGGATTCATGTAGCTGGAAGCAGCTGTGGCCACGACAAGGGGATGCGGCAGCAGTTGCAGAGATGCCCAGCGACAGAAGGGAGAATTTGAAACCAAAAGGGAAACGAAAGCACCGGCTGTCCTTTACCCTCTCAAACACTTGACAGTCACCGGGCTCCTCGCAACTGTGCGGCTCACTTGCCCTCCCAGCTGCTTCCCCGCCCGCGGCCCATGAGCAAGCCCTCCACGGCCCGCGCCCTTCTTTTCTCCCGGCCTCTCCCCTCCTTCTTTCTCCCTTCTCCTTCCCCCACCCTGGGGCCCAACAAGCACCCCCCTCCGCGCCCGGGTGCCTGACACGCGGGCCTGGGCGAGCCGCGCCCCAGGCCGGGCGTTACCTGCCCGGCGGGCGGCTCCGAGGCCCCGGGGACAAAGGCGCTGCCAGGCCCCTCCACGCCTGGCGGGCGCTGCTCCCGCAGCCAGCGCATGCGCACGGAGCGCTCCCGGTCCCCGGCCCCGTGCGCACTCACCCCCGCACTGCTGCGCAGGCGGGGCCGCTCCGCCGGCTGCGGGACCGAGGGGGCGCGGCCGCGTGCCCCGGAAGGGAATGAGGGGAAAGAGCACGCGCCGCCGCCGTTGCTACGTCCCCTCCTTGGGGGTGGGGGCAGCAGCCCGGCCCCGCCCAGCAACTGTGTGGGGGGCGGGGCGCTGCACGTGTGTCTCTGATGCCTCCGGGCTGCGGCCGTTAACTGCTGTCCGGGAGCCGTTGGCGCGGCGGCGGGGTGGGGCCGGGCGTCGAGTTTGATGTGACGCCACGCAGGAGTCACGCCTGCCGCCCCCGGGGGCTGCTTTGGAATGGCGGCGTCGGCAGAAAGGGGTTGGGAGGGGAGACTGTTGCTGGGCGTAGGACAATGATCGTGTTTGTATGAGCATGTCAACCCCGTTATGATCAGTGGTAGTAAAAGGACTCCCAGTGTACCAGACAAAGTCCTTTGGGTAGATGTGGTAGCTTTGAGTAGAGCAGGGGTGGGCAAGATGTGGCCCGCCAAGCCATTCTATCCAGCCCGTGGGGCCCTTAAACATTTTAGAAAATTAATATTAATCTGCCCTGGGCTGCCTGTTACGTGGCCCTCGATGGTTTGCCAAACTCAGTAAATAACCCTCTGCCCAAAATAATTGCCTGCCCCTGGCTGAAACGAACTACATAGGAACATTCTTCTTTTGCAACTTCAGGACACAAACTGACAGGCACTCTTGAGGCAGCTCATTGATAGGGTGTATGTAAAAACC
Source organism: Crocodylus siamensis (assembly GCF_052110815.1). Classification (NCBI taxonomy): domain Eukaryota; kingdom Metazoa; phylum Chordata; order Crocodylia; family Crocodylidae; genus Crocodylus; species Crocodylus siamensis. The sequence goes on along the minus strand of NC_143395.1, from coordinate 272,992,748 downwards.
CAAGACGCTCTGGGACGCAGTGCCCAGCGCTTAGCAAGGACTGCTGCTTTAAAGTCCCCGTGTGTCACATGTATCAGCGTCCCCATGCTGAACAAATGGCGGCAGGGTGCTCAGAACTAAACCTCATCCAACATGTTTTATTTCGAACCGTGCCACCACCATTTTTTCAGTGCGGGGACGCTGATCCATGTGACGTGGAAGGCTGCCAGCACCTATCAATTTGCGTTCTCCAGCAGACTCGATTAATCAAGCCTGCTTCCTGCATATGTATAGGAGGCCTCTAGCCTCTTGACTTTTGAGATGGTTTAATAAAAGATACCAGATTTACCCAAAGAACTTGTCTGCTTCTAGCCTTAACTGACTTGGGGGTTTGCCGTCAACACCCTCTCATGATTGCTTGCCTCAGAATAAAGAAATGCTTCAACTTTGATGGCCCAGTTTTCATTCACTCTCTTACGAGTTACAGTGAGCAATATAAAGTAAATAATAAGACTTATTTGCATATTTTTTCAGTGAATGATATTATAATTTGAAGCTTCCAATACAATAATTTCATACTTAAGACCTGGTAATACTGGGGATAGAAGAGAGGTGCTGACCCTAGCAAGGGCCTCAGGATTGAGCAGTGCTGCCTCCACCCCACCCTCTCATCCCTGCCATACATTATATGTATGATGCAAAGTCACTGCTGTGGGCAATAAATGTAGAATGGCTGCATGTGCAAAGGAATGATCCTCCTGTAGAAATGGCCACCCACCTAGAAAAGGAGCCAACCAGCTACAGTTAGTGCTTGAAAATGAGTAACAACTTTATATGTTGGTTTCTATCCAGGTTCCATTTGAACCACGGCAAAGCCCTGAGGTGCCAAACAGCTCTGCTGTTACCAACCTCCCAGGGCAAAGAGCCGAACCCCACCCAGGGGTTGGCAGAGCTATAGCAGATCTGGGTTAGCCGTCAGGCTTTTTCCAGCCCATCCAGGGCCTCCCCTGAAAGGTCCCTGATCTTTGGAATGGGGTCTCTAGCTCAGTTAGAATATCTTCCAAATTTGAATTTTGCCACTTGCAAATTAAAATTAATAAATATTGAAGATAATTGCTTTATTCGAGTCAAAGTTCTTTTTCAGGAATTGTAGGTCCTGTATCTGGACACGTGGTTGGACTGTTCCTTTGAGGTTCCTTCCAGCCTTGTGATTTGGTATTAATTGGGGTCGATATGGTTAATGTTGATAAACTATTAATGCAAGTAAGCTAGAATTCAAAGATGGAAGCTAATTATACACAGTACTCCATCTGGGTAGTTTTCCTCACAGTCAAGTGATGCATTTTCCCGATAAAATACTTTATGGTTACAAACATTACAGAACAGCAGGGAGAAAGCTTCATTGAGAGTTACTCAGTCTCTTCTACCACCCTGTACAGGTTCAGGCTCAGCAACAAAGGTTTTCTCCGCATTCCTGCAACTTAATTGGATTTGACAATAGGAATCATAGAAGGCAGGGAATTTGCATTAGGGTGGTGCGAAACGGCTACGTTAAGTTTCAGTTTTGGATCCAACCATTTTGGAGGGCAGCGATTTGTTTTGGTGTCTCAGATCACTGTTCCATTTCGGTTCGGCTGAATCTGTTTTGGAGTTTTGACACTGTTTCAGAGATTCAGATTGGCCAGGGAGAGGCAGATACAGCTGAGCAGCGGCTCCTTAGGCTGTGCCTGCCTCTGCCCTGCAGGAGAAGCCCCCATGGCTGCCTTTCCCTCCGGTCCCAGCCCTTAAAAAAAAAAAAGCAGCCCTGCACTCACTGGCTGCAGCAGCAGGGATCAAGGCCTCTGATCAGCAGTGGGGACAAAAGGCCTTTTTCTTTTTTTCTTTTTTTAAGTGCCGGAAGGCTGGGGATGGGGCCGGGCAGGGCAGCCATGGGAGCTTCTCTGGCAGCTCCTCTCTCTGTGCCTGCCCCTGCCCTAGCGGGGCAAGAAAAGCCCCCATGGCTGCCCTGGCCGGCCCGGCTCCATCCCCAGCCTCCCAGCACTTTAAAAGGAGGGCTGCGGAGCTGTGCCAGACTCTTCTTTGGGGCACTTCTGAAATGCTCTGAAACATCCAAAACGTTTCGGATGGTTTCATTTAGTTTCAGAGATGTTTTGGAGCCTTCCGTTTCATTTCAGATTCGGTCTTTTGGTCATCGAAACAGGCCAAAACACCTCCAAAACTAAACAGCTGCTAAAATTTTGCATAGCCCTAATTCGCCCCATATGGACTAACCAAGGTAAATATATAGCACAAGCCACACTCAGCTCCTCTTGGTTTTGAACAGCACTCTTCCACTGGATATATTCTGAACCTAATGTGATCAGTGTGCTTGTTTTTATTAATACACACAGTTAATTTTTACTGTAAACATGGTCTGAGAACAGGTCATCCTTCAGGGAAGATGGCTACCTCAAAACAGCTGCAGAAGATCCTGTGGGAGCAAAGTCTGTAAGGGAGGAGAGATTATACAATACAGGAAAAGGGCAGTCAAACAGACAATAAATTTTAACTAATCAACTGTATTACTGTACTTCAAGGGTAATGCACTTTATCAATCTTTTACACTAGTTTCAAAAAAGGTTTTTCAGGTACATTAATGATGATGCCTGCTTTGAGGTAACAGCTGTAACTTTATTTTTCATTTCTGCCTTACTCACAATCTTAAAACGTCCAGGCACTTTTCTTCCTTTTATACAAAAACACTCTGACTAAATAAATCACAGGACCTTCTCATTCCTTTATGAAAGGAGAAATCTGTTTGTATACTGTACAGGTACACAGATTTTGTTGTTATTCCTAAAGGGTCACTCAGTACATACTGTACACAAAGATTCAGAAGCTAATTAGTCAAGCCTCAGCTAAGATCAGTTGTTCTACTGCATTTTACAGAAACTTAATGTCATGGAGACACCCAAATGCAGGATTGAATTTTGGGGTGCCATGTGTGTCAGTAAATCTCTCTCTGACGTAGAGTTACTGCAGTGGTGTTTGGTCTCTGTTTATAGCTAATGTTAAACTATGTTCAGTTTTTATCATTTTTAAGTTGATACGAACCCAGTTATTTGGTATGAATGCATTTTTATAACGTGAATCAAAACAGGCAGTAACTTGATCGTTGGATCAAATGTCAGGAAAGTCCCACATCAGACAATAGGTGTTCACACATCCGAAGGGAAACCAATCTCAAGAGTTGCTTTTGGATCAATCTGGGAGTTTTGGCAATGCTCTCAGTATTTGCCTGCCTTGGACATGCCAGCCCCCAAAAATGGCTAGTTACATATCAAAGGGAAATAACTCACTTTACGCAGATAAGGACTAGAGTACATTTCAAAAGAAAAAGTCATGCTGAGAGAGCAATAAGAGATAGCTGAGAAAATCTGATACTCAGTTTCTCCATCTAGAAACCATAAGCAAAAGCTGTAAACATTTCTGCCTTGAATACATTACCATATTTACCCAAATCCAAGACAACTTTGAATTTAAGATGACCCCCCAATAAATAGATTCTACATGTGGAAAATTATAAATTTGTTTTAAATTTCCATGTAAAGGATCTAATTCTTGCAAGGTCATCTTAAATTTGCCTTCCCACCACTGCCATGTAAAAAGTAGTGCCAGGGAGGCAAGTAGCAGGGGAGGCAGGGGCCTGACCCCTGCACCCTGCCTGCTCCACTTGTCTCCCTCCCCATCAGCAGCAAAGTAGGTTTAGATAGGATATCAGAAAAAAAAAATTCTTCACGCTTAAAACTGTGAGGCAGTGGAATAGACTGCCAAGGGAAGTTGTGGTCTGTCCATCACTGGAGGTGTATAAGAGGTTGGACAGACACTGGTAAGGGCATGGGCAACTGATGCCTCCTGACTGATGTCCAGCAGCCAGTCAGCAACGCTGCCCCAGAAGTGCCAGGGGCGCTTCTCTTGGTGCCCCCACTCTCTGGCTGGCACTCTCAAGGGGGCACTGACACTCCCGCCTCCCACTCCTGCCTGTCAGGGGATGCAGCGGCGCCAGTGGGTCAGGGATAAGCTAGGTATAGCTGTGCCTGTGTTCTGTTATGAGTATTTCCCCATACTGCTGGGCTTTGCTGGATGCCACATGTGGCCTGAAGGAATTTTTTCCCCTCCTGCTGCTACACGTCAGGGTTTTTTTAAACCTTCCTCAGAAGAACTGGGTGTTGGCTACAGCCAAGGCTGAGGATTTTGATTGGAGCGTGCTAACACTCCTGTTGGGACCTACAACTGGAGGTTCTTGGTTAAAGTAGGGTTACCATATTTCCAGTATCAAAAGAGAACACCTGAGAGAGGGGAGGAGCATAAGACTCTGTGTGTGTGGGCGGGGGGGGCAGTGATATGCCCATGCTCTGCCTCTGCCCCTCACTCCTAAGGCCCTGCTGCTCCAGCCCTCCCTCACTCCCAACCCGCAGCCCCTGCCCCCCAGCCCTGCTGCTGCTCCTCACTCCCGAGCCACAGCCCTCTGCCCCCCAGCCCTGCTGCCCAAGCAGCTCATGCATTGCGTGCCTGTGTGAACACTCACCCACACATACTCACCCACACACACGGTGTCTCTTTACCTGGCGAGGGCCTGCACGGGGAGCACATGACCCCCAACAGCCAATCACTTTGCCTGCTGCTCCCAGCCCCAAGCAACCAGCCTGGGAGAGCAGAGGAAAAGCAAAAAACTCCAGACATTTACTCTCACTTAAAACACTCGCTTGGACATGAGGACAGGGATCCAAAAAACAGGAAACATCTGGGAAAACCCGGATGTATGGTAACCCTAGGTTAGAGGGTTTTGCCCTTCTGCTCCGGATCAGATTGATCACCGTATTTGGAGTCAGGAAGGAATTTTACCACATGGTCAGATTGATACAGACTGTAGGGGTTTTTGCAGGGGGTTGGAGAGCGGGGGTGGCCCTCTTTCTTGGATTTCTTGAGTATATTTTAACAATGTTTGCAGCAGCAGGAGGTTGGTTGCCATGGTCCCCCTGGCTTACTGGTGGCAGATCAAAGTGTCAGGGCCTGTGGTTGTGTCAGGGTTGAATGTATAATTTTGTTAATTGGTTAAAAAAAATCGATTTGTATAGGATGGTTTGGATAGCAATGATCCTGCCTCAGGATTAAGACAGGGCATGGTTTATGTGCAGCCAACCTTCACCATTGGGTTCTTCTCAACAACCCAGACTGTGGCTGTGGCAAAACACACACTGTCTCATACTGTCAATGACTGCCCACTAAGTTCAGTGGTGGACTACAGGAGCTGCATGTGGCCACTGAGGACACTATTGCACGGCTTGGTGATAGACACACTGACTAACTGCTTCAGGCAGGGGGCTGTTGTAGATGAAGTATGAAAGCCCCTTCCAGCCCTACTTCTCCAATTCTATAATTGTATGACCCCCAGTGTAGGCTTCTGCCTGCCCCCCTACCCACACCACTGCTGGACTTGGTCTACCACCCTCAATTGTACTGACACCCAATCCCCAACCTGTCCCACTATCCAAATCCCAACCTGGACCCACCGCAGCTGCTGCTGACACCATGACTACAGACTCCAAACAGCTGCATTGGTGACATCTCTGGTCTTGGCCTGAGGCACATGGTAGCTCTGACTGCAGTCATGAGTCAGGGATGGAGGTGGAGCTGCAGCAGTCACCTGCCTTGGGCTGTTACTTGAATCTAAAATGAGGCTTCCCACCCCTATTTGAAGGTGTGGAAGAAACCTTGTCTTGGATTTGGATGAATACAGTAAGTCAGGAAGGATACCTGATCTGAAAGATTATATATATATAAAATCTATGCATCTATCTATACATATAGAGAGAAAGAGCAAGAGTGAGAGAGCTAGAAAGAGAGTGAGAGAGGGAGATGAAGTCATCTGCATAATACATGCTCTTCCCAATTTTAAAAGAAAAATACTTAAAGAGATCACTGGTAAGGAAAAGCTGTCTAGAGATCCCTGTTGTTATGCAGTTCATCTAGTCCCCTAGTTAGGAAAAAGCCAGGATAACCTGATAAGCTGCCAGGTCTCATGGCAGAGAACAACACTGTGAATCAAGCACCTGCATCCAGCAGTCATCCCAAAAGTTTTTCCAGATAGAGAAACAGAGTGAAACATTTCTGTTATTTCTTTTACATTGTCTTCCAACCTATGCATTTGTTGGCACGTATGATCTATCTTCCTTCTGTAAAAATTCAGTTTTGTTTTGTTCTTTACTGTGGGAAGGTGATTTTCAGAGCAACTGGTAAATTTCAGGCATTCTACTGCTTCAGAGGGGAGAATCTATTGAATGTTGGAGCAGACTTCATTAATCGAAAGATTAATTGAGTCTGCTGGAATGCAGTAATTACTGCGCTCCAGCATCATGTGCATCCGTGTCGCTGCACTGAAAAATGTCTGTGGGGATGACTTAGCTAAAGCTAGTTAAAGCCCCCACCACCATTTTTCAGCGCAAGGACGCTGATACACATGAGGCTTTAGGTGCTTTAATAAGTGCGGCTCTTGGAGCCCTGCTAAAGAGCCCCCTTCCCCACACCACCTCTCAGAGCACATCTATAAATGCCCTAAAATATTTTTCAAAATGAAGACAAACATCCCTTAAGCTGGTAGGCCTCCTCTACTGGAGCTGCAAAGGTGGGCCCAGGGCTGGAAAGACTGAGATTCGCTAGGGTAAGATGTTACCCCAAAGGCAACATCTAGTGCAGGGGTGGGCAAAATGCGGCTTGGGGGCCAGATGCAGCCTGCCAGGCCATTCTATCAGGCCCGTGGGGTCCCTAAAAAATTTAGAAAATTAATATTAATCTGCCCTGGGCTGCCTGTCACGTGGCCCTCGATGGCTTGCCAAAACTCAGTAAGCGGCCCTCTGCCCAAAATAATTGCCTGCCCCGATGTGGTCTGTTCTTTGTAAACAGCTAGCAGAACAGTGGAAAGAAGCTTAGAGCTGAGGAATCACCCTGACATCATCAGCAGTTTGTCATGCTTAAAAATGGGGACCAAGCCAAGGGAGCCTGTTACAATGACACTGATTTCAGATGAGTTACATCACCCTCAAGCCAGGAAATTAGAAAAGTTAGCTCAACAAATTAATCTGCAAAAGTGTGATGATTTTGTACTCAAAATTCTAGACAACATTTTCTTGCCTAACAGAGAGAATAAGTTACATTAGGGACTCTTGATACTCAAGTGAAACTGCTAATGTAGCAATTCTTACTAAGCAAAAAACCCCCAGATTTAATATAATTCAAACAGACTGATTGCATTCCATGGCTCATTTCACATCACCAAAGTACTTTTAAAGCGAGTCTTTAAAAAGGTTTAAGTCGTACATAATGGTTCCTGTCCATCGTACTTAAAATATCATTCCTTTACCCACACACAAAACAAATCTATTCCCTCTAAGTTCTAACAGGCATATATCAGGTAATCAAATTATATCATATACCTTAAACTAATGGACATGCCTACTGTAGGAATAAGTATATAGTCCAGACTTCATTACCAAAGGAGAGTTTAAAAATAAAATACTTTGTTAGATTCATAGATGCTAGGATCAGAAGGGACCTCAACAAATCATTGAGTCTGACCCCCTACCTGAGCAGGAAAGAGTGCTGGAGTCAGATGACCCCATCCAGATGCCTATCCAGCCTTTTGTTAAAGACCCCCAAGGTAGCGGAGAGCACCACCTCCTTTGGAAGCCCATCCCAAATTTTGGCCACCCTTACCGTGAGGAAGTTTTTCCTGGTATCTAGCTTAAATCTGCTCTGTCAGTTTATGACCATTGTTCCTTGTTACCCCAAGAGGTGCCCTGGTGAACAGAGCATCTCTCATCCCTTGCTGCGTCCCCCTAATGAATCTGTAGGTGGCCACAAGATCACTTCTCAGACTTCTCTTGGAGGCTGAAGAGGTCCAGGTCCCTCAGTCTCTCCTCATAGGGCTTGTCCTGTAAGCCCCTAATCATATGAATGGCCCTCCTATGGACCCTCTTGAGTCTATCAACATGCTTCTTGAAGTACGGCACCCAAAACTGGACGCAGTACTCCAACTGCGGTCTGACCAATGCCTCATAGATGGGAAGGATCACCACTTTGGTTCTATTTGTCATGTATCTGCTGATGTATGATAAAGTGAGGTTAGCTTTGCTGATGATTTTGTCACACTCATGACTCATGTTCATCTTGGAGTCTACTATGACTCCAAGATTCCTTTCTGCTTCTGTGCTGCTGAGAGGGTCACTGCCCAGCCAGTAGGTGTTCTGGATATTTTTCCGCCCTAAGTGCAGCATCCTGTTGTGTACTGCCCACTTCTCCACCCTGTCCAGGTCTACCTGCAATCGTTCCCTACCCTCCAGAGTGTGCACTTTACCCCACAATTTATTATCCTCCTCAAAAAAATTTGACACTATCAAGGCCATTAGAAGGTGGTGCGGTAGAGTTTATATAGCTCCAACCACACATGACTTTTTAAATTTAAAACTTGCTTCATTTTTGTATGCTACTATGCAATTTCTTTGGCCTTTCCAAACTCTAGTTCTGTCTTTTGGTGCATGTACACCGCCCCCCCCACCCCCCAAGTTTGGAAAAGCCAAAGACACTGAAAATACAGCAAATTTTAGACTTAAAAAGTCACGTGTAGTTAGATGGTCTGCAGGAATCACCCAAATTTAAAAAAACATGGAGTTTGTATTGTTATCCTATCCTTCTTTCCTTCCCCATTTCCTGTTGAACCCATTTGTTGTAATTTATCTTGCATTAGATTATAAAGAACCTGAGGCAGGATCTTGAATGTAGCTAGTGTAACAAAGCCCTGACTCAAGTTGGAGCCTCTAAGTATCACCTTTGTACTAATAAAAAATAAACAGAGCTGATACACTGGGTATCCATCAAGTATGAGATGATGGTGATAGGTGAACTTGGATACCAGAAAGGAGAAAAAGTTCAAAATCATGGATGATATCACCAAAGTTACAGTGGAGATAAGCGTTAGAAATGGACAACTTCATAAATTGTATGAAAACAAGAAATGCTTCATAAAAAGAGCTAGACGGGCAACTCTAAAAGCAAATTTAAGTTCTCTTATATACAGCATGCATATAGCATAAGCACAGCAAAGCAAACCAAGGACTTCTCCTGTATAGCCTACCAAAAAAACAAAGGCAAAGCATGGAAGAGATGTGAGTGCTCTTTATAGATACAGAGAAAAACAGCAGGGAAGGGAAGAGCTACTTAAGCCAAAGAACAATCTTAACACAAGAACAAATTAGCCATGAACTATTTAGCCTTCAGACTGGATCATGACTTCTAACCAAGAGTTAAGTTCTGGAACAGCATTCCCATAGAAGTCTGGATCAAGAAACCCAACTAGTTTTAAGATGAAGCTTGGTAAGTCTATGAACAAGATTACACTTTAGGATTGCCTGTGATAGCAGGAGACTAGACCCAGGAGGTCTCTGCACATCACATGACCTCAGCAATCCTGACCCAGATGTATGACCCTCTAGAAGTCAGAAGATTGTTCTTTCTCTGTGCTCATTTGTTTTTTGATCTCTCTGCCAACTGTAATATGAACAGTCCCATAAGGAAGTGAACTAGGAGAGGATTCATTCACAATTTACACACACAAACAAAAATTTCACAGAATATTTACACCCAAAGCCTACTTGTATTTGAGCTGACAGTCTAGAAGTGAATACCCTGGCATTGGTTTTGAACTCACAGTAGCACAAGTGAAGAGTAACTTCTGAGAAATCACTGGAGATGAATCCATTAACCCCGATCTGTCACTTCCTCCTGGAACGTGGTAGTCTGCTCAGGTATCTCCATAATCCCCTTACATTCCCCCTAATAGTTCTCTTTTGGGAGACTGCCTGACAATTAGGATTAAAAAAATAAGAAAAAGGAAAGCCCAATTCCAGAACTCAACAATAAGATTTTTGTCTTTTGCTTTAGGAGAAAAAATATTTTAATGATGCAAGAGACATTTGAACTTCTGAAAGCCTTATGTTACATTATGACTACAACTCTAATAATGGCCTGTACTCATCCTTTCCATGGGAGTAACAAGTACTATTCATGTACTGTTTTTGGTAAATACATAGCTGTCATACTCTGAAAAACACAGACAATATTATGGGAATAATTTTCCCATTCATGATATCATCTCACACCCAATTTTTTTTTTTTTTTTTATCTGGGTCATTCTGAATGCTTGGGTCCACTCCTGTATAGTGCTGAGCACCTGAAAGTCCCTGTGATTTCAATGACTTATTTCCCAGAACAAAGGATCTGAGTGAAATATACAGATTATAAAAACACAAAGCCCCATGATCATCCTTAGTTCAGAGTCTTTGTAAAGTTTACCATGTTTTTTCTACTTTATTTCTCCAGTCTCTTTGCAGTCCTAATCGGCTCGTTTATGAAAAATATCTAGGGCTAAATTCAGAAGGGCTGTATGTCTGCCTTTCTAAACTTCTACCTAAATATCAGACTCTAGTTTTGGAGGGTTCATTTTGTTCTAGCAAATTGCAATTATTATCTAAACCACCATTGATCTGGAAACACTATTTCTTTGGCTTTCAAACAGTAGAAACACTGTAAAAAAAACTTTTCACTGTAATTCAGTACTTCCCTCTTAACAGAAAAAGCAAAAAAGAGGGCAAAAGAGGAGTCAGAAAAAAAAGAAACCGGTAGCTCAGATATTAGTTATTTCTATAAAAAACAAACACTTTCCTTCTCTGTGTCCCCAGCTCTACAGTGTTCCCCTACAATAAGTATTTTCCCAGCAAACTAAATATAACTAGCAATATGAGCAATAACAGCATCTATTTTTCCAACAATGAGCACTTATAAAGACAACACTCATCTAAAGGTTGGTCATTAATTATTGTGGGAATAATAATGCAGGAATATTACTACTAACAGTATGAAAATAGTTTAATAAAATTATTTTAAGATTTTTTTGTAACTGCACTTTCTTCTAGAAGTGTCTGAGTAATTTAACATCAGGATTTTTTAATATTAACAAAATGTAATCAGTTACAAAATCATTTAATGTTTTCCAGCTTTTGATATACTGCCCAATATTCTCAATTTTTTCCTTTTCTGGTATCAACTTAACATCTAAATAAATGTTTTTCCAACTATTTAAGTTGGTCTAATAAAAGATATCAGATTCACCCAAAGAATCTTGTCTGCCTATGTCCTTAGCTCAACATGGCTACAACCTACACCCCTGTAACATACCATTTATAAACTTCAAGGAATCTAGTTTTATTATACGTATAAAAATGGAGCTGCGGCTCATAGTTTGTTTGAAAGGAACAGAAATACTATGAAGACCACAATATCATCTTAAAATCCTACCAATACTTAGGCAAAAAAGGAAGCATCTTCTAATTACTGTATTTCATCAGTAACTTCAGTTGCATACAAATTAAATGGGAAAACCAACAGCGAGCACCAATGCAATTGTTTTAACATATGAACAGTGGTCCAAAAAAACTGAGAACATTAGAACCTGGATTTTTTTTCATATCAGGTTGGCTTGCAAACTCCTTACTTTGCAGTGGGCTGGCAAATTAAGAATAAGAGGCTCATAAGATTGCCTGGCTTTTACCTGAAAAAGTGTCATTTCTTCACTCAGCTAGAGAGTATCAGTGGTCCCACACAGCTATTTGCTGGAGCTGTATATGCCCCCAGCTAGTTTGCAAACCCTTATCCTTCACAGGAGCCTAGGAACCTAACCCCATGAAGAATCCAGATTCTACTGGAAAATTGCAAATGGAGAAGTCTTCTTTGAAAGTGTGTTGCCACTTAAGAGTTTGATGCCTTCTATGTCAGCACCACTTCTGCACATAAAATACCAGAAGGAAAGGTGTTTAGGAATTGATGGTACAACTACTATTTACAAAACTTCCTCACGAGGAAGTAGGGAAGCAGGGGGGGAAAAAAAAAAAAATAGATGCAGCTCAGTGCATGGAGCTGCCTTGTTACACCTCTGACATTAAGCATAAATTTCTTAAGAATCTGACCACAGGATGAACTGATAAAGATACACTTCATTCACCAACAAGTGCTTCTTTGCAACCTCACCCTCCCCATTATTTTTAATACAACCTGGTTTAACTAACAAGAAATCTATTGTGGATTAAAGTTATTAAAAATATATTATTGGGAGCTGAACACATTAATCAAAAAAGCAGAATGCCATTTCATGTTATTGCATAACTGAAGCCACAGAAAACAAAACTCTTCTTATCTTCTGCCCTGTCCAGCCAAATGCTCACCTCACTAATCACAGTCTGGCTTTAATAGGACTGGAAAAAGTGGACACATCCTTGTGGAGGTAGCAGAGGGAAGATCTCAACAAGGAGCATCTAGTGTGGCACTTCTGCCTGCCCTTGAGGACAGTGCTACTTTTGGCTGCTCCTGAACATGTGAAAACAGAATGCCTCTTTCTCAGTCCCCTTATCTTGCCCAGTGGAAGTTTAAAAAGGTGTGTCATGGTAAATATGCCCGTTTCAAACTCTGTTCTGCCCACCCTATCACTGGCTCCTATGTGGAAATGTTGGTGAGAGAAGGGTGCTGCTAGTTTTCACTAATGAGGGAAGGTAGCTGTTGTGGGCTGCCAATTTCAGATCCATTCTCAATCATAGAAAAGTAAGGCTGGAAGGGACCTCAGGAGTTCATCTAGTTCGACCCCCTGCTCAAGGCAAAATCATTATCTCTAAACCATCTAATCCAATTGCTTGTCTAGCCCTCTCTCAAAAACTTACACAGATGGAGATATCACAACCTAGTGTAACCTGTTTGAATGCTTAACTATAGTTAGAAAGAGCTTCCTAATATCCAACCTAAATTTCCTTTGTTGAGATTTAGGACAATTACTTTTTGTCTTGATTCCTGCAGCAATAGAGAAAATTCAGTTGTCATCCTCTTTAACCACTCTTCATATAGTTGAAGATTTATCATCCTTCCCTCATTCTTCTCTACTCCAGACTAAATGACCTGTTTTCCCAACCCTTCCTTTTACGTCAACTTTTCTAAACCTCTAATCATTTTTGCTGCTTTCTGCTGGACACTTTCCAATTTGACTGTCTGTTCTGAGCCTGTCCCCTGAGACTTTGATCTATATTCAGCTGGCTTATTCTATAACCCTAGGTGCTTTTCCACCTGACTGTATTCCAACGAATTCATTCCCAATTTTCATTTAGTGGTTCGATCTTTGGCAATGCTGAGAGCTAGGCTGACTTTCACTTTGGAGGTGTGAAAGAGATTTTCCCATGGCAAAATTGGCAGGCTGCCATATGGGTTTTCTTCCCTTCAGTTTCTTTACTTACAATTGGCACAATTTTGAAAGACTACAATGAATTTGGTGGGACTACAAAGGGTCAGAGGGAGGTTCTGTAACCCAATAGGCTGCTTGGACTTTGGCCCAGAGCATGGCACTGTATGGGAAGGGGAAATCCCGCTCCAGGTGCTTCTACTACATAACCAAGAGGTCTGTTAAGTAGCCAGGCTTGAGATGACTTTAACTTTAGCTAATATGGATAACAATAGCAAGAAAAATGTGGAGCACAAATGTTAGTACCAAACAGCAACCTGATGATGTAGCCAGGTATCTGATGGTCTTGCCCTACCCGTGCTCTAATCTGTGCTGCCAGTTTCACTGTTGCTTGTGCTAGCTAAATTAAAACCAACACAGATATACCTACCAGTGCTACAGTTGCACCTCCTGATGGCAGAACAGACATACTGTATCTTATGTAGATTTTTCAGCCCCTTCCTCTCAGCTTTCTTTCCTCCACTCAGCAAATGAGAATTGGGCAGGACTCTAGGCTTCCTAACAGGGTCCCTGGCAGATTGAAGGAAGTAGAGCAGACATAGCGTTCCCACCCTCATTATGTTATGTGTTTGCAATTTAAAAAGAAAAAGACACGAAACCTTCAAGAAAGACCACTCGATCTGGGCAGGTCTTCAGAGGGAACTGAGGGAGGGAAATGGTGAGAGACAACCATTATTTTTTTGCCTATTAATGAAATCCTACAGGATACATATTGTTACGTACAAGGTTGAGGATATTTCATTGCACTGTATTATATTTCATATTTCATTGCATTATGTATTATTGGCCCATATTATGTTAAAAATTTTCTGCAGTTTCATCATACCAATTCACTTTTGACTTTCAGCAGAAATAACAACAGAGTCCTATTTTAGTGGTTCTCCAAGACTCCTGTTCTGTTGACGTTTTGTAAGAAAAATCAGCTTGTGGACCATTTCCTTATTTTCCCCACCCCTGCTCTTTCTCCCCACAAAACTTGACTTCCAAATAATGGCTTAATTCTACAGATATATACACAGGACTTGAAAGATAACTTATCAGATAAATTTAAAAGCCCCAGAATTCCTGTCTTAGTCAAATAAAATTCACTGCTCAAATGAATATGAGATGAATGTTATCATGAATGGCAGGTGTAATACACTCTAAAATGCATCAGACTTGCTCATTTTGCATTTTTAATAGAAATTAGTTTTCTTTTTTTTTAAACAAAACATTTGCAAATAACTCTTCTCTAACAGTTGAAGAGAACAGTGTTAGTGATTCTGTTACTCAAACTGGTCTCTTTCCTAAAAGAGTGTGTTTAGCCTAATGAGCAGTTCAACGTTTGTGTTGAATGTTGCTTTGTAATATGGATACGTTCACAGGTCAAGTACCTGAGAGAACACTATTTTCTAAAGGCTATTTGCTTTTCTTATAGCCTTTCTTACTAGTCTAGCATTCATCTATTTACCACATAGCCTTTATGAAGCAAATCAAAACAACAGTAAGAAAACAAATGTAAAACTCAAAATATTTGGAGAAACTAAGGGCTCATCATGTCATTCACCATGACATCTTTCTGAGAAAAAACACAGACATTTTTTTAATCCAAATTTTTGCCAGGATTATTAGAAAAAAATGCTAGGAAACAAGTCAGACTCGAATCAAAATGTATTTCACTTTTATACATGCTATACATGTCATGCAAGTGAAGAATTCTACCAGTTATACAATGACACCATATAAATCTCAGGTGACATCTGTCAAACACAATATATCACAGTAAAACAAACATGATTAGTTTGTCTTTTTTTTCTTTATTCTTTAGGAAACATATGTAGGACTAGTTTGGAAGACACAGTACCATGCTACAGCTTACTGCACAGTCAACAGAAAGATATTTTGCTGAAATACATCAACATAAATAGAACTGTACTGTTGTAGGCATGTTTTCTTTATATACTTGCACACAATTTCATTGGCTACTTTAATTTTTTTAAACAGTTGCTGGCTTTAAAAAGCACAAAACAGGGCTACAATTGAGACCAAGCTACACAGTAAACTTCCCTATATATATATATGTATATATATATATATATATATCAAAAAAAGTTTCCACTTTTTTGTAGTTTCCAAAAAGTGGGTTTTTTTTAAAGGAATTGGACAGAAAAGTCCTTCCAAGCAGCACAGAATCTAGCATAAAAGTTACCATAGTTCACTAAAAAAAAAAACCCTAACCAAAATACATGGTATGGCACGTAATATCTATATATCTTACGTTCTCAAGATGAATTTCCCCATATTGATGTTTGCTGAGTATTAAGAATGCTAATAGTGTTAAACAGGTGAGAAAATTGTGCAAGTGCCCCACAGCCTTGCACTTTTTGTAGTTATATCTGTATATTGTTTTACTGATATTATACTTTTTGTTGAGTATAGGAAAACAAAAGAGTTATCCACATAAATAAAGTCTACTGGTATTAATAATTTATCAGTCTCTCTAAATTTTATCTGATCCCCACAATGTTCTTGCTTGGAACTACTGCTATGTAATGCATATTAAGGAGACTGAAACAGGCATCTTGCCTATGTTATTACCAGGGTTATCTGACACCTAAATGATACAGTCACTTAAAGACTTTAAGTCTTTAACCAACCAATGATTTACAAGTGGCTAAAAGAACCCAAATAGACAAAACAGTCATGTATAATGCATATTAGCATGGAGTAATTCTAATACTCCACAGTCAGTAAGAAGGCTCCTTTAATTCCAGCAGTTGCATATTTTTTCATGCCTCGTCAGTTATAGTTTGGAAATTATACACCTGCAAAAAAGTTGCCATGAATTCTTCAAGTTTTTATCTTTTTGTTAATAAAAAAAAGAAAAAAGAAGATAGGCATGGAGCTAAAGTCTAATACATTATTGAATATTAACACACTGGGTAAACCTCAAATATATGTACAAGAAAAAAGATATCCAAGTAATTCTATGATAGATAAAACTTAAAAGAAGAATGATTTTCAAATAAAATGCACAGGGTAAAATCACAGTGAAGTATTCAGATGAATTTTGACTTAAAAAAAAGTGCTTTATTAGCAGCTAAAGCTCAAATTCTAAAGCACAATGAATCTTCCCTGAAACCATTCTATGGATTCCTGGTTTCTATCAAGAGTGGCCAGTTATCCAACATACCACATGGGAAGACAGTTATATTCAGCTCTGATTATTTGGAATCCAGTGTTCAAGGACTGCAGAAGCTTTTTCATATGACAAGCTCATATTTAACTGCCAGCAGCATCACAGGGATGTATGTTCTCCACAAATACTACCTCTGTCTGTTAATAAAAAAGAAAAACATAGTTTGATGCAATTAAATGGCTCCACTTTTGCTAACTTAAGAGTATTCTCCTGTAATAAAATTAGTGGCAACATAGTACTTTAAGACTGTCATTATTATTCTATAGAAAATTTCCTTTTACTTAGTTTGTAGGTTTTCCAGGGAAATGACTGTTACCAGGCTCTACAATGCTGTGTATATTTACAGCAGCAAGAAATAATAAACAGCAACAATAATCACCAGTTTCCACTTCATTATACATAACTAGATTCACTTTTATTTTCTCTATGCTATTATAATAAAATAGGGTATAAATAAGAACTGTGGCTAATAGGAAAGTATATATAATAATTTAATGACAAGAAAACATTCCTGTATTTTTATTATATTTTTTTATTCTGGGATAGATACAAGTTCTTCTTTTGACTATTCTTAAGTTAACTACATGTTTTCAAGTACCTCAGTGAAACTAATATGGGTATTAGCACCAATTTCAGAAGAATCTTATATATGTTATTAAATAGCAACTACTTTCTGTGTAATTAACAAATGAAGACACAGTTCCTCAAGGAACTTAAATCAGTAGTCCTAAATTCTCCCTTAAGGCTCAGCCTCAATCAGTGCCAGTTATGACCACGTGGCATTTTTTTTCCATTTGTAGCAACTGCCTTGCTTTTGCTTACCCTGGCAAAGAACCAGCTAGTAGATGAGGAAGGTCATTACCTGCAGTTCTTAATATGAAGAATGTGGGGTCAATAACATTTTATTCTGGCCTCAGTTCATTTTTCCAACAGCTAAAAAACTCCCTCCTTACTCATGATGTCCCTGACACCCACATGTCTTCCTGGGCCCTCATCTAGTCCCCTGTGTTCCTCATCCACAATGGCAAGGAAAAATACATATACAACAGGAAGTCACATAAAAAAGTGCAAAGTCAAGATTTAGAAGAACTATAACAAAGGAACAGTTAGCTAGTCTCCCAGTGCAAAGTAGGGGGACCAAAATGAAAGGCAAGAAGAAAGTTGGAAGAGAGTAAAGCTGTGTAAAGTATTAGAAATTAACTAAAAGGACTTTGATTTTTGACATGGGAGTCTAATGGGTTGTGTTTAACACTAAGAAAATGCTTATTTCCAAGAGATTCAACACCTAGGTCAGAGGTGGGCAATTATTTCAGCTGGAGGACTGCTTAACGAGGTTTGGTGAGTGCGCAGCCCTGCCCCTTAACAGTTGCCCTGCCCCCTGGTTGCCATCTTGGGACCTTAAGTTCTGCCCCTAACCCCTGACCTTTGCCACTGGAAGTCCCTCCCCTTCCTCCCCAGAAAAAACTCCTTTTGGTAGGGGGGTGGCCATCTCAAAACCAGAAAAAAACCAAATCATACACTAGAAATCAAACACCTGCTATAACATATTTTAAATTTTATTATAAAAATATTTTTGTCATGATTTGTGTTTGCGTTGCGTGTATAGAGGTGATTATATAGTAACTCAAAATCAAGTCTTAGTCTTGTATATTGTGAGGAGGTGTGGTTGGGGGGTGTGTATGAGGGGGTATGCCGGGGGGTGTACAGTGGAGTGTATGGGACTCCATGTGTGTATACGGTGGAGTGTGAGGGGGTAAATGGGGGGGGTTGCAATGGGGTGTGGCTCTGTCTATGTTGGGGACAATAGTGTATGTCGGGGGGTTATGGGGCAGGGTGTAGGTGTGTGGTGTTTGTGGGGTGTGAGGAAGGATGTGTGTGTGGGGAGCCCCCACACTCCTCCCATGGCACACAGCCCCCATAGGCGGCAGCAGCAGGAGCAGCTGCAGCGGGTGGGGGCACAAGCGTCTGGTGCAGGCGCTGCCACCTGGCGTTGTGTGGCTCTGGCCAGCACTGCACATTGTGGTAAGGAGTGCAGCCCAGCCAGGCTGCTTCTATTGCTGGGGCTCCCTGCTGCACATGTGCAGTTTCCACACTCAGGCACCACTGAAAGGAAGCTCCACACACTGGAGCCAGCTGCCGTTGCTGCCCCGTCACACAGGTCCCAAGACTCCACCAGAGGGGAGCCCCGGCCCCTGCTTCCCCGTGGAGTTCCAGGACCTGTACAACAGGAGGTGGCAAAGGCAGCTGGCTCCAGTACATAGAGCTTACCTCCAATAGTGCATAAGTGTGGAAGCTGCATATGCGTGGCAGGAGCCCTGGTGACAGAGGTGGCCTGGCCAGGCTGTGCTCCTCACTGCAATGTGCAGCACTGGCTGGAGCTCTGCACCGCTGGGTGACAGCACCAGTGCCAGGCATGAGCACCCTGAGCATCCCCACCTGCTGCTGCTGTCGCTGCCTGCGGGGGCTGCGAACTACAGGGGGAGTGAATGGCTGGTCCCCACACCCTGCCCACCCAAGCTCCAGCCCCACACACTTGCCCAAATGCAGCTCCCTCCCAACCCCTGCCACTTCCCTACCTGCTGTCCGGAGCAAGGGGGGTGCTGGGAAAGTTGAGCAGGCCCCCTGCAGCTGCAGCAGTGGCAGCTGCAGCCCCAGCCCCACCCAGAAGCTACATCCTGGCCAGACCAGACCAGACCCTTCTGCCCACAAGGGTGGGAGTGAGGCGCAATAGGGTATGTTGGCCGGGGTGGTGGGGGGGAGGTGTATACATGGGCACCTCACTCCCACCCTCCTAGGAGGAAGGGTTGTATGGGGTACAGTTAGTTGATGAGTACCGTGGGCCACTGGCCCATATTTTGTACCTAGATAATTAGCTAGTGCTCCAAAGGTTCACTTTATCATGAAAGAGACAGTGCAGGAAAGTTCAGAAAAGGGGCAACCAAGTTGCTTAAGTTTTGACTGAGGAATTTTACACTAGGAGATGTCACATAGAGTAGGATTCTACCATTGTACATCAGGAGTATTCTGGGAGTTTATAATTTATACTGAGGTATACTATTCAGCGCAAGATAGAACAAACAGACAGCAAATTTTCCCACTATGCTTTTTTTTCTTTTTGTTCCCAGTTAAACAGAATCAGAAAGCCTAATGCTTAATATTATGCTGCTCACAGGACTGGATTCTCCTTTGACTTTGTGCTATTTATTCCCAATAACTTATCATATTTTCAAAGTTGGTAACAATGCTTTACCTTTATCTGTTCCACAGGGTAGCAAGGCTGTCAACAAATGGAGTTAAGGGTGCTTTCCTGTCCTGGACTGTTAAATCCATCAATCAAGTTCTTGTTACAGTCATCTATGCTAATAGTTTCACTGGACATCTTGGAGTAAGTGGCCTGGCCAGTGAAATCCAAGAGATCTTCAAGAGCCTTGGCATTACTTGTTCCATTCTGGTCCATAGAAACACTGGGCATCAGTTCATTCATGGGGGAATATTCTGGGATAGATATAAGTTCTTCTTTTGAAACTGGACTGTGTGAAAGACAAGGTGGGGAAAAATTAACAGAAGTCTTGTAAAATTTACTTTAAAAAACCAAACAAACAAAACAAAAAAACCCAAACACACTCAAGTGTAAAGGTGTAGCCTGACAGTCCTGAAGAGCTATATTATCTGTTCTCAGACCAGCTGCATCATGCTCAACCCCACACACAGAATGACAGCACCTTATACAGGAAAGAAAGTTATTCTTTCTCCTTGATCTTGAGGGTGGCTGTTTGTTGTAGATATCTGTACTCTAGGAACTGGACTAACATAAATAATTCATATTAGTCTACCCAACACCAACAGGCTTGATCAAATTGATCACTCGGAGATTAAAGCTCAGCATGCCACTACTGGAGCCACTGAGTTCCTTGTATTTACTGTTTGAATGTTTTTTCACAGAATACACATGTGTACCCAAAGAGATTTGTACACGTCTGATATTATGAGTAGCAAGCAAAGTCACATTGGTGTCAGTATGTGATGTTTATAGGGTATCAAGTCAGGCTTGAGGATAAGCCTAGGAAGGATCATGCTTAAATTCTATTAATTATACGCAAAACAGATTTTAATGATGTATTTGATGCAATACCAACCATGTGGTATTTCAAAAACTAACTTTACAGAACCAGTTACCAAAGCAAATGCAGAGTATCTGCTGCTGAGACAGTGCTCTGCTGTTTTTAGTGCATTTGCCCCAACTTAAATTAGCAAAGCATCTGGCACCACATGTCATCATACTGTAGCAGCATATAACAGATGCATTTTGGCTTTTATTGACAATTCTTCAGGGGCACAAGTGGATGTTACAGTCCTACAAAGAATGAAAATATGACTGATTTATACTATTAATGGGAAATGAACATGACGTATTCACACTTACTATAATGTGTGTCTGTGTGCTTATGTGTGTGCATGTGTCTGTGTGTGTGCATATTACACACACACACACACACACACACACCTTCTGTAGTCCAAACATTAGACTATAAAAATTTCTACAATTTTATTTTTCATTTTTCTTAACAATTATGAGTTTAAGGAGACAACGATTAAAAAGCTATAATAAACATGACATTTTTTTAAAATACAAAATAAGAAATTTTGCAGTTTGCTTCCCATAGCAAGCAACCTTGCAGCTTCAATTCTCTTGCTGCATGCAAGCTTATCACTAAAATCCTATAATACTAAGAAATCTGATGTTATTTACTTGTTGCCACATACTTGTGCTGAATGCTTAAAAAAAGAAAAAAAAAGATTATTGAGAACGTAAATGTTTTAATCTATTCCATAGCATTATTCATAGGGGACTGTGGTGTGCACGCCATTGTTTTACAGTTAGTATAAATCACAAACTGATGACACTTAAAGCAATATCTATAATACTCATTTGACAGCAATATGTGGTCAGAACTCTGAAGACTATTCGGAGGACCTAGATGTATCTGTGAGCACTTGCAAGTCTGGACAGTGAGAAGGCTTCATTTATCTTTGTAAAATGAAATGAAGTTGTGCTTTATCCTTCAGTTTGAAACTGCACTTGCTTCTTGACAGCAACTACCTGGGCATTTTTACACATGTAGGAGGCGCAGCACCGGGCACTTCGAAAAGCAACCGGTGCTACATGGCTTACAGTTGTGTAAGTGGCAAAGTGTGTGTCAGTGCACAGAAAATGGCAGTGGCACACTTTTGAACTAACACACATAGAAGATGCACATTTCGCTGCTTATACAACTGCAACCAATGCAGCACTGTGCATGTCAGCTTGCGTGAGGAACAGACTCAATTAATCAAGTCTGCTCTGACGCACTGGATCTCTGGCGCATCCAGACACAAAAATGTATGTGTATAAATGCCTCCTGTTACTAATGGGAATACATGCCAAACAGTTACACAGGGGTTCAAAAACAGAGATAGAGAGGTTGCAGAAAAGTAGATTAACAAGTGAATCTGCAGATGTTTGGAGGGGTTGCAGATTTGGAGGGATTTGTTGTTGTTGCTGTTTAAAGTTGTTTAAAACTTGTGTGATCTATATGCTGTGTACCTCACATCCATAGACTGAACCTCATCTGTTGAATCATCCATGCTGTTAGATTTCCCATCAATGGCATCCAGGTGAATAAGCCCTGGGACTGACTTAAGTCCATTAGCAAATACATCTTGAGGAAGTGTTTCAGTAGCAGCACCTTCTAAGCTTTTACTTTCCTGGCAGGTTTTCAGTCCATTGATCTCTACAAAAGAATCTCATTAGAAAAATGTGACAGTTGCAAGATTTTTAGATAAAAATCACAAAATGCTTTGAGTCATAGAAATCAAAGATGGAAGTAACCTGGCATGGTATCTTTTCAATCTACCTGCTGCTACAGAATTGTCCTCTACAATGTATTTTAATTTTTAAAAGAAAATTAATACATTACTCCTTTACAACATGCACTGAGCAGCCCCAGGGGGTGAAGTTAGAAACAAATTATACTTCACCATTTGCATTTACCATTTATACTCCAGAACTCTGAAAGAGCCGCACAAATACCTTGCAGCAACCTACAAGAAAAGGCTCCACTGATTGCACACTCTTGGTTGTTACCTACCATCTCATGCTTGAACCAATAAGAAGGATATCTGAACAATTACAGCCTAGACGTGAAAAGAACCAGACCCTGAGAGAAACAGTCCCAAACTTACCCACCACCCCCTCTTCTCATCCCCCTGTTCTGCTCCTGGGCTTCAAACAATTCCCTGATCTTGCCCAACTCATCAGCACTAGAAAAACTCCCTCCTGATCACGGGGCACCTAATGGGACCCAGCCCTGCCTTAACAATAAATGCAAGACTTGCAAACTTATCTCTACTGCCACAACAATCAACACTCTCCACAACAAAAACATCAGAATCCACAGACGATACACGTTTATCCCAGAAGGTATATCTCATCCAGGTCACTAATGCCTCATGGAAACTATGTAGGTAAAAGCAGTCAAAAACTATGCACTAGAATAAATGATCACTGAAAAAAGAAAAAGGACAGAGACACTGGATCACAGATAGGAGAACATTTTCCACAGAAAAAAAATCACTCTGACCTCACAATTCTTCTGCTCAAAAGAACTCTAAGACACACTTTTGAAAATTGTGCCTGGGAACAAAAAATCATTAAACTATTGGATGCTAAAAAATCAGGGATTTAACAGAGATGACTTCATGGTCCATAGCTGAAATTTACTAATCTCTGCACTTCGCAAGTGTTAATGGACCCCCCCTGAAGAATCTTGTTCTTCCATTGTCAAGATTTACTGCATCTCTTGTCTTGTCTTCTCTTATACCCTCTTTTTATTTACATGTGGAATTTTACACAAGCTTTTGTTCCATCTGCTACTTAGGTCTGCTGTGTCTGCTTCTCAGAGACTTAAGGGAAAGTACTGTGATACCCAAAAGCTTATTTACATTTATTCCAACCAGGCAGTCGGTCCAATAAAAGATGTTACCCACAAGAACTCTGGCCTCTTTAATATTTCCTACGCCACAACAGCAATAACATCACCTCAACAGTACTTCACCATTTGCAAGTTTTTAAATTTATCAGTACTTAAAATATAGATACTGTTCTCATCAAAACAAATTCAATGGAAGAGATAATATCTGAAAAGTACTAAGAAAGCCTGCCTAGCTTGGCTGGGAAGGAGGAATTTTGAACACGCAGAAATATGCAGACTAGAATAACTTATATAAAAGCCAATTTCAGACAAAATATAGAACAGGACTTTGTCATTAGAACAGTGGTCTCAGGCTTCTACCTAAATGGCAAGCCAAAGGCAATGCTCCAGGTTCTTATTCTTAATATTTTAATATATAAATATATTAGTTTCTTTTCTGGATAAAAATGGAGCACATTACAGCATTCTACTTGAGGTTATGAATTTTTGTAAAGCATCAGCTATGAAAATGGGTTGCAGCAACTCAGTGATTCTCACCTGTTTGACTGAGAACAAGGGTTTTCAGTTGCTTTTCCACATTCAGCATTGATGGTGTCTCCAGTTTTGGCTCTTCTTTCTATAAGCCAATAACATATTAACTGCATTAGGTGAAATGCTGTAATGTTCAGGGAATCAAATGCAACCAAAACATCATCATTTAAAAAAAACTACCAGTAAATGTACACAACTATTTTAGAAAGGTTTTACTCAATTCTATACAAGCATAAGGAACAGCAAAAGCTAGAGAACCCAAGATTTCATCTTTATACTGCATCTATCCTGGCAATATTCCCTAAGCCAGTGTTGTCCAACTAGTGGCCAGTGGGCCCCATGCAGCCCCTGAGGAGCTCGTGCATGGCTCCTGCCAGAATCTCTAGGCTCCCCTTTCTCTCCTTTGATTGCTGTTTCCTGCCTTCGTGAAGGAGCTGAGGGTAAGCCAGGCCCAGGAACTGGGGAAGAAGGGAAGAGGGGAAATCGCGTTCACACATCTGCACAGCACAGCAGTGGAGGGGCGTGCCATTTGGGCGTACAGTACAGCAGTGGGTGGGGGCACACCAGATACAGCATGCAGCCCTTGCTGGTACACCCCCCAGGGCATGTGGCCCCTTGGGACTTAGAAGTTAGACAGCCCTGCCCTATTCTGTCAGATCGGGTATATCAAAAGGACACTGGACCTTGTGAAGAGCCCACTACCCCCTTGGGAAGAAGAGGCACAGGGTAAGTAATGGAGACAAAAAGAGAAGAGCAGAAGCTCAACGGGTGGGGTAACAGCCTGGTTTAAAGAGAATGCCAGGAAGAGGTCCAAAACTCATTGAAACAGATGGGGAATGCAGTATCCAGAGTGGGAGGGTACACTTTAATAAGCACAACTGTAAGAGTCTCTTAAGGAAAGAGGCAGACAGTTTTCCCAAACTGAATCTTAATACAAGTAAAAAACCAGGCACTATAGCTCTGTTGTTATTCCTACTCTTCCCCACAGAATTAACAGAGGGGCACAAAGAGATCAATGTGTTGACTGTCATCTTCAGTGGAAGAAGTACAGAGCACTAGCAAGCTTAATGGCAGCAGTATGCCACACTACCACCAGAGTGGCTCTGCCCATTTATGCCATTCACCACTTCCACAGCCTATGACAGCACCACCAGCCATAAAGTCAGAGTATTACCACAACTACAGTCACCTTTTCATTTTACAATTTCTCTGAAGCATGAGGGCCAGATCTTATGCCACCCTGGCAGCATCTAAATATCTATATGCGAACTCTGTCCTCCCTGCTTGATTTTCTGAAAAACCATTTAATTGTCTACTTCTAGCTTTAAGACCAAGTCACAGAGGACATGTCTCACTCTGCTGGCAGGATACTAGGTAGCCACAGTGTGCCCAGAAGCATCCTTGCCAGGCAGCCACAGTGTGCCCAGAAGCATCCTTGCCAGGCACACTGCAAAAGCGGCATGTCCCATATGCTCCTGCGTGCACACCTGAACCTTGAAAACATGGTGGTCAGGTCAACCTGGGAGTAACCCCTCTACAGTGCTCTCTAGACCTTGCTCTCTGGCATGCACAAGAGCTGGAGGGGAGCCCAGACAGACTCACTGGTTTAGTTCCAGGTTTAGAGTGAGGGGTACTAGGTAGCCACAGTGTGCCCAGAAGCATCCTTGCCAGGCACACTGCAAAAGCAGGTGTAGATGTACCCAAACAACAGCAAAGGAATGAAGGGGAAGAGGAGAGCCCACCCAGCTCATGCATCAATATTTTCCCAGGGAGTAGAGTAGTGTAGCCTTGGGATGCACTTAGAGACTTAGATGCCAAAAACAGTGAAATAAGATTTGGCCTTAAGATAAAAGCATCTCATGCAAAGCATTTACCCTACATGGAACTATCCTACAATCTTTTTTTTGTTTACTAGGATAGAAAGAGAGATACCTTTGCTTCTGGTGTGTCACTCTTTCTTGTTCTTTTCATTATTTCATCAATTCTCTAAAAATCAACATAAATCAAATCATAGGGTTAGGAGACAGTCATGCTATTTAACTGGAATGGAAGGCTTAAGAGATTAGTAATGAGGAGCAGAAAGGAAGAAAGACTGATTTCCCCTAATGTCATGACCTCTTCTCTGTCTGTACTGGAAAAAAGAATAGAGATGAGGAGACTACAGAAAAAGGAGGAGGAAAGAGGAACAAGGAGCTATCTTTGACTTCACAATTCCAGCAACCTGAATTTCTCTCATTGTGAAGATTAATAGACGAGTAATAAAACCAGTATTTGTGATTATGAGATGTGATCTGTTATGCCCAGCTCCCAAAGGAGAAGCTTGTTTCCAAACATTAACTGAACACTAAGTGCTCAAATCTCAGATTGTTTCTTCATCAGAGCACAAACTGAATACAATATTTTCTTGCATATAACCTGCACAATACCCCACAACCATCCCCAGCACCTAGGGTATCTAATGGGGAAACATCATTTCTACCACTAAAAACATACCATTGGTATACACCTAAGACTGCTTTTCTCCGGCAGATATCATACAATTTTTTTCTACAGAGTAAAAATCCACTTCCTCGACTAAAATACCACACTGAGCAAGCTTCAGAACAACAAAAAAAACAACAAAAAACTACTATTGTTGTTGAGTGTTAACCATTACTTTGCTTGTAAGGCTTATCCCTTTCTTTTCCTCCTTATCCATTTTGTCTACCTAAATTGCAAGCATTTTGGGGGTAAAGACCACCTGGTCTTGGTTGTATAATGCCTGGAACAACAGAATGCTATTCTTAATTGACCACTATGTGATACCATAGTAAATATGATTAAATAAAAATAATTATCAAGTCTGCAACAGCTTACAGATTAGCAAAGTATAAAGAAAATTAAACTGGAATTTTGTTTTCTTTGTTTTTGTTTTTTTAGTATATTAGGGCTAGCTTATGGATACCCTCATTTAAACTACAGGTATTAATACTTTAAAAATGGAAGTAAACACCTACCTTCTTTCTCTCCAGTCTTTCTTGCTCAATCTGCTGCATGATTTGTTCCCTTTCCAGACGTAGGTGTTCAGCTGCCTCTCGAGCTTTGGCTTCTGCTTCTTCTCTCTAATCAAAATGTTTAAGTCATAAGAGAATTGTTTATTTTAGGCAGACAAGCAGATTTTATAAAATATTTTGAGACCTCCCCAATATATACTGCTGGCAGAATATGGCAATATATACTGTTGCCAGACTATATCAGAACTTTTCCACCCAGCTCTACACAGATCCCATTCTAAAAGGCAGCCACTGAGGGCATCCCTGAGACAGCATTTTCCAGACTGCAGTTTATCTTTACTGCAATGAATCACTGTTTTCCATTTAACCTAAGAAATAATAGGCTTTATTCAATTTATAAACTACTCTTTATTAATTGTTCCATACTTGTGTTTTTTTAAACATTTAATAAATAAGGTTGAGATTAATTTAAAAAAATGAAGTACACATTGCTCCCAGTGCTTCGACCAGTTGTTGGTTCCTGGCACTTTTGAAAAATCAGGCCCACTGCCTTTAGGGAAATTGTACTTTAGATATCTGCCTCCTTAACACCTGCCCTTGACAGACGTATCATATTCTGTACCTGTTTCTCAAGCTTGGCTTGCATCTCTTTTTCCTGCTTTTCCTTCAGCATGGATTCCTCCTCAGCTTTCTTCCTAGCTTCCTCTTCTGCCTTTCTCCTGGTCTCTTCCTCTTCACGTTTTCTTTCCTCTTCCTTCTTACGAGCTTCTTCCTCTAGACGAATTCTTTCCTCTTCTGCCTTTCTTTGCTGCTCCTCTCTCTCAAGCCTTCAAAAATAGCAGTGCATTTAGAAGTGAAGCACCTGCTGCACCTTGTTTAACAAGGATTATGCTGTATTGACAGTAGAGTAATTGGTCTGGCACCAAATAACATATGTTTTATGGAAAGTGGAGGCACTGGCCACAACTTTTTAATTAGGGATACAACCAACTTCTAAGATTTATTTCTATCTTGTATTTCACAGAAACAGCACTCCCTTTTGAACAGTGACATAACCAACATTAATTAGAACAAAATTTTCTTGTTTTCTTCAAAAGTAACTTATGCAGAATTTAAAAATGTTCCAACTTTGAATAGTTACAAATAACGACAATTCCACTGTGCCTTACTGACTGTTTTAATTGACCCAGGGAAGCAACTATTTGTATGTAGTCAAATCCCCACCAAGGGAAGGAT